>NC_137544.1:64602130-64942130 GCF_963082525.1 Nesoenas mayeri | reverse complement strand
TGTATAACTACTCCAGTGTTATTGCAGGGTAAATTCACATAGAGTCCTGGTGGAGCAGTGGGAGCAGGAGGTGGAGGTCAGTCTTGGATTAAATAATACACTCCAGCTAATTCTGTATACAAATATGAAAAATAATGATGTGCACAGCATTATAAGTTCATAACATGAGGCAGGGTAGAGTTCAGAATGCTAGTAGGAGGGAACAAGGCAAATGGCAAGATCACATCTACAAACTCCAGAAGAAATGACTTTGTTCAAGGACATGCTTGGAAGCATCATATGGGAACAGTCTCAGAGAGAAGAGGGATCTAGAAGAGTTGATTGAGTTTCAATGATCCACCTCCTCCAAGATCTAGAATGGTCCATCCTGCCCTGCGAAGCAAAGGTGATAGGCAGCCTGCATGGATGAACAAGCTGCTCCTTACAAAATTCCAACGTAAAAACTCAAGTGTAACAGATGGAAAACAGGGGCCAGTCAACCCAGGAGGAATTAAGACACTGTCCAAGTGTGCCATGATGAGTTTAGGAAAGCCAAAGCCCACTGGGAGTTCAGTCTGGCAAAGGGCGTGAAGGGCAACAAGAAGAGCTGCTACAGGTATTACAGGAGCAAAAGGAAGACTGAGGAAAACGTCGCCTGCTGCTGAATGGAATGAGGACCTTTATAAAAATCCATGGAGAAAACCAAGGTCATCATGACTTCTGCATCTCTATTTTTACATGTAAGACCAGTCTTCAGTATCCAGGGCACTAGAGACAAGGAGGCAGGTCTGAGGCAAGGAAAACTTACTCTTTGTGAAGGAGATAGGGAACACTTAAATGAACTGGACACACAGGAGTACCTTGGACCTGATGGGAGGTACCCACAAGTGCTCAGGGAGCTGGCCAGTGTCGTTGTGAAGCCAGCCTTGATTCTCTTTGAAAGATCATGGTGATCCGGGAGAGGTTCCCATCTTAAGTGAAAGGCAATGGAGTGTGCTAAATTTTCCTAAGGATGGACCACTTCCCACGGTTCTAAGATGGTACATACAGTATATCTCAGACATGTTGTTTCACAAACTCTTGTTGAGTCAGGGACCTTGTGTGATCATCTGTTTCCACAACACGCATGTGTGAGCCTACTTTATCAGGTGATCCTAAAAGAAAAAAATCTTACATTAGATACAGCTTCTTTCCCATTCCCCATATCAACTTTGATGGTAAATTCTTTTTTTCACATGAATACTTGGGGTAAAATATTCTCCTCATATGGATTTGTGTTTTAAACTCAGGCAGTGAAAAATTCCCCATGAAGATGGACTAGCTCATTTTTCCTTGTGAAGCAATTATTTTTCAACTCCATAAGCATCTATGAATTTTAAAAACTAATCTTCTCTGCATCATCTAAATAGAAAGTTAGATAAACAGGTCCCCCCACAACCTCCATTGTATTAATCACAACAAAGTTCTTGTGAGACACAGAAGCTCTGTTAAACATTTCTTCCTTTCAGGGAAACTGACTTCATATGACCTGCCTGAAGTCAGAGAAGGAATATACAACTTTGCTTAAACTCAATCCTGCTCAGACCCATCACTAGAGAGCTGTTCCTCTACTATCCACCAGTTCACATTTTCATCATGTTCAGCTTTTAAGAAAAAGTTTCTGGCAAAATAATTTTATAGCACTCTCTAGTAGAAATATAATCGAGTTTGTACCCATCAAGAGTGGGATTCCTCTCAGCAAGCTTCAGATTTCCTCAATATGGACATCAATATCCAAGCTAGTCATCCTGTGATCACTTTATAGCTAAAGGAGAAAAGCAGACTCTGTTAGATGTCAACCCCTGATCTATTTCAGATATCTGGTTTAGGAGGTCATGTTTCATATTCTGGAAGTGTCTATATCTGTGTAGAAAGGAAGCTTAGCATCACTAGCGAAGTTGAATTTCATCCCAAGGATCTCAGATAATATTTCTTAGTTCATTTCATCTGGGAAATACAATATCTGATATCACTGATATGACCAATGAGAATGAAACCTACAATTGCAAATGTCAAATATTTGGAAGTTATCCACAGAGTGAGCTTTAGTGAGATATTCTTCAAATAAACTGCAAGAGCAAATAAAATCAAAACAGGCATTTCAAGAACAGGAAGAATCTTAATTATTATAGCTTCTTCCTGTGAACTCCTGTCTTCTCTCTTTTTTAAACCTAGTCAGACAACATGAGTGTAGGTATTTAAATCCAACCAAAACAGTGTACCTTGCACTAATACTATTAGTAGTATATTATGTATATCAGTAGATATTATTGTCATAGACTCTTCTCTGCTATGACAAGTTAGTCTTCATTGATTTGAAGATATTTTAAGGAATTGTTATATATGTGTTGAACTGTTTATATGAATTAGACTTATGCTGCACTACAAAAATAAACAAATCTAAAACACTGGGGTTTGAGGACATTTTAAAGTTTCAAGGTTCCAATTTTACTTTAAATTTCTCACTTGTACCAACATGCGTTTAAAGTGTCTTCTTTGAAACACTTTTTAATTAGCAGAGACATGCAATGTTTTGTGATCTTAGAATGAAACATAACCAGCCTCTCTGCTCACTGGTCCAGACTGAGCCCTTATGACACATAAGATGCATTCAAACTGTTGCATTCCAGCCTTAAAAGCAATCAGAAATTATTTTTTTAAATGAGAATTGTTCTGTTTCTTAGCAAAGTAGTTTTGCTGTTACATGATTTTCTGCAGTGGTTTGATGAATAGTCCATCATCACAGCTTTAGTTTTTCTAATATGACACCTAGCAAATACAGTGAAAATATGGGGAAGGCAGCCATTTCTTTGCACAGAGTGCCAGCAATTCCCATTCCTATTAGTGTCTGCCGCATGCCCAGATATAAATGTCAGCTGAGCACGGTGCTTCCGAGAAGTGTCTTCAAAACCATAAAAGCTAGTCTGAAAAGCTCCATCTCTTTGATCTGACTGCAAGAAACCTTGAGTAGGTGATTGAAGAGAGCATGGCTAGAGGCAAGTATTCAAACCAATTGTTCTGCTGTGTCAGAACAAGGGCAGAAGGGATGACACATTTGAAGGTTCCATTTTGAAACTGAGCGTTTCAACATTTCAACAACAGAGGGCAAGAATCCAAGTTTTTCTAGCTTCCTAAAGCAGTAATGCATACCCATGTCGCTCCAAAAGAAAGCATAGGCAAGGAAATGGTGCATTTATTACACTTCTCAACTTCCCAGGTACTGTCCTTCTTCATCATCTTTATTCTGTTCTGCAGGCCAAAGACTTTGCATGTATACATATTAGTTTGTTGTATTTTGACTTGAACTGCCAAATCTGTGGCTGTCACAACTCCACTACATGCCAATGACAGACATAGGCTCTGCTTACTGTGCTCTCGAGTGAAACACTTAACTAGACCTTTCTGCTCACTAGAGTGAAGGTGTGGGGCAAAGCAGAACAAGAGAACAATCAGAAGTTTCTTTCAATGTTGTCATTCAGGGACGAGGGCAGTTCTAAGCTCAATGAGAACTTGCCTCTCATAACAGAGCCATAGGAATGGGGAACGTGTTTCAAAAGAGCCCATGTAAATGGCAGAGATCTCAGCACTCCTGGCACATCAGCATCTTTTAGTTTCCACGTGGTAGGTTTCCTTCTCCATGAAAGCCTAGCTTATTCACCTTCCTCCAGTTCAGTAAAGATCAAGAGGCCACAGATCTACCCTAAAAGCTGTGATCTACTCATCCCTAGATTTCTACAAGTTATCTCCAACTTTAAATTTGGCTCAAACAGCTGTCACTTCAGAGAGACGTGAGAAAGGAACCAGACTGTATCTCTGACTACAGTCTACAGAGTATAGCAAAAACTGTCTCTCAAAACAGAAGCATCCCATTCAAAAGACCAAGTGTTAAAAGTAATCTCATAGCTTTTACAGAGTCACATTCAAGTGAGGACTTTTAATGAAGCTTGCTGATCAAGGTTATCAAGTCAGGTAGTCAATAGCACTGAACATTTTATCAGCTCTTCCTGGTAATTATAAATTATTCGCCATTAGACAGTATGCTAATTCATAGACTCCAACAAAGAGCTTAATCAATTGAGTGCATTTTATTATTTTCTAGTCTAAACATCATGGACTCATCACATAAAGTATCCAATAACACTAAATTATTCTAGATAGTTCAACTGATGTTAAACCAATCAGAAATGTTATTTGAATTTATTAGTCTTCCTGCATTATTTAACCAGCACAATGAGAACAACAGAAACAAAATACACCCAAGAGGTGATGTGTGAACTGAGTAAGAAATGAGACTCTGAAGTTACTGTTTAGAAAAATGAAACAAAATGTGTGATTAACTTTCAGGAGGGAGAGGACAAGAAAGGCACAACAGGCAGATCTGCACTATGAATTCTCCTTTGGGTCACATGATTGCTAATTTGGACCTGCACAAGCATGTTAACCCTGAAGAACACTTCTGTTTATGATGTTGGCTTCCCCACATCAAAACCTTTCTACTTATTGTCTTGCATTTTTACGAATGGGTCCAACAAAGGTACCTAATATCTGTCCAAAGGCAGGCATTTGAATTCAAACCTCGGATCCTGAAAATGCTGTCTAACTTTCACCTTCCCCTCTCCTCTCCCCCTAGACGCTGCATATGATGAAAAAAATTTTCCCTCAGAATGCCTGTTACAAAAATAATCATCAATCCAGGTGGCTACCTCCTACCTAGGCATTTTCTTACAGATGTAGTAATCCTCCCTTTAAGTTACCTCTGCTTTGTATGGCTGGCACAAAGCACTTACGTAGCTCCTTACTGGAGCCCCACATGCAAGCAGACGATAGGTGTTATTCTGAACCACAACTGAAAGCATTATTCCACAACCCTGGCTTTCCCACGAAACCCTGGCAGCATGATAAAAAAGCGTCATGTTGAATTCATTGTGGAGTATTTATTATCCTCCTGCCAAAACCTTGCTCAGTCTTTAAAAAGAAAAATAAAAAAATTAAAAACAAATGAACAAAAATAAAAGCAAAACAAAACACATAAACAAGAAAACGTCCATAGCTCCAAAAAAATGATGTTTGTTTAAATAGGGTGTAATAGCAGTGTGTAATACTTCACCTCACCTTCCCCTTTTCACCTTCTTTGACACAGCCTGTGAAGCAGGAAGCATTTTGGCATAGGTAGACACTGCCTTAAAAAAAGAATCTCCCACACAGGAAGAGACTAATTCTGAGTGACCAGAGCCAGCTGCCCCTCTGGGAAAGCATGCCCTTTAATTTAAGCTGAGGCTACTTTTAGCTGCTGTATGTGTAATTTAAGACTCCATTTGCTTTTAAGTTGCAACATGTTCTTTTAACTGGGTAATGGATCAGGCTACGAACTCTTCCACTGTGCTGAGATGTGGCTCTAAATAAAACTGAAAGAACTGCCCTATAGGGTCAGACCAGAGGTTCATTTAACTTAATACCCTGTCTCCAACACCTGCCAGTAACTGCTGCCTGGTGAAAGAATATAAAGGCCACACAGCAGAAAGGACTGAGTGATTCTCTTCTCTGTGGATTGTCCCAGTTCCTGGCAATCAATGACTTAAAAGCACTGCTGACATTAACTAACAAAGATCAAGAGACCTTTTCCAAAGTTGTTCCCATCTATAACATTTGTCAAGTAGCAAACTAATTCCTCCACCCTCATCACTGACTTGAGAGAAGGTAGAGTGAAAGTAAAATGGTGCTGATAATCTCATCATCCTACATTCAAGAGGGACTGTCCTGTATAGAATGAGACACAAGTGGTAAAAGCAGGTCAGCTAAAACTAAATGTTCAGGTAATAAGGGAAAATACCTATAATTCACTGGAAATACCTATAAAATATACAATAAGTGCTTCTATTATTGTCTGTTGTTTGAATATCCATATTCTGTGGTTTTGTAGCAAAGCGTCTTTTTCCAATGCATTTGACCATCTTGTTTCTTGCTATTTTGAGCACATGCATGCATGCTTATACCTTAAGAACTTTATATGATTTCTATTTGAATATGGACTGAAGTTATTGAAGAACACTTTGCAATACTGGCAAAGCAATAAACACAGATGGTCCCAGATTTGCTCAGAAATTCCTGTCCAAAGCTGTTTTGGTTTGCTTTTTCTCCTAGCAAAGTTTAAACAGCACTGTAAGAATCAATCCTGAACACCCTTGTCACATTGCTGGCTGAACAATCCTTTTTCGATCACAGCTCCTTAAGAAGAGCTTTCACACTCTGCACTGACACACATGATGCAACCAGCCAAAGGCTCCCTAAGCAGACACTAATGCACCATAGGATCATCATTATTTTTATTTTCTTACACAATGCCAAGCTTGACACAATACCAGGCAAAACAGACATGGTCCTGCCCTGAGGAATTGCTCTGCTTTCAGATCTACCAACTCTGGTGCCACAAAAACCTTAACTTTCTATAGCTCCCTTGAACTTTTTGTTTCTACTTCAGAAGGTGACAAGTTCATGCAGAAATGTCTGTGCGAATATGAGATAGTATTATCCTACAGTCCTTTTGCTGGCACAGGGCCGGTTGAACGTTTCTCATCAAGTTCAGTGCAAAAGTTAGCTGTAAAACCCACCCTGGGAAGATGGCCAGGCACAGGGAATGAAGGTAAGAGATAGGCCTGAGATTTTATAGGTTATTTTTATCAAGTGGTTTCCACACAGTGTGTGAAAAAAACATTGACATTAACCTGGGAGAAGATGTGCACTACCTTTGCCAAAATCAACTTATTTTGAATCTTAGACTACTGTAATTTTCAGAAAATTGATTACACACAGGCCACAAAAAAGAAGCTTCAAAAGTTAGTTGACTTTTAGGAAAGAACTGAGGACTGTTTCTGGTTGCTAAGGAGTGACACAAGTTAGAAGTAGGAGCCAAAGCTGGAGCAGATGTCTCCCAGATGTCAACTGGAAGAGAGACATGTTGCTATGTCCCCTCCACATGGTGGGTGTGCACAAAGGAGCAGGACTAGCAGTGGGGACAAGACCCAAACTCCGACTGCCTCAGCTTTTCTGTCTCTGCCTGCCCTTGAAATGCAGCACAGGGACTCAGAAATAATCTGCAGCATTGCTCTGGAAAAATGCATGTTATCGATGCTACAAAAGAGAAGTGTGAGTCAAGGGCTGAGGGAAAGGAAGGTGAAGTTTTCTTTCTATCCCCCATAAATCTGCACCTGCCAGAGAGGAATCGACCTGCAGACAGGGTGCAGGTGAAGGAGCAGGCAGGTTGCAAAACATATATCACAAAATGAATGCATTGCATAGCACATAAGATTCATCACTTAGCACATGAACATTTCAACCTTCAAAGCAAGTAGTTAAACATATAAAGAATGATAGCTCTTATTTGGATTTTTTGGCAATAGAAAATTAAAAATAATACCATGTTTTAGTGTTTAGAAAGCAAGAGACAGATATCAGCTAAATATTAAAGTCTAGATTTTTGTGAATAAAAGGATGCCATACAGCAGCTCATACTTCTTTTCCTAACAATAAGTTATGTTTCTTAGGCATGCATTCATTTACCATCAATAAGAGTCAGACTGGGGAGCAGTTTTTTGGATTATTTTAGTGAAGACAGGGGAGTGAGTACATCAGAATGGGCCAGTAAGATTTCATAAAAATTTTGCAGAAAATCCTTGAGGGTGAGGGCCCCTAGTATTGATGTCCATCTTTAGAGGCTGTTGCTGAGATTTATGAAGCTGCAGGACATTATTTATGCAGGGCTATGCTGGATAGACATAGAGTTGTAATGAAAGTTTTGGTTAACCCAATAGGATGGACAAAGCATCAAGAGGACAATCTTGACATTCGTGTTTTCTTTTGTTTTGTTTTTTTCTAACAAGTCAAATTCTCAACAGATATCAAATACCAAGTGAAATATTATGGACAACAATGGCATTCTTACTAGTGATAACTCTAGAGATACTATTTTTCCAAATAACAGAGGTAAAATCCTGGGGGTTTGAATGAAGGTATGATTTTTGCCTTTATTTTTTTCTTGCAAGTCTTTTTAATAGCAACAGTACCTTGGACACCAGCTCCTCCCTTACTCACACAAAAATAATGTAAACACTATTCTCTTACAGCTATGGCAATATAACCTGCTGTACATTGAGGAGCAAGACCCATCACTGAAATTAAGGAAACAGAGCTCGTTGTCTAGCACTGAGAAAAGAATTGCCACGTCGTGACATGACACTATCTTGTCCTTTGTACAATTACAGACACTTGTTGCGTCTAGTTTTAGATGCCTATAGTGGTTTGAATTACCAATAAATTAGGCACACCTCTGTTATGCTCACCATCTCCTCATATCACTTGGAGCTGGATAGCCATTAATGTTCCTATTCTAGAGAGGGAGAAAAAACAATGAATGCAAAATGTTAAATTGTATAACTCTTGGCTCCTCATCCTGTGTTTATGCTAGTAAGACATGACACTGCTTTTTACATACAATGGCAATTTTTCTTTTTTTCTGGTTATTCATGATTTGGAAAATGCTGCTTTAGGCAGTCAATAGCAATTATACTTGGTGAAAAGAACATACAATACAAATTAGAACAATATAGATTTTCCCCCCTGTTACTTTAATGTTTAGTTACCCTGTTAGATTTAAACTGAGTACATAATGTTTAATAAATTGCTTTCACTAAAACCCATTAACTGACACTTAGAAATAGCATTTTAATCCAAAGGAGTGCAGAAAAACATTACTGCAATTAATAGGTATGTTAGAGCAGTGAAAAATCCACTCTAAAACAAAGTGTATCCATGGTGGCAGGTTGTTTATTTTCAGTACTTAAAAGCATCTTGAAAACTGAGGGCAAGATCCTCAGCCAGCTCTGGTGAATACCATGGGGTTACTCCTGTTTACATCCAATGAGGGCTTGGCCCTGTGATTTAAACCTATATTTCATTGCCTTGGCAAAACTCCCTGCTTTGCTGGTGACTGGGTATATGATGAGGAAGAGGTTTAGGGCAAAGGCTTTATGGAGTTGTGTGCCAGCTGACTGAGAGGCAGGAGAAGCTGGGCCATGGCTTGTGCTCATGATTACTCCTGCCCTTCCTCTTCCTCTTCCCTTCCACCCCTCTTCCCGGCAAACGCAGCGTCTTCTTCCTGCAACTTGTTTCTCTCCTCTCAGTCTGAACAGATGCAGGAGTGACAGTACCACATGTCTCATGCAGGACACTTGAACTAGGACTTTCTGATGCAGATGAGACCTAGCAAGAAAACTGCTCTGAGAGGAACCTTGCATCTGTTTGACTTATTTCTTCAGGGTAACTTGTCTCTGCCTGGTCACTGATTTTTTTTTAAACTTTTTTAAAGGTGCAGTGAATCAAAATACCTTTCCTTGTATGACTATCACAAGACAAGATTTATCTAGCTTCATGCAGAGCATAACTGTTCCTTTCGCCAATAACTGCACATGATGCTTAGTTTGCAGAGAGAGGGGATAAAGGTTTCCAGCAAGCATATCTAAAGATCATGTGTTTGACTAGTAGTGTAGTTTTTTGTGATGTGTGTAGGGCTAAATGTGCTTTTCTCCTTCATCCCTGTCCCTAATGTGTCCTCATATGTCAGCCCTACTGCTTATGTTGCCCACAGGACAAGTTTCTGTCCTGCTTTGGCAGCCCAAGCTCTCTCTACTACCCAAAACAGTCTCTTAACCAGAGGTGGGCAGCTCCATGGCTGTCCAATACGTTTGTCCTTCCCACTTCCTAAGCTTTTGCTTTGTTTAGTCAAAACACATTGCTTATTGGGCAAACCTCTTCAGATGTAGTAGTTTTACTCTTATCTTGTAGTAACCTTGAACTGTTAACAGGAGTGTAGCTTGTCTGTCTCACTCCAGCATACATTATTCAAATTTATTATGAAGTTATTCCTTATCCTTCCATACATCCTTCTTTGGATGCAACTGAAGAAATGCCTTTGTTTAAACAGCAACATGAAGAGATTTTTTTTTTGTAATCTGTCATTTCTGTACTGAAAGTACATGCAGTGCCAGTGCCTGGAATTTGAGAAAACTTTTCTGATGAGAGAACCTGCTAAAATAATGTCTGAATATCACTCACCAAGAAATGTGGATAAGGACGTTTTACATTTTTAAATAAAAACACAATGATCAGGTTTTATAACAGAAATTCTCATCTGTAATGCAAACTCAGTAGTTTAGCAGAAGCACAATTCTATAGAATTTTTTATGGCATCAGTAAAGACTATTTTTCAATGTAAAGATTCAACCATCATTCAGTTTCTCTTGAGGAAATTTTTTATGAAGGTGCTAAAAACACTAACAAAATACGAGACTGCCTCATCGCAGTCAGGTGGAGGAAGAAAAATAATACAGTATATGTTTTATTATGTGCTAAAAGTTCTTGAATCTGTATCCTGTAAGTGGGAGTCAGACATGGAATGTTCATTCCTGAGATACTTTGTAAATCCCCAAAACGATGTGGGAAGCTATAGCGGTGCTTATAACCTTACTGATGACTGACAGTCATTCTGTTTGCACATGTCCTTATGTTAGCATTTGCACTAATGAAAAAAGTCACCAAATCAGTAGGGATTTCTCCAGTAGCTGGGATGACCAGCTTCATGATTTTCTGATGGAGAACAAACCTGACTGTTCAGACTAAAAAGCTCAACAGTTAGGAGCAGATCAGTATCTAGTTATACCTGGCCAGCATGATGTCATCTGAAGAATTTTAGATTAGCTATGCTTGGACAGCTTTTACGAACTGCTTTTAAAGGAAGATGAAGATACTTATCTAGAACAATGGTCCTTATATTCCCAGGAGACAGTGCACCTCTACTAAAAGTTTATCCTTCCTCTAAAAATCAAGTCTCCTGAGTAATTTCACGTTTGTACCTTTTAGCCATTTAATTTAAACCATGGAACTCTATATAGCAAGTAATCTCTGTGTGACCTGGCAGAGTTGGTTGATTGTCACACATAATTTGTTGATTTGGACAGTATTCAAGATACTGGCCTTCTGTATCCAAGATAATCTCTCTTCAGAATATACAGTGCACTCTTTTAAACATAGCATGGAAAGACCATCATCATTAGCAATTTTGCTGAAGAGCAATATTTAATAAACTGACTAACAGGCCATTACTTGAATTGCCTACTTCTGTCATTTCAGCACAGCTAAAATATGAATTCCCTCTCAGACTTCCTGAATGTAAGAGGTTTCTAATAAACTATTTGTGTAAATATGGGGATACAGGTAGCCATGAATTGTCTGCTTTCCAAATAAAGAAAATATTTAATTAGTGTCAATAAGCATCTTGCACAAACACAAGGTTCTCCCTGGCTACATCTGCACTCAACAGAACCCCTTGCAATCTAGACGGGCCCGTGCTGACAGTGAATAGCGCACACTTACCCAGCCTGCAGCATGCACGGTACACACAGTAGCTGCGTGCAAATGGTGTATTTGATGACTTGCCTTTATTTATGCTCATGCATTTCTCCAGAACAGATAATATAAAATGTAGTCTCTGTCCAAAAGAGTGTCCAAATTTTCTTTTTGTTCTGGTATTGAATGACAGCTAACACAGCAAGGCCCAGTCCATAACTAAGGGTCCTGGTCACATTTGCACACATCAGTAATAACTGCAGCAACTCCATTATTCTTGCACTTACTCATTTGTAAGCATCTGGAAATACCTTCTGATCTTTATGTCTTTTGCCAGCACCTCATGTAAAGTTGCAACTTTATCCAGTGTAGCAACTACAAGGACCTTTTTGTAGAGTAAGGTGATAAAAACTACCGTGGCAACTTTTGGGTTGAAGAATGCAGTTTTATAGCATTGGAAAACATCTTCAGCTACTATAAATCCATAACCCCCTGATGAACTACTTTATATTACATGAGATGAAGGTCCAGCCTAGAGCCATTTAGGTAAATTTTACAGACGTCTGCAAGAAAAATTTACTGAGGCCTGTTTTTTTTCTTTTATATCAGCTAGGAAATTTTATGGAGATCTGTTAAAAGGGACAGTGAATCAGCACCAGTCCTACAAGGCCCTTCATGTTATCTTCATAGCTGCAAAGTGTGGGAGTGCATGTCACATAACAGCTAACATACCTGCAGAGTGGTTCAAATCATGTATTCCTTCAAAAATGCAGAAGATCCCACTTACTTTGGAGTTTGGGAACGACTGGGCAAAATCTGCTTCCAGACTGCAAGACATCACTGAGGCCAGCAAACAAAAAAGGAGGAAAAATCTTCCAGGCCAAAGATCAGCAATTACAGTTTGCATTCCCTCAAAGGCTCCAATTGTTTTATATTTTGAGGGGTTTTAATAGCAAAGAATCATTAATCCTCAACTTCTAGTCAGTGCAGATATTAACAGTAAGTTACCAAAACCATTTACCTGTTTTGGTAAGTGTGATTGTCTGTGTGTTACTTTGGAATCATTCTCTTCAATCATGGAAATAAGTATTTTTCATGCCCACCTTTGTTAGACATGTCATGGATCTAGGAGTCAGTAGTCCATCATTCAGTATTTTACATGTACATAGGTCATTAATTCCAAAGAACAACACTGACTCCATCTTGTGCCCTGTACTCATACTCTATACCAAAGTGACATTAAAAACATGGATTCAAAACACTTAGCAAAACAGGTTCCTTAAGAAGGTTGTTTAATCACCGCAAATTTCTACAGACCCAAAGGCACTGTCTGACATTCAGCCAAATTGCAGTTAACTATTAGGCCATTCTTCAGTTTTACTCAGCTCATTTCAAACTGAGTTAAACAAGGAGTGACTGACAACATTACTATCTCCCTCAGCATCAGTACTACAGCTCTCGTGCTGCATTAGGAAGGGACTGGCACAGCTCCTGCTGGCATCAGTGCATCCACCTGCAGCTTCTGCTACACAGACGAATGACACAAAACTTCTCAAAAACACAGGCAAAGCCAACGGTACCAAAACCAGGCTGCTCCCAAAATAAGAGAGGCACAGGAGGGAGTAGAGGAGCTGAGAGTTAGAGAAAGACCTTGAAAAGACAGATTGACTGTTCCTGCTACAGAGGGTAGAGAGCAGGTGAGGAGGTGCTCCCAGCTCCTGGGGTGCCAGCCTTGGTCACAGCTGGCCACCACCAGCCCTGTGTCCTTGGAGACAGCAGGAGCCTGTCTGGCCTTCCCAGGTTCTGCGGTAGGAACTGCAGGTCCTTTTACTGCCTGTAGCAGCTGCCTGTGGTGGATTAATGCCCCACTGCAGAGCTCCAAGTCTGTCAGGGGTGTGGGATGGTTGGGAAGGAGAGCATCCGCACCCCACTTATATCCCCATGGGGTGGGCTTTAAGGGGCAGCTGGATGCAGCACCCCTTTCGTAAGGCTGGGCACTGTCTCTCCCACCACTGACTGTGTTTTCTCCTCTACTTGCTGCTTCTTGAATCAGGATGGCAAAGGCTGGAGGAGAGGAGGCAGCATTCTCCCACAGCCTGGACCTTGCTGGGAAGCAAGCATGCAGAGCAAAGGAGTTGGTTTGGACACAAGGTGTTGGTCCCAAGCAACATCTTTCTCATGCTCTCCTCACCCTGTTTAGGGTGAATGCCTGCTGAGATCTGGACATTTTTAACAATGGAAATTTAAAAAGTGGCCACGCCCTGGCCCTCAATAAAGCCTTCCATAATTGCCTGACAGACATCATGGCAGGGATGAGTCTTGAGGAGGGGTATGAAGCAGAAGAGAAAAGTGGCTCAAGATGGTTTTGAGCTGAGCCTGTGCTATTTCCATTTGCTGCCTGAGGTTTTATGATGTAATACAACCAATGTCAATATGATCCAAACTGGAATAATAATTCCAAATATCTAATTCTGATTTCCTCTCAGTGTTTCAGGTTGACCTGAGGGAGCAGGTGCCTCTTGATCACCTGGCAGACTGTGAAAGGCTGACCCCTTCAATTTTGCAAAAGGAGAAAAAAGTGAAAAAACATGCAAGAATGTAATGCTCAGTCAAATAAAATAGAAGTGGGGCAGTTTTGTCACACAGTGTATATTTTAAAGGGTTTTTTTGGTAGCTTTTGCTTATAAGGTTTTCTATTAACCATATATCAGGAATAAAAACCACAAATCAGATGAAAAAGTAAACAAAAGCTGTTGATAGAGTTGGAATATATATATATATATGTGTTTAAGGAAAAAAGCCATAGAAAAAACAGAGTTTTGTGGAAAGACACTGCAATAAGTTGTTCATACCTACTTACTGATGGCTTGGAGATTCAACACTGGCAGAGACAAAGCAGCTCTGCATTAGCATTCAAACTGAACCAATCGAACCAGCTCAATAGAGAGTAAAGAACATGAAAAGCTTTCTTAACACATAAAACCCGAAGAGTCTTCCGTGTGTCCAAAATAATAAGTTTCTCCAAATAAGCAAACTTTTTTCTTGTGGTAGACAATTCGTGTGCCTTCATCGCACTATTCCATCCACACTGAAGACTCTAAGGAAATATCTGAGAATTGGAAAAGAAATGAAAGAAATTTTCTGAGGAAGACAGTATTCTGGGCTTTATGGCTGTATTATCTCCCCCCATGAGCCAAGTATCAGCTCTGTTGAGGGTATTTGTGACCCCCGAGAGTCCTGAGAAGTGCATTATTACAGTATATTCATAGGGAACTGTTCATTGGGAAAGATTGTGGGACCATAATGATGCAGAGACATACGGTTTCCTACAATATCGGCACTGGACTCATTTGGAAATGTCGTCGGAAGCTCCAACCACACTCTCTTTCACAGAGCCTAATCACCAGATCTCTGCTATTCAGAAGATATTTTAATCTACTTTACAGGTAGCTAAATGATAAATAGGGCAGTGGGGCTTATGTCTGTTTCTCCTATGTCTCACCTGACTGCATTAACCATGGAACTATAAAGCTGGTTTCTTTATATGCTTGAATGTTTCACAATTTGAGTGTTTCAACAGCTAAAATTGAAGCAAGCTTCAGCTCAGATCTCTAATGGTACCATCCTGCTGATATTCACTTGAAATGTGAAAAACTCAGATTCAAGCGTCTGTTCAGAAGGCTGGGAGCAAACAGGCACTCCATCTGCAAGTGGATGGAAAGAGGAGAAACAAATACCTCAGTAGCCTGGGGAAAGTGTCAGCTAAAAGAGAAATAGCCTAGACATGAGGAGATATATGCAGTAAATGAGAAGATTTCTGAGCATTATCGGAATGGTTCTCAAGCAAGTTTCCTGCTGGTGTAGGAGGGACAAGACTTAAGAGGGAGACTTGATCCATTTATGAAAGACTATGAAAGGCAGCACTAGCAGGGAACTGGACTGATGATAAAGGAAGATCTTTTATCATCTACCTCCAGCAAGTCAAGTAAAAATCTATACGAATTCAGCTTGTGTGTTTATGAAGGTCAGTCCTCAGAGGGTATACAGTCCTAACTAATTATAAGAAATATCACATGTAATGAAAAGTTGGCCTGGTTTCTGTGAGTTGTCTATGCATCAAGAACATCAGGACATGCCAAATATACCCTGTCTGCCCACATGTCCTAAAAAGCAAGTAGCTGTTGTAGAAAGATGCTCTTCCTCATCAGCTTCCTTAGAACATGAACTCCGCACCTTATCTTTGGTTCAATGCTACTTCCTCAGCAGTTACCTTTTTTTTTAATGTCCTGTTTATTGCTTCAGGCTACATTTCCTAGTGTTTAGTCAAAGACCTTATGTCTCAACAATAGACGTAGTGCACCAACAGACAAGAATCTTAAAATGCCACATTCATGCTGAGAGGTTTTCTATAATGTCTTAAACAGATGGCACCAAGTAGGGAGTCTGAAAGTTCACTAAAAATGACAGTTCTCATTCACTTCCAAAATCAAGACCTTTGAGGAAGCAAAGAGGATTTAACCAAGAAAGTACTAACACCCGTCCAGATGTGTAAAAGCAAAGGTAACCTGCACGGCACAGTGACCATGGCAGCTGGATGAGAGCCTGGCACTAAGCCATGAGTTGGCAGTGTAAGCAGCCTGGTTTTTGGTGTGAGCCATCTAGCTCTTTCTCATGCCACCTCCCAGAAATTTCTCACAGGCTTAAAATGCACACATGATTACAGAGTCTGGACTTCTATTTATCTTTCCAGTCACTGAATTCCTAGGTACTTTCTTCTCCTTTTTTCCTTCTGCCATCTCTTTCTGAGTTCTTCTCTCATCGATGTGCACACAAAAATCTTTATACCAATCCACTTCTTCAGAACAAATATCCCTCTGCTGTAGCCAAGATGAGCCCACTTTCCCCATGTGGAGGGTGCCAGTAGTCAGAGGAGCACATATGAGGAAGGAATGTGGCTGTGAATCTGAAAGTTCACCAGCTACCACATGCCACAGATGTCAGAACACATCTCTCTCTACTTTCTCTGCCAAAAATAAAGGCTAGGGACAGAACGCTGATCTCCAATCCATTTGATTGCCCTCTGCTATGACTCAAGGACAAATGTTTGCCTTTTAAGCAATAGAAAAAAAAAAAAAAGTCAACAAAGGGAGAAAGTTCATCTACCTGTAAAATTACTTTAGCACAAGCAGGCAGATAAAGCTGGTTGGCACTTGGAGGTTTCAAACTATCTGGAAGCATCACATTCTGGGGCAAAAGAAGGTATTTCGGACATAACATTATTAAAAAAAGAAACTCAAAACAAAACAAAAAACAGAACCATGACTTCAGGTAAATCACAACCAATCAATTTTATTAAAATAAAAATATTGGGTCCTGATTTTCCCTCTTTCAGTTTCACATTATGGAAAGATAAGAGGAAGCTGTAATGATAATTATGTTCTGTTATAAATGACACATTGAATTAAATCAGATACATTTCACAAACCAAAGCAGTTTGTCCGAGTATGATCACTCTCTGATGCTTAGACCTTAGATACTCTGTCATGAAAAAAAAAATCACAATTGACATTTTTCACATGAAAAAATCAGATGTTGGTGAAACAGGTTTTTCCAACTCAAAAATAAGCTACTGGAAAAATTTTGCCAGTTTTGAACACCCTCAAGGGTGTTTTAATTTAGGGTTTAAAATCTGCAGGCATGACTCAAAGCTCTGGTGAATCAACAGGCAGAGGGAGTGCTGATCACCTGGTGACTTCACTGTTACCAATGGTGCACAACCCTCCTAGAAACCAGGTCATTCCAGTGATTAAACTCATTTACAATACTTCGAACGGGAGAGTTGTTCTGAAAGGATCACAGCAATATTGACTAAAGAGTCAATGAGATGCTGGGGAAATTAACGTTGCACACTTGATACACTTAGAAATGCCATTAGCTGGAAACTCAGCTAATCCTACAGAATGGGGGCATGGAGACAGTGTGAGTTAGGAGCAAAGACAGTGTTCGACAAGGTGGGTGAGTAGCTTCAGCTGCCACTGGATTTTGCATGATGCACAGAGAGTGAGGCAGTCTGGCCTTGAGCCCCAGTTTTGCAATGAGTGGAACAAACTGAACAACTGGAGCACTAATTTTTTAAAAAGAAATCATTGATTGCTCTCAGGTTTACCTGGCAATGCTGTTCTTTTCTCCAGTCTCCTAATATATTTCACAGCAGATGCGTACCTGAACAATGACCCCTTACAAAAACTGCTTAGGAGTAAAGAATCTGCCCCCACCTATACTATTCTTTTTTTCTTTCTTCCTTTTTCTTTTTTTTTTTCCTTCCTTTTCTTTTTTTTTTTCTTTTTTTTTTTTTAACTTCTCAGAAAAAGCTATTTCATAGCTATCTACTGTTTTTCAGGGGAGTTTATAACTGATCTCAGGAGACACGTGGGATCTGATTTGTCAACAGATCAGGAAAAAGCTATAACTAAACAATACAATAGTAACCCAGAAGAAACACTTTCAAGATAAAGAAAAATCCTTTCACCCATTTTAAATATGGCTCAGTAACAGACACAAAATTAAAGATACAGAGCTTATGATGGATACATCAGATCTAATTGCTGATGTATGAAGGATGCTGCCCTTATGCAGTGACTGCATGCACACAGGATGATTTTTCTGTAGTACTTCTGTGTAGGGAGTTTGGGCCAAGGTGGATCACTCTCAGTTTATTTGTAGGTCAGCTGTCAATATTTTGTTTTTGGAGCACCTCCTCTCACCTTGTGCTTTTCCCTTGCACCACAATTACTCATGTGCCAGGGTACTCAACAGGCTGAGCTGCTGGTTCTTTTTCTGAGCCTCTCTGTTTTCTCTCATTTTCTGACATTCTTAGCATGAATAGGTGTGCAAAGTTAATTACGCTAATCCATCTAGCAAAACACCCAACATATATATTTGAAGCTAATTAGATAAACTTCAAAATGGGTCATTTTTCAGCCCCTCAGCCTCCTCCTGCTTATAAGCATTATCCCTGAGGGGACTTTTTCTCAATCAGGTAGACATTTCTGGGAATGAGATCTAATGAATCCCTTTACCTCCTGAACTGAAAACCTCTTTTCATTGATACTTAAGCAACTGAGGACAAATTCAGGCATGGCAGAAGCAGGAGCTCTCCCAAGGCAACAGTACTGCTTCTTTCCGCCTAAATTAGGTTTGACCCAGGCTACTGACAGAAGGCCAAAACCTGTCTGAGCAAAAGTGTTGCAGGATCCTTTCTTCTCTGCTAAAGAAAGGTAAGGTAAGACTATAGCAATCAATTTCCCCTCCTGATTGTCCTGGTTTCAGCTGGGATAGAGTTAATTTTCTTCCTAGTAGCGGTATAGTGCTGTGTTTCAGATTTAGGATGAGAGTAATGTTGATAACACACTGATGTTTTAGTTGCTGCTGAGCAGTGCTTACAATAAGTCAAGGACTTTTCAGCTTCTCATACTGGCCTGCCAAAGAGGAGGCTGGAGGTCCACAAGAAGATGGGAGGAGACACAGCCAGGATAGTTGACCCCAACTGATTAAAAGGAAATTCCATGTCATATGGGAACTGCTGCTCAGGCACTGGGTGGGCATCACTCAGCAAGACGTGAGCAATTATATTGTGCATCACTTGTTTTATATATTCTATTATTATTGTTGTTGTTGTTGCTATTTTTATTTTGTTCCTTTTCTGTCTTATTAAAGTCTCTTTATCTCAGGTCATGGTTTTCCCTATTTGCCAGTTCTCTCCCCCATCTCACTGTGGGAAGAGTGAGCAAATGGCCGCGTGGTGTTTAGCTGTCTGCCAGGTTAAACCGCAACACTGACATTAGTGCTACATGCAGATAAGGTATTTCAAATGAATAGTAAAGAATCTTACCAGAAATGGGTCTATTCTCTGGATCTTGGAGCTGGATGGAATTACGCTAGTAGCAGGGCCCTTTTCTCCTCATATTTTTCAAAATGTTTCAGCCTGATGTTGTCAAGCTAATGCTTTGTTCTCTTTCAATGTGAAATGGTATTTGGCGTTTTTAAAAATTATGAAAAATTACTTAAGAATATATATTATTTTTCTTTTTTCCATTAGCGTGGGTTGACCACAGTATTTTTGTCAATTTCCAAATGGAGTTGCATTCCCATAACCACTTGCCAAGTGCCCAGTAAGAAACAATTCTGACCTTCACAGAACATGCTGTTTAACTAAGAGAGACCAACAAAAGGCAGCAGGGGAATCAGAAAGCACTGAGTTGCAGTAGATTGAACAAATCAAACAGCAACTCAGTGACAAATATAGGATTCAGTCAAAACATTTTAATGATTCAGAGTCATACTTTTCCTTTTACATCAGCAACATTACAACAGAGATGAATACCACAGCAGACTTTCATAGAATCATAAAATACCAGATTGGAAGTGACCTCAAACATCATTTGGTTCAACCTTTCTTGGCAAAAACACAGCCTGGACAACACAGGCCAGCACCTGTCCAGCCAAATCTTAAAATTCTCCAATGTTGGGGAATCCACCACTTCCCTGGGGGTCCTTATACTAATGTGATGCTAGGTACATTTCCAAAGCACTAAATGTGTGTCTTACTTTATTAGTTAAGATGGCAGATGTGATGTATCTGGGCTGAACAACTCTCAGCTAGAGCAGGTTTACTTTTTTCTTCCAGGCCTTCCCACATCTCCAAGGCAGAAGAGAGGAGATGCTGCCCCTGAACTGCACCATGCTGAGCTTGGAAACGCAGCCCTGCAACATGGAGCTGTAGAGCTGCTGGCCGGGCAGCAGAGGAGCCAATATTGCTGCTGCTGGAAATGCATGGGAACAGATTTGCCATGAAGCTGTGTGTGTAAGGCAAAAAAATCACTGAACCAGTAAAACTGACACAGGCCTTTTGTTTTCCCTCACTCCAGAAGAAAAGCATAACACGTGCCGGCTGTGTGCAACCCACTGAGGCTCAATTGTTCCCTGAGACAAGAACACAGACGAGCTTCCCGTACTGCTTCCCCCATCTCTTTTCTTGCTCTGCTGCTGTAATTTTAGAGGTGGAAGCGGATGAAAAAGACCATTGTAACACAAGGTCTTTTTTTCTATTGCCTGCCACAAGTGTAATGCCTTGTTATTTTCTGTTCCTTTAGCTTCCAGAATGAGCTCTGAAGGAGCTCCCTAATGATAACAAACCATCACTGCTGTAATATTGATACCTGTTGTAATCACTGGCATTCTGGCTTTTCAATTTTCACTATTTGCTTTGGATCAAGTAGCTCTGTGCTAATGCAACAGAAGGTCACCAGATGAAGGGGCTGATAACAGAGAGGGACTGTTCTACTTAACATGCATGGAGGATTATGCTTTTCAGTCGTCCTCGAGCTAATCTTTCAAGTTGTCCTTTTTTGACTTTCTCAGTTTAATCAGTTTAATCTCATCTTCCCTCTTTTCTGATTACAAGGATTTTCTGTAGAAATCTTGCCTCCACAATAAGGGCCACGTGGCAATTTATTCTTATATTGATTTCAACATCTTTTTTCCACTACTAGGGCTCTAATGCAAGTGGGGAGGGTGGAAGCCAGAGGGAAAGAGGGTCCCTTTAGTGCCTCCTGCCTAGCAAATCCTCACTTTTTATTATCTTGGAATCTGAATACTTCTTTAATACACTTGAAATCAGAAATGGCAGCCGAAGTGGAAATACGTAACCATGATTAAAAGTTAGGGGAGACAGTAAGAGCGATAAAGCATAATCACAAGATGAGCTAAATCGAGGGCACAAGTAATCAAACTGTTCAGGCCACATTTTCCAAGGGGCTCTTTCATGGTTGCCATCACAACTGTTTACCCAGCAGAACATAGCATTTCTTGTCCCACAGGTGGGGAAACCAGATGCAAGATCCAGGGAGTTAGACAAAATGGGCGGTCTGCACATGCATTTGTGCATGCAGATTTGACTGCAGAGGAAGACTTCTTCCGTGTCTTTATATATCTCTCCAGGACAGGAGGATTGGCATTTTACCTAATTATGTCTGCAAAATGTATAGTAAGAAAAGAGAAAAGAAAGCAAAGGGCAACATGTTTTTCCAATGTACACACTAACTAACCTTTGAGTCAGAATGCTCAGGCAGCTTTAGTGAACAGCCAAGCAGGGAACAGGCAGCTCCACACCAAGAATAAGCTGATTCTGTCCAAAAATCAAGTTAGAGATGATTGCCACCTTGCCATTGTACCAAATAAGTAAGGGAGGAATTGTCCCAACCTCCCACCCCTTTGGTTGCTTCTGCTCTAGACACCACCTCTTCATCACATCTTCATAGTCTCTCATTGCACAGACATCTGAAATGTCTATCTGTAGACTCACTCTTCCGCAGACACACACACTTCTTGACCTGTGAGTAACACAACAGCAGCAAGGGGGGATCTGATGCAATGGGCTGGCATATCTGTTTAGCCCTGTAAGCCTGCTCTGTATTTCCTACAAGTAATGAAGGATTTTGCTTTCTCTTCAGGATTCCTGGAGATAATGATATACCATAGCCAGCGGAGGTGAACATCTGTTTTAAGAACTGTGAACTTAGAGAGATCATTTGTCTATTTGATCTTCCTTTCTTGTTTTTCAGTTTGCCCTATCCATTTCTCTGTTAATTAAATAGATGTGAAATCACTAAACCACTGGGTCGAAGAAACAATTAAACAACAACTGAAATAAAAAAGTGGGAGGGAGGAGATTCTTTTCTTTTTTTTCCTCTCATTTTATTCTGCTAAATAGAAATTGCCCTACTTTTTGAGCGTGCACTTTCTTTTTCTTTCATAGAAGACTTGGATTCATGAGGGCATATCCACCTAATGACAATATGGTGAAGTTAACCCAAGAGAACAATGCATCTCATTAATCTGCTTATCCTTAATTGATAAGACAGTGTGGGGCTGGCATTTCAAAGGCAGACTGTAAATGTACTTGGATTGGTTGCTATTTAATTGATGCAACTGGCACACATATAGACGTACCCCAAAGAAGACAGTGAGAGTAAGCAACAAGAAGTTATTATGAGACATTTTTTCCTTTTTAATATTACCTTTAGTGGCTATAGTCAAAAAATAATAAGCATGAAGCTACTGGTATAAGCCTCTGTACGTGCTGAGGAGAAAAGGTCATCTCTCTACTGCTTTGCCCAGCACCTTGCAGAAGCCTGGACCTGGGCAGCCTGGGAGCTGCGGGACGTGGCAGAGCCAGGAATCACTGCTGCAGTCCCCTCAGCTTACCTTGTGCCTCTTTTTCACACAAGTGTGTGAGCAATCGTCTGCTCCTCTGGGAGCTCAGCAGGGAAAGGGGGAAACATGTGACCCAACCATGCTACAACTGCACCTCTGCTTCTGCTCTCTACTAGATGGGAGGAAGAATATGAGGAGAAACTTCTTTACTTTGAGGGTGACAGAGCACTGGAACAGGTTGCCCAGAGGGGTTGTGGAGTCTTCTGCTCTGGAGATATTAAAAAACTGCCTGGATTCATTCCTGTGCAACCTGCTCTAGGTGAACCTGCTCTAGCAGGGACATTGGACTAGATGTCCTCCAGAGGTTCCTTCCAACCCCAACCATTCTGTGATTCTGTGAAGAGCAGCAGGCACCACAGGGCAGCCGTGAGACCCAAGGGTTTTCCAGGAACAGCAGCAGGGAGTGAGGGTGGAAAACATGAAGACCGATGACAGAGGAAGGGCTACTGCATTGCAGAGATGGACAGAAGTAGAATCATGACACTGGTCACTATGGACAGGAGCACAGACCAGTGGATGGCAAGCAAAACATTTTTGTTTCACTAGCTGTATTCGCCTCTAAACAACACTGGAGGATGGGAGATGGTTTTGCAGGAAGTTGAAAATCACTCTTTCGTAAAGCAGAGCTCACCTTTCCCTACATGCATGAGAAAAGGAAAGACTGCTAGAATACAACTTCTTTGGCAACCTAACAGAGACTCATATGACTAGAATATTGCCTGTATGAAATTATGTCCCACAAAACTAGAAACTATCACAAAAACAAAGTGAAAAAAAGCTCTTGCGTGCTACCTACCTTACTGCCATCACCACTCCATACCATCTGCCTATAAAAATAATAACTTTACCCTTCCAGAAACCTCTTGACTAAGTTGTTCCATGTAAATATGATCAGTTCTTTTGTCATCTGACCAAATTATTTTTCCCACTCCAACATTATCAATTGAGTGGATGCTACAGTCACAATCTGTGAAATGAATAGTACTTGTTATAGTTCTTGTAAATAATCAAATAATCTTATTGAATGAATATAGCAGAAATTTGTCTGGTTGAGAAATACAGCTCATGAGACTAAATTATTACAGAATAGTATTCCCTTGAAAAAAGGGTTCAGCAGTGTGAAAACGATAGAAATAAGCAACCGGAAAATGACAGCTGTCCCTACAGTTCCTTGTATCTGCATTTTCCTGCTGTATGTGGCAACAGTGTAGTAATCTTCACCTTTCTACATCCACAGCACAGCTGGTCTGTCTCTTATCTGGAAAAGACCAGCTCTCCAGATGTATTTTTTGCTCTATCAATTCAAAAGCAGTGTTTTGCACCTGGAGCCTGGAAGGAAAGGCAGAGGTGACAGGAACACAGGGATGCACCTTGTGTGTAGCAGGGACATAGTAGATGTATAAATGACAGTTTGAAGGGAGATGGAAGGGGAGAACAAGGTGAGGCAGTCATAGCACAAGTGACCCCTTTCTGTTGTTTCCAAATGGTTATTATACTATCTCATCCTGAATTGCCTGGCAGATACCTTCTGTATCTGAACACTAAGAGCTAGACGGCACATTTTTTCTGGTCAGGTCTTTCTTTTTTCAAGTAAGGTCTCCCCATCTATTATACTGAGATGAAAGGGTCAGCAGAAGGTATCCATAAGGCTGTAGCAGCTGGAACCCAGACAATCCTAACAGGAGAAGGTAGTGTCCACAGCACCAGGAGAAGCAAGGGCAGAGGGCTGCATGCAGAAAGCAGTACAGTGGTTTTGAAAGGAAAACAATCAGGGAACTTTTAAATTGCTGAGCACAAACTGCTTCTTTCCAGAAAACTGGATTGCAAATAATCCTGTCTGTAAAACTAGTAGGAAAAAAACAAAAAAACCAAACCAAAAACCAACACCAACCAAACAGCTGACCTTAGTTCATCTCTCCCTTTTGAGGAGAAAAAGAGCCTGGAACAGTTCTAAGACACGCATTTCTATTCACGAAAGGTCCTGATGTAACATCTGTACCAGTGTCCATTCTGGATTGTGAAATCAGCTTTGTGGGTCCATTTGTGCACTCGTGGTATTGGCAAATCAAGGCAATATCACATAACACAAAGCCATACACTTTTCCCTAGTTGGCCTAATTGTATTCTGCTACTAAATTATCATCATGCAAATGCTGAAAGAGGAAGAACTCGCATGGTAATGGAAATCCTCTCTGTTCCTGTAATCTATTTATTGAGGCTTTTCCAATTATTTTTATATTAAAAAAAAAAAAAAAAAAAAGAGTACAAAGCAACTACAGAGAAGGCATTTCTGATTGGATTAGCGAATCCAGAACAAAATCATCAATAGATGTCATTATTATTAAAATAGAGTAGCAATTTTGGCTGAATGATTAACCAAAGTTTCAAAGCCTTGCAGAATTGTTTCATTAGCATAAGAAATCAGCAGCATAAGTCAATTGTACTCTTGGTATAATCTTAAAATAATCTTGTTTACTTACCCCCCCCCCAGTAAAAGGGAGGAAAAATTTCACCCAAGGCCCATTTTCCTGAATACAATAAAAGTGAAAGTATCAGCACAGACTGTTATTCTCATTCAGGAATTCCCAGCTCTGCCACCCTAGAGAGCTCAACATCTAAGCCCTGCTCATCTGTCTGCTCCGACTCCACAGCACATGGCCAACTCTTCTTGCAAGACTTCCGCTCTCTCACAGCAGGCTTCAGCCAAGAACCCTTGTGTTTGCAGCAATGAGTTGCTCATGCCATTGCCAAAGCTCTGATGCACCACAGTTCTTCATGGCACTGGCCTCCACCCACCAGGAGGGAGCCAACAATTCCCAAGCAATCTGAGGGACACCACAGACTTTAATGCATCTGCTGCTGGAAGCGGGGAAGGACCAGAGACCATGCAGCAAGCCATCTTCAGGAGCTTTTAGCTTGAGAAGGATACAAAAGCTGTCAAGGGCAGAGCTGATTCACCACAGGCTTTGCCTGGTCGCCATCAAGTCCTTCCCTCCTGGACAGAAAGGTGTCAAGGTTTGCTTGTCCCATAGCACATCAGCCATGGCACGAGGGCAAGCATTTCACCCAGGGGCTTGGGATCTCTCTGTGTTTATAGTGGAACTGCTGCTTTTTACATTGAAATCTCCAATCAGTTTATGCTGGCCCTTGATTCTTTTGATGATCCTTTTCCTCATGTCTTGCATTGCTTCAGTGACATCTCCCAGTGGATGCTTGCTGATCTTTTATTTCTAATAACATGGATAAGGCATAAGTTTTACACAGGCTCTGTGCCTTAACTTGCCTCCTTCCCATTTATTTATTTTTTCTTCCTTTTCCCCAAAGAAAGATCACCACATAAAATTTCTTCTGCTGCAGAATAGCAATTGGGTGTAACCTTTTACTCTGATTTGTCATTTCATTCCCGTATTAATTGTGTTGTGAAGATTTGTCAATTCCATTTATTGAACATCTTTAAAATCTGTGCTTGGTTAATGACTGAGGCAACTAAAACTCCAGTGCATGCCTTGGTTCTTTCTCAGCTTGAATATTTAAATGGGT
The DNA here is from genome assembly GCF_963082525.1 of Nesoenas mayeri. NCBI lineage: Eukaryota > Metazoa > Chordata > Aves > Columbiformes > Columbidae > Nesoenas > Nesoenas mayeri. The sequence goes on along the minus strand of NC_137544.1, from coordinate 64,915,901 downwards.
TTCTTGCTGGTCTTAGTGCATTTATTCTATCTAAATTGCAATCTGTTCAGTCATTTGCCTACCCTGATCTGTTTTGGGGGTTTTTGCGTGTGTGCTTTATTTTCTTCTCATGAAACTCTCTTACTTGGGTCACTCCTATTTTATTATTCTTATTTTGCATATTCCATTTAATATTTTGATGCAGACCTTGTTTTATTTAAACCATTTCTTCTAGAGTCTGAGGAGGAGGCTTTTGTATGAGAACAGGATGGGGGTCTAAGACAGGAGGCAAGAATCTTGTCCCTCAGGTGTGTCTGTCACTCCTCATACTGTCCTGATGGTTACCCAACAATTTCATTTAAGGAGCTAGAGAGCTAAGCCATTCTGCATGATTTGTCCCTTGGATGAGATGTAACCTGACATAATCCATGGAAGTGTAGCTTAACATTTCAAACATGCCCAGAGATAACAGTCATTTTGCAGCAGGTGCTACCAAGTGTCTGAAAGCTGCAGAATACATATTGGGAAATTCTGTTGCTGGTACAAATCTAGTGCATCTTTATTTCCTGCTCCACTCCTCTTACAAAAGCATTCTTTGTGATAGATATATTAAACTATATCTCCCCATTACAACAGCAGTACTTTTCCATCACCTTCAATTATGTCAGATGCAGCATGCGGCTCAAGCTCACCTCCATTTACCTGATGCATTACTGTCATTTTGAAGGGCAGATGTTCTTACATCCCATGCTTCAACAAGTTCAGCTCTTTTCTATTGCTTTACAGAGACGTGGCTCCAACGAGAGGTACCGCTTGTGTGTGACACAGTGACTGGATCTGTACTACACACCGCCGCACACACAGATGCTGCCCTTAAACTACTGCAGTTTGTCACCATTCTGCTACAACACATCCACTCTACATTGGTTTTACAGCTCTACTTGGGATTGCTATTGCAATATTCTGGACTATTTATCTGTTCTTTTGTAAGGTAAATACTCATCATGTACTGCTATCTGGAGACCAGCAATTCCAGTTCATAAGCTTTCATACTTGTTTTCATTCTGTAATGGAGTGAAAAGCCCATCTTTTGAGAGGCTTCACAGACTCATATTTTGCAAAATGTTTGAATTGCAGAATGAAGAAATGCCAAGACTTTGGCTTGGAAAACCGGAGATTTTTAGATCTTTGAAAGTTAAGGAGTCTTGGTCCTCAAAAGTGCTCTACTTCATACCTTCCTTCAAATGGGCACCCTTCAGAGAAGCATTTCTGGGAGAAGGAAAAATCACATTGGATGAAAATCCAAATGAGATCCAGGCAGCTCTCCTCTTTACACTGAATATCTAGACACCAGACCTTGACAATGCCCTTCAAAACATGTTTACTGTATTGTGTGCTTTTTGGCCTTCTTGTTTGCTCTCCACCACGAGCAGCTGATCAAGTGGGCAACAGTAGAAGTCACAGAAGCCTCATAAATCTTGAATGGACCCGATAAAACTTTTAAGGGGGGTCCCACCTCCTCAGCCCAGCAGAAGGTGTGATGTGTGGTTGCTCTGGTAATATCACACTCTCAATCCGGTGACTGTAGCAGCCAAGCGTCAGCACAGCATGCCTCAGTGGCTTCATGATCCTCAGATGCAGAGAGGAAGGTGGCAATATTATCTCCAGTAATTCTCACCTCTCCGGGTGCATGGGCCCTCTGGGGGTACGTGTAGCTCAGAGGTTGGCCTTCCACTTCTTCCTATGAGAGCAAAGGATTTTTTTTTCTCATGTCTCTAAAGTAAGTTTACACCTCTATTTCTGAAACACCAAGGAAGGAATGCTTTAAATAATGTATTTCCAGAGTGCTTGTGTGCAAGTGTCAGGGATGGATGAATTCATTTGAACCACAGAGGGTTTGGAAAAGTGGTATTCAAACAGCACACCTGAAGTCAGGGGTGAAACTGCTCTGCTGCTACAAAAAAAAACACAAACAAACAAACAAACAACAAAACCCACAAAAATAAAGCCACCAAAGAGAATGAGAGGTGCCTTGGGAAGGAAATCGCCACCACTAACATCGCCTTAACATGGTTCTGAATCTCCACTACCAATGAGAGAGACAAATCCTGACAGAGGGAGAAGGGCAACAGCTACCTTCTCACTCCTTTCTGAAGATGAAGAAGTTTGTTTAAAAGAAATAAGACCATGTGAGACCTTTGAGCAGTCATTGGCAAGCAATTAATGAGTTATAGGTAATGTATTTTGATGAATTTGAAGAGAAAGTGATCATGACAATAAACCAAGAAGAGTAATCAGTTTTGCAACAGAATTGTTCTATTTACATTTACAGTAATGACCTGAAGAAGACTATCCACAATATTTTTCCTTTTTACCTATTGCAAACGAAAGAGTGTTTGTGAGTCCAGGCACAGACTGAGAAGAAAGCTGAGAATTTAGTGAAGATACACCTTGCTTATAGATGGGAAACTAAAAGTCCTTCTCACATAATTATATGGAATGAAACAAGATCCCCCACAGTATATGCTCCCAGTCTAGAACCTGAAGCTTATATTTTCATAAGACCTTGGTACTTCATAGCCTGTTCAGGCATCAGAGAAGACAATTAAATGAAAAAACATCCTTACTCTTAGTTCTCAGTGGGAATTCTTGGTGCTAGCCATTCTGAAATTATATCCTTAATGTGCTGATTTCAGAGCATTTACACCCCACTGGAGTTTTGTCCTCTAACTGTGTCAACTCTGACTATGGTGGATGGAAAATTGAATGAGTTGTAACTGGTTTTATCATCTGCATAGCAGAAATAGATGGATGAAAAATTCACAGATGATCTTCATTAGAAAATGCCATGCTCTACAGCATTCTGGAGTATATGGACCTCTCTGGGACCATATGTGTCGTTTCCAGACCCACAGGGCAATACAAGTATTGTATGCTCAAATGTTTGAGGCTGATCCTGCATATTAAAAAAAAAAAAATTAATAGAAAAGTTCAATTCCCTTTCAGAATATTTCTGAATATACCAGAGCATCTGTAGCTTGAACATAACAATGCCAACAAAACCAACCAGATCTGTTTCCTACTCCCTGAAAGTTAATCTGTTGCTATACTGAATGTTATTAATATCATCACAGAGGGAAAAATTCACCATCTGACATTAGTCTGGAGTGAGGTTTCTACATGATTTTCAGAAGAAATCCCACTCTACATGATCAACTGGCTTTCTGTTGAGGTTGAGGTTATTAATACTTTGTTGAGGTTTGTATTTCACTTTGATTAAAGAAATTAAATTAATTTCCTTATATCAGAAGATATAAAACACCTTCCCAGCTTCAAAATCCACCTCACATTTGCAGTATTGTAGATGATATTTATTCAAGTTTTCTGACGAAAAAACTGAGACCTTGATCTTGGGAATCTTTAAATATGTAAGTAACCTGAAAGATACAAAACACTAACAAAGTCTAGTTTCACACTGTTAGTAGTTGGCTTCTGCTTCTGGCCATTGTACACTTTTCTTAGATGAATACCACCATTTGTTTATTTATGAAATTTCTTCAAAAGAGCAATGTTTAAGACGGTTATTAGAAATAACAGAACTAATTTCTAGTGATGTGATGTTAAGGCAGGAAAATTGTCCTTAGTATCTGAAGAGCACTCAGAAGATGTTTATTGGAACTCCTGGAAGAAAAATAAAAGAGACTTTTTGGGTTTTGTTTTCTGTGTGCTACTGTCTTTACTCTAAATGCTATTTAGAATTTAAATCTTTACATCTTTCGTGTTTTCTTAAAAGCCAAACAAGATAGAGTCCTTAGATGAGACCTTTATTACTATTGCTACTATTTGAGAAGCAGTAGCTTCCCACTCTGATGTTTTGAGATTTTTTGGGGGGGAAATACTTTCTCTTAAGTCTGTTATAATTACTTTCCACTAAATTTCTCTCAGCTAATAATAACCAAGAACCTGACTTAGCTTTACAGCTTAAAAATTTAGAGTGTTTTCTTCTCATAATACGCTTTTAAAATCTATCCCTTTCCACTTTTTCAGTCTGCCTGAAAATGATTCTCTCAAGATTAAGAGAATGATTAAAAACCTGGGAATTTCACCATTCTTACCACAGAATTCTCAACACAATTTTAACACTGAAAAGTTCATTTTTCGCTATTGTTTCATAGCAGCTCTTCACAAGGAGTACAAAAAATAATCAGAACTTCGATCCCATGCATTATAACAAATCAGTGGGTTTAAATTCCAATGGGCATTGGTCAGAGTCTATCCCAATAAGATTTTTCCTGCGTTTAAAATTATACTTGGAAAAAGTGAAAAATATCCAACAATCCAAAAGGGCCACTAAAAAGCCCAAACTTCTTATACAGTAGCTATAAGCACAAGAAAAATAGGGGTTTACCAGAGATTTGGGTAATGCCAAGCTCCAGTTATGTGACTACAAAGCAAGAGCAGGTCTCAGAAACCCTCTTCTGTATCCAAAGCAAAGGTTTATCTGTAACTGAAATAACGGAAATATATTCTAGAGCAGAAGGGTTAGACATTAGCATGAGTTTTTACTTCCTTTTAGTGGGAAAGAGGCCTAAAATATGCATCTGTGTGCACGTGGAAGGTGCGGTTTCTTGTTTGGTTTGGTTTGGTTTGGTTCGGTTCGGTTTGGTTTGGTTTGGTTTGGTTTGGTTTGGTTTGGTTGTTGTTGTTGTTTGGTTTTTTTACCTGAGGAAAAGCTGGAAAGGCAGGTCTTCTTTGTCCTCTCCTCTTTTCTTGAGGGAAATCACAGGCAGCCATGAGAACCAGGCAGAAGCCACTCTTGCTTAATGCAGTGGAAATCAGGACTGATTCACTGGATTTGTCCCTGTGAGAACAGAATGAGCCGTGAGCATTTGAAAGCTGTCAGTACTGGGGAAGGCCTACAGAAACATTTCACTGGTGCATTTTCAGGGCCAAGTAACAAAATTGGTTTTAATAAAGCCAAGCAAAAAAGGCTTAAGTAGGATTTAGTGATGCATAAAACTTCACTAGTCCCCTGCCCAAAGGTGTCTTTCTCTCTATATGTAGTACTCTGTCACCAGGCTAGGTTTTAATTACACGAGCCATGGGCAAAACTAAGTCTGCTTTCTAATATCATTTTCATGTGGTATTCCCTGTATCTCTAGGAAATTAATGTCGCTGCTATGCTCATCCCCTCTCGAGCATTAAACGGCAAGTATCATTTTCAAAGACAAGAGGTGTGCCCTATCCTGATAGTGGGAAAAAAGCTGACTTCCCTCCATTTCAGCAAATGATTTAAACACCCTACACACCTCCAGTAACTCTCAGAGATAATGCTCGCCACTTGTGCCATGACAATTAAAAGGCATGAACCCCAGGACATACCAGACACCAGTTGCCAAAATGCCTTCCTATTAATTAGTGCGTCGCTTAGTTCAGATATCCAGTTCTTTTCTGGAGTGTAAAATCTGCAACAGCACAGCACTGGATGAATGTGCTGCTGCAGCTGCAGCACTCAAGTCTGTCATGAACTCTCTGCCTCCTAGTTCAGAGTCACACCACCACAGCTCTCTGAAATGACCAGATATAATTGGGTTCAGTGGAGTTCAAAGCTATGCTCCAGCTTCCTCATATCAAAGCCCATTGATTCAGGGGCAGATGAAGCACATTGAAATGCTGGAAGAGTGGGAGTTATGAGCAGAGCACGTTCAGGTCTGTCCTGTTAGATGCCAGGATGCAGCACACAACTGGCTTTTGGTTGAGCTTTCAAGAACTCAGGTGTGGTCCCCAAGAGAGGACTTTATCTCCTCCTCTAATTGCTGCAAAACATATCTCACTTTTGCTAAAGTACTTCGCCTATTTCATGGCTTGATACTTCTGAGACTCATTTACATTTTTTTTTTAAATGTCAGGACTTTCTCCTGAGATCTTTCATTCATTATATTTATTTTCTTGGACATGATTTAACAAACCATCCCTGAAGAATTTGCAGCTATTAACTTTGTGGAACAGTAGCTCAAGTGAGAGTTAAAGGCAAATGGTCTAAAAGAAAGTAATGGGCCAAAGCACCTCCAGGGTATTAATCTGCCCCAAAACTCATTTCTATAATTCTTTCCCAAGAAGTCCAAAAAAAAAAAAAAAAAGAGAAGTACTGTTATTGGTATGAGACCAGAAAGCGCGAACAGAGATAAGGATTAGGGTTATTTTTTGTCTAGATAGGCAAGATACTCAAATCTGCACCCTCATTCCTGGTTGACGCTTGTGCACTGTCCATTTCTGCCTCATGCTCAGTCCTGTAAGCTCCAGGCCAGCAATAACAACTGCCCAGCTACACTGTCATGGCATGGCCATTTGGCTCATATTACACTCAATGGCAGCTCTCAGCTTGTGGAGACCTGGGCTGATGTTCCCTAGCAACTTCATTATGAGAAGAAGACTACTTGCTGCCACTACTAAAACTAAGGAAGTTGTAAGTGGCAGTGTAGCTAACTCACCTTGTACAGTCTTCAGAGAAGGCTGTGAAGAGTATACAATATAATGCAATATAATGTAACATGCTCATTCAATCTTGGTCATCCTGCATGCTGTAATTGCAAATTAATTTCTGATGAACAGAATGTGATGAAGGGTCTGAGTGCCCAGAAGTCCATCTGGTTTTCTCCAAATACACCAGCTGTATATAACTGAGAATTCATGCCCATTAGTTCTGTGCACATAGCTCCAAACAGTACAATTTCATACAAAACGTTGCTTCTTTCCACAAAATCCGCCTCACTAGCAACTGTGCCCTTTCTTAAAAACACTGGTTAGACATACTTATAAACTGATAAAGAATGTAACTTAGTCATTGTTGTTGCTGCATATAACTCACTGTTTTTCTGCAGACGTATTATGTGTCTGTTCCTGACACAAGCAGACCCAGTCACTTGGTCATTTGTTTGGTTTTGAATATTTCAGCAATAAAGAAAAAGGAGCCTTTCAGATCAAAATAACCTCCTAGTACACTGCAAATTAAAACAATATCCAACCAGTACCTGAGGAATTTGTATAAGCTATAGAGCCACACATGCAAAATAATTTATCCAACCTTATATGATATTACACTTCTAGTCTTTGAATTAGTCTGGATGTCTTAGTCCAGGGTTCAGTGCTGTATGTTAATTTGTTGGGTATGGACCTATATTCTTTTTTCTTTCAGAAATACGATTGTTTCTTCAATGTTTAGTAGGAATGAAAACACGTGTTTTGTCACTTTCAGCTGAACATGAGAGAGTTTTGTGTGGTTTTATGTGAGTTAGAAGTGTCTTTTTTAGTTATATGTCTCCTCTTGGATGTTTATAAATCTCCCGAAAAAAAATCTCTTTCTATCTGGCATGCAACAAGGAACACAGAGGTAAAACTCACTGAAATTGGATAAAGCATCTTCATTAATATCTATCCATTTTGAATCAGGTCACCTACCAAGTGCTATTAGAATTTTCCCATGCCAGTACAGACGGGCCATTTTTATAGTTTTCTTCTGCAGTAAATTACTTATTTTAAAAAAAATTGTTCTCAGTCAGCCTGAAACAATTTGCGATCAGTATAGCTGCAAAGAAATTGGAGGGCTGACCAACAGCAGTGCTGGGTGACTGGCATTGCCATCTTAGCAAAGGTCACATTCAAACCCCTCCCTCTCACATCCAGTGTCAGGAAGGTTATTCACTGCAGGTCTCTTGGGAGAATGTTCTAACGAGCCGAAAATGCAATGAAGTTATTTGTGTAGCTACTGGGTGAAAAAGGAGGGAAAACATTTCATGTGAAAGGAAATGTTTCTTCTGAGACTTTTTTTTTATTATTTTGCTGAAGAAAAAGACTGCTTCAAGCCGAACTGAATTTTTTTTTATAGTCTCTGCTCTGTAGCCCAACCAAAAAAATCTATTATTTCCATTATGCTACTTCTAACCTTTCTATTTCACTCAAACTAGGTTTACACAATTTGCTTTCTAAAGAGCCATGGCATCAGGATCTGCAGAACAGCCAGGGTCAAAATTTCACTAGTTTTGAATACACCTACAATACACACAGATTTGCATAATAGGCCCTAATGCCTCCTTCAGAATCATTATGGTCTATTGAGTAAATAATGTGTCTATTGAAAATGGTTGAAATACCCATTTAGTTGATAGACTCTATTGACTCCTAATAAGAAGCTATTAGAGTTGAATAAATATTATGCATTTTAAAACTTGCCTAAATACATTCCATTTCCACGTATTTTCATATTTACACAATGGACTGTAAAGAACATGTTGTATCTGCTCACAGACAGCGCCAAAAGAGATCTTCCCTTTTTGTAGGGTTTTTTCTTAACTTTGCAGGTGCTAAGGTAGATTGTATTTGGGTGAGTGGTTTGTGTCTTATGAGACCAACATGGGGGAACAAAATCAAAACAAGAAAGAAAATCAAACTACATGAGTTGGTACTTAAATAAAATTAAGATTTATACTTTCAAAGAGTTCACATAGGATTTAGCTATGCTCTGTCGGGCTCATATGTGGGACAGCATAACATATTCTGTACAGTCAGTTGTTTAAATATGCAAATACATTGAAAAGAATAAGCCTAGTTAGGCAAAGTGTAAAATGCATATTTGTATTTATTCACCCTTAAATGTGTTCGAGAGCTGAAAGAACCTCGCGAGTTAAAGCATACTTTGATAATTATCCATATATACATTTTTAGCTAATCCATAGCAATTCTGAAACAACCGTAAGTAGCTCTGCCTGTTCAGCATAAAGATTTCAGACTCCAGATGTGCTTTACAATGTCCTGTCTCCCATGTCAAAGCTTCAAATGATGGATCCTGAGTCCTACATCCTGGTACTCCATTTGCTGCCACATGGACATAAAAAATATCCAATACTCAAAGCTGGTACAGGAATGTCTCCTGGATGTGCTTAGTTCATGTGACAGCAAGCCAGGGTAAGAGGCTGCTGCTGTTCTGCTCAAGTAGATGGTTCAGCTGCCTGTAATAAGGAAGCGTCTCCTTCCTTTGACTCCTTGTGGCCTGAGCAGATAAAGGCAGTGATGGAAGTGATCACTTCTATACGTTTCCACAACAGATGATTCCATATTCTCCAGCAATCACAGTTCCTATTTTTGCTGTTCTCTTGCTGCTTTCAAATGGTTCACATACATTGGTACATTCCCAGATCTCATCAGCTTCTAGAAGACCACTAGGAAAACTTACTAGAAATTTCAGCAGAGGTCAAAGGAGGAGGCTGTTCTCCTCACGAGATTGTCATGGCCCATATGAGCCCCACAGGAATCCGACACAACTGTATGTGAGGGCCCATGTACCCGTAGACCTGTGAAGCTTGTTTCCTGAGATTGATCTCAGTCACTAGCAGGTCTGACCATGTAGTCATCAGCTGTATCTACTCTATGCTACCTCTTCACAAGCTCGGTTTTCCAAAAGGTTGCCTTGACTGTATATCGCTGTGAAAGTGTTATGCAAATTGTTTTCTCAGTTTATTTAATTTGATATTGGCAAGAATGGAGGGTCAATGGCCTTGGCACAAATACATCTTGCTGCTATTTTCCAGTCAGTTCCTTGAATATCTGAACACTTGAAAGTCTTCTTCAGTCTCACAATGGCAAAGAAACACAGAAAAGTCTAATTTAGGCATTAACTCCGTCCCATTGTGGACTAAAGATGCTAAGATCTCCAAACTGTCCCTAATTTGTCCTGTGCTAAAAAGGACTTCCAGAGCACTGGCCTGTGAAGAAGCCTTGATGCAGAGATGATATCTATATCCTCACATCCCATATGTATTAAATAATTCTCCTTTCTGTGCCTGAGGAGTACTGAGCTGCCAGTGAGAGTTACTGCTAACAAACTGGAAAATTTTCTGCAGATGCCCCTCAGCACTGGAGGTGCAGTATGGTCCCACCTCTTACCTCCACCTCCAAAACACTGTTCTTCCCACAGCCACTTACCCCCGGCTGTCAGAAAGGCAGAGACAAGTGAATCCTGTGTCCTACTAGGGGTAGGTTATGTTTTAGTGTTTCACAGCCAGGACACTGAAGTCTGTCCTTTCTGATATTTCTAACTGATTGGTGAGAAGCAGAAGCTAGAGAACTTGATGAAAAATTAGAAGCTAGGAGAGACACTATATAATTTGTTTATCATCTTTGCTTATTTTTTTTGAATTGCAGACAATTGACATATTTGTTCTCAGTGGTTTGCTTAAGTCACTTTATTTCTGTCTTCCATTGTCCCTGAATAAACTTGAGGGAACCATCTGATCACTTCTTCTGGGTGCCTATGGCTTGAGTAAAAGATATTTTCAATTTAAGCTTCCATTCCTCTCCTCCTTTTTCTCCCTACCACACAAAAAAGTTTAAGCACTCCACACTTTCTACACCTCTGGCTCCCAGGCAGCATTTGCAACAGTAGGAGCACTGGAAAGCATAGAAGCTAAATAATGCTAATAGGGCAAACAGAATGTAATTGCTTATGTGTGCTGGTTATATCCTGAAACAAATTGTTTCTTAATGCTGAGGTCAGACAGGGTTTAATTAGGAGAAATACAATTGGTGTAAAATTTTGCAGCAGGCTGCTTGTTTGGTGTCATGCCAAGTCAACATCAAGCCTTTCCAAATGGAAATTTTCATTAGCGTCCATTGGCAGCCTGGTTAGGCTCAGTTTCAACTTTTTCGAGTCTCTTGGTAACATGAACCTGAAACTCAGTGTATCTGCTTCCTAATAACAGGCTGTCCCTATTGCAACTGTTCTCACACATGCACACAGCTTCTACATATGTAGTAACACATGTACTTGAGATCTACGATGGCTACTTTCTTTTGGTCTAAAGCTGTCAAGACCCGCATGCAGATAGGACTTAACTTCAGCTTTAAGATTGTGGGTAAATGACATTGTATTTTCATATTATTTCTATATCAAAGATAAAGAAGCTGTTGAACCTCAGCCAAAGAATGGAAATTTCTATGCCCTTCTTGTTGAGTTGTGACCCTTTCTTTGTTGTTTTTACCACTCTATGCAGGGTTCTTAAGGATTCTTACTGATGCTCGAAGCACTGATACTGCTTTTTACATTGATTATAACAGCCCCAGTGCTTGTGCCGCCAAAGTTAAGGTTGTATCAGCATTTCTTTTATAAATCCTGCTGTTCAAGAGAAAAATATTTAACTCGACTGAGAAAATTTGCTTCAAGGTGGAACATTTTTTTTCCTTTCCCTAATTTTGTGAGTTATGCTGATATTCATAAAACTAAAGGATGGGCATTCTGGCTTATAGCAAGCAGGCATCGAGGGTTTCTGAGGGTTTCTTCCACTTCTTAGCTTACTTCAGTCTCAATTTGTGTTCCATTATGGAGACCACTGATGAATGGCTCAGAAAGGGAGCATGACCTGCTGTGTGCTACAGCCTGTGGTCTTGAAAGTTGAGCTACCAAAGATACTTACTGTAGAAAGTGCTGCCAGCAAAAGGCAGGAACAGTGGAGGATTTGTGGCTACTGTGAAAGCTGGCTGGGGTGATAGGTGAGCTGGCAGAGAAGGAGGGAGGGCTTGTGAGCCAAACTGCCACTGCAGTAAGACCATCTAGGTTATAGGAGGGAGAAACTGCTGGGAAGAAGGTGGCAGAGACCCAAGTAGATAGTCATTGTATAGCAATTTGTTAAAGTAAACAGGAGCCTTTTCATTTCAATATCTCCATGCCCTCGTTCAGACTGTAACTGAATCAGCATTTACAGAACCACCTCCCCCCTGAAGGTGACATTTTCTCTTCTTTGTGGTTTTCTCACCAACCCCCTGTGCTCAGCCCTATTTTCTCTCCCCATTCTGTTCTTAATAGCTTCTGAGGGAGCAGTGCACCCTTGCTTTTGTAATGTCTGTGGGCCAGTGAGGTGCACTGCCACCTCTGTCCTCTTTCTGCTCTGCACCAACCCTGCTGGATTTGTCTGTTGGATGAATCCTTATCCCTGGCCCACTGTGTCTGCCTGGCTGCTGTTCATGCACACAGCTCCTATTATTAATGAGAGTTAACTGTATTCTCTGTGGGTAGGCATGTGTAGAGGGAGAGGAAAACAGAAAACCAGCTGTGTTGCTGTTCCTCATCTCTGCCCACATGCTCTAGTTAGGGTCCAGTCTTTATAGCAGGAGAAAAAAAAAAAAAACAGGCCATTCAAGTTTGGAGAGACAAGAACCTAAATGTGGGCATATCTACAGCACACACATGATATTCTACACAACAGTGTCTTGAAATACTTGTGTTGTGAAAGTTACCAAAAATATCTGGATAAAGATTTGAAGATTTAACCACATTTTCTGGGGTTTAGGGGTAAAAATAATATTTTCTATACAATGATAACATTATCTATTTCTCTTTTTTTTTCTATTTTTTTTTCCCAATAACATGTCCATAGATAGTCCTTAACAGCTGTTAGGAGCAGCTCTTTGGTGACTGTCCTCCCTTTATAGTTTCGCTTCCAGAGTTGACTTCAAGGGTGAGGAAAATCCCTTGCTTGATATGAAAAGGACTCTCAGCATTACTCTGTATTTCCTAAGTTGATGGGTTATGCTATCTTGCACAACTGAACCTGAAGAAGTTTGTACAGGAAGCAACAAAGCAAAATGGTGGTTTGCTTGTGGCTTTTCTCCTCATCCGTGCAGATTAGGGACTGTATCAGCCTCCCCGCCAATTTCGTCAGAGTCCAGACATTTACATCACACGTTACAATCGCCTTTCTATTCCCAGTCTGGAGTCAGTTTTAAAAGATGTGTAAATGTATGTTGGGCAGTCAGCAAAGGATTTTGACATGACCAGATGGAGACTTCACATGTATTCTGCATATTTCTGCTTCTTTCCTTCTAGGGCACAGATCTAGGGCATGTTTTATGGTGCCAACTGGCTATGAGTTTTTTCCCAAGCTATGGTGCTGATATCTCATACTGGCACAGAGTTTACAGCTTCAGGATCCCTGGTTAGGGGGACAGAGCCAAGTCAAAAATGAGATGTGGATAGTGGCCCATGTCTTGGCAGCCCAGAGCCGTTGCGTGGCCCTGGGAAAACCACTACACATGTCAACTCAAAGATCACCTTCACAAACACCCTGATAACCCACCTGCTGCCTCACTCTCATAGAGTCCACCCCCCTTTAACTCTTCTGGGCTTGACTGGCTACTTGCTTTCTCTTTGTCATAGGGAAGGCAGCATCACTTTCTCCTTCTTCAAAGAAACAAACAAACAGCAAGGTAGAAGAGGGCATTATCTTGATTCCCTTTGCTTGAAGTTTTGTTAATTGGGGGTTTAGAGTTTTTCATTTTATTAAACACATTTTCTTGCATGAGTGACTATGAACATACGTATCTGGCTCTGGTTCTGGCACCACAACAGAGGATCAGGTGGTGAGGTGGGGGGTTGAAGGAGTAAATATAGTTTCTGCCATGTGATCATCTCTCCTCTGTTTGTTAAAACCTCCAGCCTTCTCCTGAATTACCCCGTGGGTAGCTTAGTAACAGATATGATGGTCCATTCTTTTGTGCACTTAAAAAAAGACAAGAAAATATACTGCCATTCTAGAAAGAAACAAACAAAACTAATGAGCTGAATGTGTTGTCATGGAAGTGTTACTTACAGGCATAGAAGGGGCAGCTGCCCTTCACCAAGCTCTGCTGAACAGCCAGAGCATGAAGCAGTGCTCCCTGTCACGTACAGCTGGGAGGCTGTGGGCTCCGTAAATGCTGCTTGTACAGATGACGTGTCCCCTGCTGAAGGGGGTGATCAGTGGAGCAGGGTCAAAGACATTAACACACTTAAAGGCACGTTGCTGGATGATCACTTGTACTGGCCATTGCCATGCAGAAGGCACGCTGGAGGGAAGCTTGGCAGAGCTGGGTAGCACTGAGCCTCTCTATTTGCATGCAGTATGGGAAAGCAAGAAGTGCTTGTCTCCTGTTTAAAGGCAGCTACTGCTGCTTCACTCGGAGCTTTGGCCTTTTCAGTGGGGAGCCCAGGAGACAGTCTGTCAAAACAGAAGTCTCTTATTCAAACTACCAAGCTTAGGAAGTGAGGATAGTGGGGAAAAAAATTAAAAAGGCTCAGATAAGTCAAACCAAAGAGAGTTGTTGTTTCTTGGTTGTTTTTTTTTTTTCTTTTTTTTTTTCCCCCTTCTGAGGTTATCTAGTTATTTTTAGTTGGCTGGATGCAGAAGCAAGAAATGTGGAGTTCACTCGAGGCCTTGAAGATAAATTCATAATTCAGTTTTGCAAACAGACAAACAAATAAAAGTTGACTTATGCAGTGGAAGTTTTATACTTCATCTTTGTATTTTCCCTGCTTTGTACAAATATTCCTGGAAGTCTCTGTAGTAATTCTCACTAACTGTTGTGATGCCTACTGTGCAGGGCAGAACTGATCAACTGCAGGGAATCCTTCCATTTTCACCTCTTTTTTTTTTTTTTTTTCAGTCATGTCAAATCCCTCTTCTTAGTAATTCCTCATATTCCCTCAGGAGCTGAAAGAAGATTTAATTGTTAAATTTGCATAGTAGCTCAGCAAACAAACTCTCTGGTCTTGTGTAGACCTTTAGTCATTGCAGGCTTCATTTTCATTATAAATCACTTCTCTATGCTCAGCCATGATGGCATTTCATACTCAGGAGGCTGGTACAGAGAAGTGATTGAGGAATAGTCATTGTGGGGGCTTTTGTTTTTAGGGCTACTTTTTTATAGCATAGCTTATTGCAAGATTGTTTTGAGAATGGGGCTTTGCAGGTGTATTGTGGTTGCCATTTCTCCACAACTATCCATGTGATAAAATACTCCTACCATGAGTGGCATCTCTCTGGTAGACCTATTGTAGATGCAGTAATTCTGAACATGAGAAGTAACAAACCCTATTTAGTGCAACAAAACACACTAAATACAAAACCACTTTCACTATTGCTGGATTATAATGAAATGGTTTGATTTTAAAGATGATTTGCAAGTATGGGGGTTTGCAGGGTTTTTGCAGCACTTTAGAAAAGTGGGACATTGTTGGACTAAATAGAAAACTCTGTAGTTCCTCCAAGTTCCTAAATTCAGTTCACGATACCTCAGGCTAACATCTAGAGTCTTTTAAAATTGTGACACAGACTAGACAGTGACAGAATAGACAACAGACAACATCACATTACTCATGCAGGTGGATTGCTAGGCTTGACTGTCCAGAGGTCTGGTGGCACAATTTAGTGATGCAGCTTTATAACATTTTGATGCCAAAACTGCCCACAGTTCCCTCTGCACCTCTACACTGCTCTTCTGAATCTCTGTCTCCTGTGGCAGACTGGCTTGACAACCTACAGTCTCACTAAAATGAAAACGAAACTCCACAGTCAGCAGGAAGAAGTACTGTACCAGGGAGACAGTGGCCTGGCTGAAGGTGTGTGGAGCTTCTACCTTTGATTAAATTATTGCAAGTGTCATTTCTCCATGAAATGAAGACACTGTGCAGCTTTCATCCTTTGAAGTTTTCAAGACCCAACGAGAGGAAGCACTGAGCAGCCTGGTTTGAGCTCATTGCAAACTTAACTCGGCTACTGGAGGCTAATATACAATCTTTTCACTAAACAGCTTGTTCACTGGTACTCTGTTTCAGCAGGACATTTTAAAGCACACAGGAGAAAGCTCACAGTGGTTCAGATCCAGATTACATTCCTGAGTTTTGCAAGATGTCAGCCCAGCAGAGAAGTCTCCTGACAACATCCACAGATGTGCTTACTCAGAAATAAGCACAAGAACTCAGAAAATGATCATAGCCTGCTCCATCAGTTCTGCTTAGTGCTTCAAGCACAGCCAAGCTGACCATGATGGAAGCTGTCTGGCTGCATTGCTGCTCTTCCCACCCACCAAGGCTGGGCTGCATCTGCCCCTATTCATTGACCATGTCTACTTCCTCCTTTAGTTCAGAAAAAGTCTGAATTAAACAACAAGCAAATGCTTCTATCAGGGATCTGTGCTAATTTCCGCTGAAGAGAGTCACAATAAAGTATATCCCACAGAAGATATTTGCTGACTTCCCTTTGAAAAGAAGAACAATATCTGCATAAATTGCTTGCAGCAAATAATGTATCACAGGGATGAAGTCTCTGTTTGCTCCTATTAATATATACTATCAAATATCTGAATGAATTCATTATTGTTTTTGAATGAGATACAAACTCCATGTGTCACTTCCAAACTGTACTTTGTGAGTACAAAATCCAGCTCACACAGAAGTCATGACAGGTATGACTGACTCAGATAGCACTGTTCATTTTCAGTTCCATGGCTATTCAGCCATTTTCTCCAGGAACACTTGGCCCAACAATTTCAGGCTCTTTCAGATAAATGTGTGTTTGTGATTCTGAAACTTATGCTCCACAAACATCAGTGCCTTTAACTAATAAAGAAAATGCTGCAGAAGTAGGTTTGCAGAATGTACAACTGCAGCTTAAGACCCATACAGCATTCTAGGGAAGCCCTCCTGCAGGGAAAACAGCTAAAATCTTCCTTTACTGTCCCCCTCAAAATGTACAATGAGATGTTGCTGCTTCTGATGTGGTCTTCTGTGTGAAGTGCATGCTCAATCTCACTCTCCTAAAATTAGTGTCTTAAGGCAGCACCATTATACTGAAGTGATGTTGAATAGTGATCTACCTGGTATCTTCCTTACAGATGGCTATGTTTTCAGAGGGCTGCTATGTTTTCAGAAAGTTAGCTGCTCTCAGGAACTTCAAAGTAATCCCTGATACAAATGCCTTGTGTTGGACTGTGACAACTGTCCCAGCCTTACTTTTCCTCCAGCCTTACTCTCTTATGATTTTTTTGTTGTTTGGGTGGTAGAGGAATGTTAGTTCTGTATTGACTTTCCACACTGGATATCTTTTACTCGCACTGGCAAAGAAAACAACAATTTAGCTACTTTCTGAACATCAACTGTATGCACTGAGTTTATCATATTGAACTGTAATTGTAAATACATTTATGCATTAAACAGCAGTCAGGAGAGATGAGAGGCCCCACTTAGCCTTGGAAAATGTTGATATTATCTATAAGGCAAGCCATTCCCCAGGAGCTATGAAATCAAATAGGGAATTTAATTGTTGAATGATTGGTTGCCTCAGATTCCTATTCCTAAACATGAGAAAAAAATGAGTGGCTTTCCTTGGGATAAGTCTACATGAGCCTAACAAGACAGTTGTGAATGAAAGCAATCTACCACCATCTCCTCCCACTAGGGCAGAGTTTCTTCAGACTATGAGGAAACTTAACTTCTTTGCATATCTGAGCAAGAATTTGCATGTACCATGACTTAAAAATAGGTGGGATCTTGGAAGTGATATATCACCAGAATTCCACATCTTTTTCTCATAAAAGCCACATTAATATACCAGCCTAGTGCTTCCCCAGCATATTGTCTCACTGATCTTGAAAGGGCCAGCCTGGTGTTGGGGGAACAGTTATCTGGGTGATAATCAGTGCTGAGATGCCAGAGCTGCACAAAGAAATCTGAGAGCTATATGAACATTCAGCTGAAATTCCTTTATGCAGACAGTTTTCCCTCCACTAGTCTTCTGAACTCCAAGAGAAGCATAAGCCTTGACTCAGGCAACACGAAGTGTTTGCTCTGGCACCCAAGCCAGCAGATGTGACTACTTGGCATCCTTTCCTGAGACTTGAACCTCATGGTATGTCTATGCCAAATGTATCCACATTATGCAAGAGCAATGGAAATTCGCCAGGCAGAGCAATGCTATGTTTTCCCAGATAAATGTTGCTCAGTTTAATTTTGAGGAACTGACTGGTGAAAGCCTCAGTGATTACCTTGTTTGCCTAACTGTCTTCATCCTGCGGGATCCAGTATTTCTGCTGGCACAGAGAATACATGAAAACCACAAGAGAACAAACGCATCAGAGGAGCAAAACTGGTCAAGTAAACCTCCTGGTGAAAGGTAAAGCACCCACCTGAGATAATGGGTTTCTTTCCTCTTTGCAAGATAAATTGGCTGTACAAGAGCCAGAATACTAAAAATAGTTTGCCATCTGACATAGGTGAAGTGACTCAAACTGTATGTTCACACTGAACTGTTCATTTCGTTTTTTTCTTTTTTTCCAATTCCAGGCACAGGCCATCATGGGAAAATGCTGCTGCTGAAGGTCATTTGCCTTTGGCAGCACCTGGAATGTGAGACAGAAGTGTAGCAACTCATGCTACACAACATCTATAGAATATAAGGAAGCAGAAAATGAAATATATTTTGGACCAAAAAAAAAAAAAAAGTCAATAGGATTAGCCAATTGGAAGACATGCATAAAATAGAAAAGTTACCTTGATTATGGCCACTCTGCCCTTCATTTGAACTGACAACTTGTTGCTTATAGCCATTGTACCAGGATGAGACTTTTTATTTCATATTTGCATAGTTCACACAACAATACAGTCCTCTTTCTGGTCGTGGTCTCTAGTCACTAACACGTGTTAGTGAAAAATAGTAAGTGTGATTTTTTACCTCCAACAGCCAAAGGCACTTGCCATAACCTGACTCAGATTTATTCAACATGCTTGTGACATTCAAGCACAGGACAGCCCAAATCAAGCAGAGTCAGGGACACATGTAGGAAGCTAGGATTCAGCTCTGAAGTTGAGAAAAGCTGTAAATATCCCACAGAGCCTGCCTAAGGTGTAACAAAGCTACCATCACCCAACCACAGCCTGACACAATGGTTGGAGCATGAGATGTTTTTGTTGTCAAATCCTTCATTCCATAGGGCAGAAATGCTACTGAAATAGGAGGAACACCTCAAGTAGTAGCAGGGGATTGCTGCTACACTATTAGTGTAATTGATTACATCAGCAAATAGTCGGAAGTAGCCATAACCTCGAAGTTATTTCCACTGCAGTAATCAAGTTCTTGTTAACAAATTATAGCCATGAAGGAAATCCAAGAGAAACTGGCTTCTAACCCTGGAATCCACCTCAGGAGGAGAACTGAGGAAGAGCAGGGACTCCTGCTATTTATTATTCCAGGAGCAAATGGGGAATGGAACCATTTTCACCATTTTCCCCCAAATGAGGAATGGAACCAGCATTTTGAAAGGCTGTTTACAAACTGATGACCTAGAAGGAAAATCTTGGAAATAATTCACTGTAGATGCTTTACCTAACTGCCAGTCTGATGTGCAACAAGCCACATGTATTCTGCAAAGGCTGCTGTGCAGGAGGAGCATGGAAGACAAGTGAGGTGCTACTGTTCTCCAAAGCCCCATACGAACAAGAGTTACTGCACAGCTATGGTTGGGCAGATAGTTCACAGTGAAAAAGTTAAATTAAAATGTTCTTTTCTGCGCCTTTTTTTTTTTAATCTGCAGACATTGTTGTTTCTCAGTTAATAATTTGGAATTATTGTCTCAATTATTTGTTGTCCACAGCAATTCATTGCAGGATTAGTCAAAAAAATGCTGAGACTAAGAACACCAGACAGAGATCAGATACTTCTTTTCCTTGATTAGCTAAGTGAGACATTTTGAACCAAGTTTCTGCTTCAATACTTAGACATTTGAAACAGAAAATGGCCTTGTGAAAATACTGTGTAATATTACTTAAATGCCACTGTTTCAATAGCTAGTAGTAAACTCATTCAACA
The DNA here is from genome assembly GCF_963082525.1 of Nesoenas mayeri. Lineage (NCBI taxonomy): Eukaryota > Metazoa > Chordata > Aves > Columbiformes > Columbidae > Nesoenas > Nesoenas mayeri. The sequence continues at coordinate 64,896,255 of NC_137544.1, read as the reverse complement.
GACTATTTGTGAAAGTCAGAACAAAAAACATGAATAATCAAACAAACTATCTAAATCATTTAAACACGGCATTACCTGAGGGTTAAGTCATGTTTGCCTACTTGCAAAAACAGTTGACAGTTGCCTGGAGCAGTCTGTACAGGACATACCTTCAAATCCAAGCTAACAGAGTGGTTTACAGATACAAGCTAAAAGTAATTCTACTATTTCTTTCATCCAAATTAACAAAACTGGAATTTTGAACACAGAGCAACTCCAGTTACCTAATTTGTTCCAGTTTGTGAAACTCGGAGGCCCCAGCTACACATAGAAATCAGCAATGGTGAAATACAGGATGCCATATACCTTGACCACGCTCATCAGGAACAAAAGCTCAGTGCGCCCAGGTCCCCTGATCAACTGTGTTGCTTTACCCTCTATGAATGTTCCCCAGAAAAAGAAATAAGTTGTGCCAAGCTACTAAGCACACTGTCAGCACAGAACTACAACAACAAAATCTTATGCACAATAAAAGAATATTGAAAATAGCTGTAGTCTCAGGCTGTTCTATATTGCTCAATGGTTCACTTGGTGTATTAAAATGTACTTTAAGGCATTCTTTTGATTACACCCAACATCTACTTGACACTTATAAACAATTTAAGAGAATTAAGGTATTGCATATACTACTTGCTATTCTTCCTGCTGAAGGGAAGAACACATTCCACAGAAGGGAAATCATAGAGATACAAGTTACACTGGGTGACATGGATATGGAGTTCGACAACATTCATGTTTCACTTTGTTAATGGATTACAAACCTTCTCTTTAGTTAGAAGCGTATGGATAAAGTAGACACACACACTCTGCTTTTTCAGTGTAGGCCAACAGGATGCACTGTAAGTTATTCTTACCAAGTGTCAAAATGAGTCCAAGTGACAGATTATGTATTTGCTTACCTACATTTAACACTGGCATCTCTCCATTCACTCACACTAGGGTAAATAAACTGAGACTCTGGCTCTGTATTCCCCCTTGTTTGATCTCACTCTAGATCAGTGATGCCAAACCACCAGCACTGGCAAACAGAGATCTAGGCTGGCACCAATGACAATGAGCAAACAACACTTTCAAAACATGTTTGATGCCAGATAGCAAAGAGCACCCTCCCTCCTTCAGGAGCTCATTGCTAGAAAGGTTTTCTGCTCTGAAATCCACAACTACCTCCCGCATGTGGCTGGAAGGACCAACATGACATTTCTTTTCTGCAGTCCCCCCCAAAAGAAATCCAATGTGTTTATCCCAAACAGTGACATATAGGTGGGTCCTGCAGTTAATCCCAGACTGGGTTTAAGCATGAACAAACCCAGCTCAGTAATACACAAGAAGTGGACCTGAATCAGGTAAAATTTTGAGGTCAACAACCTGTATTTCAAACCTTTCAGCTTTCACTAAACTTCTTCTGTAGGACACAAAAGCAGGACACAACAGAACAAAAAGCACAGCAAACCTAGGAAGCGAATGTGTGAGAAAACGAAGAGAAAATAAAGGTATCTGCTCTCACTGGAATGATCTGGGAGTTTTAAGTACTGAAGCGCTGCTAACAGGGGTTCCTGGATATTGGTGGCACCTATCCTGCTCTCACGCCACATCACACTCCAGCCTGGAGGCATGAGAAGCGCTGGGCAGAACCTTCCCAGGCAGCGCATGAAGCAAAGTGCCGTGACCAGACCTCTAGTGCCTGATCCTCCTGGATCATGGGGGACCAAAGGTCATATCCCCATCCCATACCCCTGGAGCATGCCCTCCTGGGCTGGTGCTCTTACTGAGTGCAGCCATGGGCCATGCTGCCCTAGCTGGGAACCTGGATTGCCAGGTCATTTCCTCTTAAATTACATCAGTCCTCACACCCCAAAGAGGCTCAAGAGGCCGTAGGGGCTGAGAGAGACGAGGGCATCGGTTTATCCTCAGGGCTAAAACACAGCATGGACTGACTTCTGCACCACAACGCAGCAGACAAAGAGGATCTCCGGGCTGCGAGGCGGCGGCACACGCACCCCCTCACTTGCACCCGCATATCAACCCAGACCCTCCCCAAACCTCCAACCTACACCCACAGAACACAAACGCCTGGAGCTGCGCCTGTACCCACACCCTTTCCACGCCGGCCCCCAGTCGGACACCCCCACCGCATCCTGCCTGCACCCCGGCCCCCTCCCCGCATCGCCGGGCCGCGCCGCGCTCCGCCCCCACCAGAGGGCGACACGACCCCGCGTTGGTGCGGGCGGCGCGGCCCGGCCCGCCCCGCCACCGCCCCGCCACCGCCCCGCGGGCTCCGCCGCCGCCCTGCTCCGGCTGACCCGCCGCCCCCGCCCGCTGCCTCGGGCATTTCGCCCCAGTTCGTGCCCACGCCCACCGGCGAGGCTCCCTCCCCCACACCGCGGCAACGCCGCCCCGTCCCCGTCGCGGCCAAGGGAGCCTCCCTGCCGTCCCGGCCCCCGGAGCCTCGCCCCCTAGCAGCCCTTCCCGGCCCGCCCGCTTCCCGCATCGTCCTCCGGTCCCAAACAGCAGCCAGCGCCCTCGGTAGCCGGGTTTACGCCCCTGCGGAATGTTGGGGGCCAAAAGTGGGGCTGTATGGTGCTGAGCTGCGCTGTGCGCGGGCTGTTGGTCACGGGAGGCACATCCCTGCCAGCACCATGGTTGGGGTTGTGCAGGGAGCTGCTCGCTGCCAAACGTGTTTCCCAGAATAAGGGCTGATACCCAGAGGGCTTGGTGGCCGGGACCTGGCGGCCACTTCTCGTGAGAAAAATCATCAAACATATCAAAGAGGTTTTTTTTCTGTGTAGTTTTGTTCTAGAGCGCAGCCTACCCCAACTTTTTGGGCAGCACTGTCTTCTTATTGTATGTGGGAGCTAGTGACTGGTGGGGAGGGGGGGAACTGCTAAAAAAACCCAAACCAAAAATAAAATAATAATAAAATAATAAAATAAAATAAAATAAAGCAAAATAAAATAAAACAAAATAAAATAACCACAACCGTTATAAATGTGACTAAAATGATTTTTTCAAATTTCACACCTCACGAAGCTGCAGAGCAAAAGGGATGTTTCATAAGTATCAACTGGCTATTGCAAAGCAAGACAGGGGAAAAGTGATCTTCTCAAGACAGTTATCCTTGCCAGACCATGTTGGTAAGATTGCAAATTACAAATACAACTGAAGCCAGAGAATTTGCCAAAGGAAGAAAAAAAAAAAAAAAAAGACAGAAAACAGATACAAAACAACAAAAAGATGCCAGAACGAAATGAGTCTTAGGCCAGCACTGGAACACCCCGCAATCCCTCACCATTCAGGATGATTTAAATGGATGGAAAAGGGATTAAGGTCTAATCCAGCAGTTGCTCCATTTGAATTAATCTCATAGGAGTCAGTCAGTATATTTATAGAGGGGGAGAGAGAGAGAAAAGAAAGCAAGAAATTGCAGGATCAGGCCCTGAATATAATCTGAGGAGCCTTGAAATAGATCCTTGAGCCACACCAGTTTTAAAAGATGATTATCTGATCCAAACCCTCCCAGGTACTTCAAACAAAAAAGACAGCATTGCTAAATATACAGTTATTTCTGAAATACTGAACCCCAAGTCTCCCTGCCAGTTTTGGCTGCAGCAGAGGCAGTAGCCGTTTCCCTCATGCTGGCTGGGGCCCTCTCCAGCACTGCAGCGCCTTCCTTGGCTGTGATCTTGCTTTCAAATGCCACTGATTTTCTGGGACAGTCTCGACTATGAGGAGACTGTCCCACTGGGTCTTGGGTTTCCTGAGAGCCTGAGTGATTAAAGAGATTCTTCTTCCTTTTGAACTCAAACATTTTCCAGAGCTGCCTTCCCTTCCCTGAGTAACACTATCAATCTGAGGCAGGGCACTGAAATATCTACACCAGCACTGCCAAAAACAGCCCTGCGTATTCCCAAGCAGTTATGCACCCTTTAGTAAATCACCTAAAGCATAAGCAAACTTCAGGCAGTGTAGAAAAAGACAAATTCAAATGCTGGAGACGAGAAGTGCCCAGGGATGCTTGTGTAGACACACTGGAAGGGAAGACAAAATGAAGTCCTAGACCCAGTCCCTAACACACAATATCAGCAGCTTGTTTCTGCATGTGTGGGTGCATCTGAGGCAGAAACCAGCTTACAAAAATGTGATCATATAAATCGCAGCCTAACGCTGAAGTCCAAGAACTGTGTACTTGTTTTAGCAATTCTGACTATGAACGGTGCGGGTTTTATAGTTTTTTCAGCAGCCCTCAGCATCTCCAGAGGGACCAGATGTTCCTTGCAGAATTGAGACCACCCTCAAGAATATTGTAATATTTTTTTTAAAAAAAATCCACCAAAATGGCGACAGTGAGAGGTGATCTGAGTCCTGCGTCTTTTCCCATGTAACAAAGTAAACCACTTGCATTGGTGCACAAATATGTAAAAAACACCATAGACCTCACACTCTAAGAGAAAAGACCCTTTTGAGTAGTCAGAGAAGTTCAGATTACAGTACTTAACTGATTGCTGGGAGCTGAGGAGAGGGAGTGGATAAGACCACAGTGAATAAGGGTCACAGCTGAGATCCCAGACCTCCAGTACGAGCCAAACACTGAGGCCTGGGCTTGCTCTTCAGTGCTATTCTGAGCATAAAAAACCACCTACCTTCAAACATCACTGTCTGCGTTCTCATTTTTGCAGGAAAATGTTGGCAATTATATTACCCTACCAATATCAATTGTGCATTTGTGTCTGTTTCTGTACAGCTTGTGCACTGGAAATGTGTTTTGGCTTCAGTTCAAATCCACTTCAGTGCCCCCAAAGAGATCTTCATTGTTATAAAGGCTTGCTGAGATTGTTTCCAGTTTATACACAACTGTTTCTAAACCCTGGGACCTGTGCTTTTGGTTGTCTATCGGGGAAGAGTGGCAAAGATTAAAGAAGTGCATGCCTTTGGCTGCATACTTTAAAATAAAACAACCATGGTTTTCAGAAACCTCTTTTAAGGTGTAGTAAATCCGACTTTCTAAATGCCCAAGGCTGTGTTTATCTAAAAGTATCTTGGGGGAGATTGCTATGTCTATTAATCTGTTTTCCTGTTTCCTTACCTCAGGGCTTAAAGGCTACATAAACCAACCAGCTAGAAGGCTGTTAGAGAAAGTCTCCGCAGACAAGTATCTCTCCTTTCTGTTCTTAAGCAACACTCTCCTGATACGGGGAAATCATTAAACATTGCTATAAAGCAGGAGCAGTAGATGAGGGTGATATGACAGGGACAAACCAGCATGATCTCTGTCTCAGAAGAAACCTCAGACCTGTTCAATGCCTTTAAAAGAGTTAACAAAACAATGGATAAAGGACGGGCAATGGCTGTATTTTATTTAGACTTTCAAAAGGCTTTTGATAAAGTACCTGAGAAGAGGCTATAAGGAGAACTTAGTAACCACAAGGTGAGAGGTAAAGTCTTGCATGGATGAGATGGGGGGAAAACCCACAGTTAAGAGAATGGAAACAAAGATGAGGAACAAATGGTCCATCTCAGTATGAAAAGGGGTTACAGGTAAGCTGCCCCAGGGATTAAAAATAAGCATGTGCTTGGGATATTTATTAATGATTTGAAGACCATGGTGAAGAGCAAAGGTGGCAAAGTTTGTGTCATGCAAAATTAGGTAGATGGGTCAAATGGAGAAGCATGAAAAATTGTAAAAGATAAAGAAAACTGAGATAGTGAATGAAATCAAACACACACAAGAGAAGAATGATGTGTAGAGAATACTACAAACTGCTCAGGCACATAGATAGTTTTTGAATTTCTTTTAAACAGCACAAAACACAGTGCACACCAGTACAGGCAATTCAGGGAAAATGGCTCCTGAACATGCAGGAGTGGTTGAGAAACCAAACAAGCAAGCATCAGTCTTTATAAAAAAGAGGTTTTTTGGGTTTTTTTGTGTTTTTTTAAATATATGTATAAAGAAAAAACTATAGTTGTGTGATATCCTATTAGTAGACAGCATCATCTATTTTTGCCTTGGCCATTACATTCAGGTTCAGCCCACCTTGCTACAAAGGAGAAATAAGGAAATGGACTGTCAAAGGACCCAGCAAGGCTGGGCTGCTTCTGGATCTGTCCCTCATGCTCAGGTTCTAGGGGGTGGACAGGCACGGGCTCCAGCAGAGTCTTTTCTGAGCTGAAGGTAACCAGGGCAGCCCACTGGACTTGCTGATTTCTAGAAGAGATTAGCTCATTCCACAGCATTTCCTGTCAGCTGAACACTAAAAGCTGTCAGGTTTGATTAAACTTTGGGAAGTTAGTGTATTTTAGACATTTTTTCTTCCAAACAGGTTAAAAATGACCAACTACTTCAGAGGTTACTGGCCACAATGAAGGCAGGAAGGCACACACTGACAAACATAGAGACGGCAGTTTCCAAGCCAAGAGGAGGAAAGCAACACTAAAAGTTCATTAAAATCAGCCAGAAAAGTGAAAAGCAAAGTAAACCATGGCAGAAATACAACATGCTTGGTTATATTGATACAGGATGTATCAGATAAATTTAATAAATATCTCTCTAGATATATTGTACTGAGAAGGTGAGGTGGATTCTCTGTCTTTCCATGTTACAGTATAAATGCTTTGGCACACATTTAAGCTAGACTTATAAAAGAAATTTGATTGCACTATAATTGGGTTTGTTGGGCTTTGACATCTATCTCTACTAGGAACTGAAAGTTAAAATCAATATTTATTTGGGGTTAACAGTTACGACAGGATAGAACTTTTGCTCAGTCTCGGGCTTCTGTTCAGTTTTAACAGTAGGCAGAGAAGCTGTGCTCTGCATCTGGGCAGGTAGGATCCACATTCAGGAAGCATCCAAAATCAAAGCTTGCTCAGTAAAAATACACACTACAAGGACAAAATATACTTTACTAACCTCTAGGACTCAGTGCTGAGGGCAGTAATTAAAAGCGAGATTTAATTTTTTTGTTATTGTGTTTAAACATAAAATGATGAGCTACAGCAGACCTGCTATGGCACAGATAACCACATTGATAGATATAACATAACCAACACAGAGAGAACAGGGTTGATCACTGAAGAGAGTAACCTGAATTCACTTCAGCTGTCTAAAAGCTAGGTATTTAAATGCTCTTTAGTGAAAGGAGAGAGCCAAACACTCATCCAAAGGGCCTATGAATCCTGCATTCCCTATACAATCCTTTCTATCAGACTGCTGATTCAAAGACAGTGACAACCTTCTCCGAAGCAGGGTACCTTAAACAAGGTACCTCTACTGTGTTTGGCAGGGATGGAGTTAACTTTCTTCATAGCAGCCTGTATGGTGCTGTGCTTTAAATTTGTGTCTAAAACAGTGCTGATAACACACCATTGTTTTGGTGATTGCTGAACAGTGCCTGCTCAGCATCAAGGCCTTCTCTTTTTCCTACTCTGTCCCTCCTTCCTGCAACAAACAGGTAAGAGGTAGATAAGAGATTTGGAGAGGACGCAGCCATGACAGCTGACCTGAATTGGCCAAAGGGTTGTTGCATGCCGTACAGGATCACATTCAGCAATGAAAAATGGGGTAGAGGAAGAAGAAAGGGCTTTTTGGCTTCCAAGATAGCCAGTGCTTGGACACTGGCTGGGCATTGATCTGCTTATGTGAGATAGTGAGTGATTGCTTGTGGTTTTCCTTCACCGGTTAAAGAAGTTTTCTCTCTCTTGTTATTCCTGTTCTGTACCCCATCCTGCTGTGGGGGCAAGGATGTCTAAGCAGCTGTGTGGGAAGGCTGGTTGCTGGACAGGGTCAGCCCACCAGAGTAGCAGTTATCCTATGTTCTTAAATGAAACAGCTGCGCATATGAAAGCCAAACCGAGCCAAATGTAAGTCTCACAAAATGAGAGTAAAACAACACCAAAATGCTTACTTTTGAGTAAATCATAGAGAAATGAGGGTGGAGTTACCTATATTGAAAGGACATTTCTGCAGAGCAGCTCAATAATATTTTGCTGATTTTAACGACCTCTGTATCAGATGACGCTTTGCCTATCCATCCCACATGCATAGAGCAGATTCCTGTCCAAAGTTATATCTATGTAGCAGTATTTCATGTGCTCCTGAGCAATCCGTCTGAGTCCTGTGCCTGTGGCAATATCACGGTAAATGCCAACGCACAGCACAGAAAATGTCAGCTTTCCACGAGGCAAGCAAAGAAATGCTATTCCTTCATGCTGTAATATGATGCCTCATGCAGTTTTCTTGAAGGTAGGTATTTCTTGGTTTATATTTGGCTTGCTGAAGTTTTTGAAGCTGAAGGATATGCTAACCTGCTCCATAGGTCCATGGCATCTCGTGGGATCAGTGTAGAGAGGGAGACTAATGTCCCAGCTTTGATCTGCTATGTGACCACAAGTAAATTATCCCACCTCTCTGTACTTTAATTTCTGCTCCTTTCTTTCACCTATCTTTACACCTATCTGGATTTTTAATTTGGATGTAATCCCTTCAGAGAGAGACTCTTTCAGGTTTTTCAGGCTCCATGGCAGAGATGCCTAACCTGGCTGATGTATTAGTCAGTGGCTGGTTGCTGAGACACACACAGAGGCAGTGTGCTGCCGTGAGCTGTGGTGGCTGCAGGTCTGAGAGCAGTTGACCCCCCCATGGTGCTATCCCCATGGTTAAATGAGTATGACTGGGTGTGCACATGAATCCCGTGGCAAACCACTGAGGTTTGCTTCCAGAGATATTCCTGGTCTTGCTTTCTCCCACAGGCTGGGACTAGGATTACCTTCACACCATCATAGCATTGTTACTACTGAATTTTTCACAAGGCACCTAAGACTCATGAAATGCAAGCTGGTGACCATTGGAAGTTTTCAGCCCCATCAGGTGTACTGCATAATTGTTGCTAGCCATTAACAGACATGACTGTCATAGGCACTCTTTCCCTTTCTGTAGTGAGAGATTCTGCAAAGTCTGGAGAAAAACAGGGAAGAGAGTCTAGGGACTGGCAAGCTGATCTTAGCAGAATTCTCTTCAGTAAAGGTAAAAAATAACTTCTGTTGATTTCAGACCAAAGGTTGAAGAGAAGAAGGAGGAGGAAGAGAAGGATTCCAACCCTGGGAGCAGCCAAGCGGAGCGGCGTGTCCCTGGCACAGGAGTAGCAGAGGAAATGCCTTCCACAGGGATTATGCAGAGCTGCTGGAAGTGAAGCCTGAAAACCAGCAGAACAGAAGCTTGGAAACTGAACCCTGGACTGAAGCGGGTAATTTACCTTATTTGAAATAAAAACAGCTTCAGTTGAAGCCAGCCGGAAATTCATCTGACTTGAAGCTGCAAGCAAAATTAGCATAACTCTCTGCAGGTTGAAACATGGGGAAAGCAGAGTGAGGGACTGAACCTTGATGGCTGACGGCTGAAGGAAGCTGATGCTGCTCATGCAGTCCTATTCAAAATTATCCCTTAAAGCTAAAATCATTGCAAGACCAGGCTGGAAGACCATAATAGTGCCTGCTGGCCTTAACTGCAACAAGCAAAAAAAGATGACTGCAGCAGAATCATCATTAAAAGGAATAAGACTATGACTAGACCCCAGATTGGTAGAGCATGGTAAGTACAAGTGACAGACCGAAACATCTCAGCCAGGAGTCTGTCAGTGTAAATCAATGTAGCTATGCCACTGACTTCTACAGTGAAGCTGGGCCAGTTTATTCTAGTGAGGATCCAGATCTTGAATGCGAGTATGTATAGCCTATGTCTGCAAGGCACACTGTCCTGTGTGGGGGCGGGGAGATGACAGGGCCAGAGTCCACCATAGCACATTGAAAGAGCTAAGATAGCTCTCATTACTTAGCCTGGGTATCAGAAGTCATCTAATCATAGTGGTAGCCAGACAGGCTAACTCAACCACGCAAGCTAATGTATCCTGCTACTGCTGTTAGACTAATTCCAGTCCTCAAGCTAATTCTTGCAGAGCTAGCTTGTAGAGTTAGCCTGTATAATTCAACACTACATTGCATTGGCAAACCCTGAAGGAGCATGGCTGTGTGTGTGTGCAAGCAAGAGAGCACAGTTAAGTGATGCTGTATACACAGGCTTGTGGGAATTTTATTTGCCCGTGGGAATTTTATTTGCCCATGTACTGATGACCAAAGATCCAGTTCCTGTCCTAATGTTCACAAACCAGGCCCTGTGCCAGTAAGTGCCTTAATTTGATAGTCATAGTGATTAGTGTAACTAGTTATAATGGCGCACCAAGGATTCTATTTCTGAGTGTTTTCCCTGCACTTACACTAGCAGCAATAAAGGTAACCTCTCTTCAACGTTTGAAACAATAAGCTCTTTCTCGAGCATGGAGATTTTGCACCAGTGTGCCAGGTTGCAATCCAGTGTCATTGTATGCAGAGTAAGATAGTGTTGTGTCTGAACAGCACCATGTTCTTACTGTAAGGTAATATTTTTCCAAGGTCTGGAGTAGATTTCCTGGACTACAAATACCACAGAAGTCTTAGAGAAGTGTTCCCTTAAAAAGGGATCTGCAATGTTTATTTTCATACAGACTATGAAGACTAGTCACTGTGTCATTATTGTGCCATCTATCACCATTTTATTGAGTTAACCTGAGTTTCAGTAAAATATTCCAATGTCTCAGGGTCTTTGCTGCATTCACAGGAACAAGAAGCTGGGTGGAATGTGCGATCAGCAAGTTCACCAGTGTTTGGAGTGAAGCATAAACATGAATGAGTGTAGACATGCCCAGAGCCTAAGAAAGTATTAATAAAACTTGCTCAGTGTTTTTAATGAAGGTGTTTGGAGCAGTCAGATTATAGAAGTTGTCTCCAGCTTGAAGAATAGGCACACGTCTGTGTTGAGTCAGCTGAGGAGAGCAGTGACAGCAAACATACTTTTTCCGAAGAAGGCATTTCTATGTGATTATCTTCTGCCTCTAAAAAACAGGCCCTAGCTGAAATTTTAAAACGAGTCATCTTCTATATATCATGGATTCCACACACATAAAAAGAGCAAAAAATACACAGTGGGCTTTTTTAAAAATCTGTTTTACCAAAAAGAAATACTGTTGCAGACATAAAAGTTTTTCCAGGCTTGCCCTGGGCACTCCTTGAAATACACTGCATGGACAATGTGCAATCAAACCTCTGGCTGTCTCTGGGAGATATTCATCCTGTCTCTCCTTGGCAAGCTGAGTTTCCTGTCCAGCCCCACTGGATTTATTGCATCATTGTGGCGGAAAAAAAAAAAAAATCGAGGCTAGTGACAGACCATATATGGGTATGGAACAACCGAGATGAACTAGAAGGGGGGGAAAAAAAAGAAAAGTGCGTATAATTACAAGTCAATTAAATATAAATCATTACAAGGATAAGAGGAAAGGAGCAGCATGCAGAAACTTGCAAGAAATACAGGTGTTCTCTGACTTTCTCCCTCCACTCTGCGGATGAGCAGGGCTGAGGTGCATTGCCTGTACTGGCACTGTGAACAATCTTCACTTCTGCTGGATGGGATTTCCAGACATTGATGAGCGCAAGGTAGATTAATGATGCAGCAATACCACTAAAGAAAGCAGTGACAGGAGGCTGAGATCTTTTGGTCAGGTTGGTTTGTACTTCCATTACTGCCTAGTAACACATAACTCTTTATGAGGGCATAAAATTGCTCTTTACTAATGTTTTTCTCATTCAAAGGTCAGCAAAGCCACAGTGAAAGTTAAAGAGGAGGAGTACATGGCTCTAACGGGACTGCTGAAAGCAGCCATCCACCTTCAGAGAAGAGGGACTTAATCTGTTATATCATAAGGGGCAAGCTGTGTCTGCTTCTCCATCCACAGCCCAGTCATCACCACTGCGGGCTGTGAGCGCTTGTGGCAGGCAGGATGGCCGCCGAGGGGCTGCTTTCACCGTGGTGCAGATTTGCCCAGCTCATGCAAGGTTTCTAAAAAGCCATGAACACTTCTTTGTTCAGACCAGAGTACAGGCCAAAAAATGACAGGGCAGAGACCAACCAAGGCAGGCCAAGATAACCCAGTCCCATTAGCAGTGGAAAATGACCTCGGCTCATTCAGAATAGTCACAAACCCAAAGAGTGCTTTTTTTCAGAGGCACCGTTCCAGTTCTGACTCAAAGGCACAGGCAGAGTAAAGCAGCGTGGCTCCAGACGCTTCACACCAAATCAGCTGCTGGCCAGCATGTTAAAAAAAAAAGACTCAAATTGTCAGTCAGTCTGTGCTTCATTATTTGCTTCTTACCCATTTCTAGTGATTCTATACCAGCTCCAATAGACGACAGTGCCATTGAGAATCTGCTGATTCAAATCCCTCCCTCTCCAGCAGAAAGCCAGTGGGAGGAAGGAAGAAAGAAACACAACTCGACATTCTATTTTTCCCCCTTCAAATAAAACCTAAATTGCTTCTTTAATGTACTCGAGGTTTTGAGCAGGGTAGGAAGCTCTAATACAGAATGGGGCTACAATTTTGTTACAGACAAGCTCTGCAGCAAGCCTGTGAACTCCAATAAATTTGTAACTCTGTTCCCAGTCAGAAACAGAACAATAGCCTCTCCTGTTTAATTGTGGATTGCAGCGAGTGGTTTCGTGCTCAAACCCTCTTGTAATGTAGTCCTCTCCTTTTAATCATCAAAGGTGATCTCTGCCAAAGCAGCTGACAGTTGCATTTGATCAAGTGTAATAGGAACAGTCAGATCTTCCAGGATCCTTGTAGTTACCCATTTTCCATGTGTAATTCCAGTCTATTTCATACAAGTTTAATATGACAACTGTATTACAAAATTAGAGGGAGGATTTGGGGTGAGATGACTCACTGTTTTTTTTATTACAAAATCTGGTCTTGAAAAAAAAGCCATTTTCTATTCCCAGCCCTGCTACTGACCCCTTGTATGACCTTGAACAAGCTTTGATGTCTAGATCTTGTCTTCACTTCACCTGTCATTGCTATTTAGACTGTGAGGTGAGCCAGACAGGGACTGCCTGGTTTGGGGTTCAGGTCTAACAGCTAGCACAGACCAGAGTGCACTCTGAGTTGGTGATACCTGGACAATAATACTACTCACAGATATATTAGTAGCTATATAAATATTTATATTTGTCACAATATATAGGCCTCTATATATATAATAATGCAAACATGCTCCACAGTGGTTTTAAATTTGAGAATGAGTAGTTTAGGGGTGAGGAATCGCAGTTTTGAAACCAAGAAAGAAGACCCACCCTCCATCCTTCACTACAACTGCATTCCAAATAGATTTGTCAGGAGAACTTCTTTTGGACTTTGCTCAGTGATTTTGCAGTTCAGTTTACATTGGCGCTGCCAAAGCAAAGCAAAATGTCTGTTGTGTGTGCCAGCTGCCAGCTAGACTCACCAGGGACACTCAGAGGTGTCCACTGCCCGGGTGTAGACCACATCTACTATGCAGAGTCCGTTCTTTATTTTATTGCACCACAGATCGGGAAGAACATCAAATCACTTGAACTTGTGTCAGATGTCAGCATTTGGGAAGGTGGTTGGTGGTGGGGAGGGAAGAACGGAAGACAGTCAAAATGAAAATGGTTTGGTTAATTAATTGCAAGTGCTGCTTGAAGGACCAGCACGTATATTTAATCAGTTGCCTAGTAACAAACGGTGTATGATGTGAATGCTATCAGCCCGCGGTGTGAGGAAACGATGGTCCTTTTCTGTTTTTATCAGCCGCCAGCACACGTACTCTGGGTGTTGCGTGCCCTTGTGCTCAGAAGGGCTCCTCTGCCACCTCACAAAAGCCAGGCAGTGGCAAGGAGTCCCCCCATTTTGGCTCTGCCATTTCTGCTCCTCCCCCAGACATCTCAGAGGGAAGACTGTCTCTTCTTACAGGGAGTGACCTTTTCAATGGTGAATCAAATGACAAGAAAAATTATCCAGATCTCCCCTCCCCTCCACCCACCTTTTTTTTCTTTATGAAGTTATCTACACACTGGGAATAGAGCACAGACATTGCTGCTGCTCACATTCTGTCAGTGCCACCAGTGTCACCATTAACGGTATATATCTTACATAAAAACCTGTGCAGAGAAAACAGAAAATTGTTGGCATTCGGACAGAGGCAGAATTAATAAGAAAGTGGGTTTGTTTGGTTTGTGGGGTTTTTTTGCAGTAACCTTAAAGAAAGAAGGGCAATGGATGGGTAGATGCTGGATTGCAGCACATAAAACCAGCCCAAGACAAACTGTACAGTTCTGTATCCTGTAGGTGAAAAAATAACTCATGACCTGACAGGCAACTGAACACTGAGTACTCCTTTGGTGCTAGTTTTAGGAGAGAATTTGACAACAAGAATTTGCTTGTAGTTTTCCACCACCCGTATGCCATTATGTGAGCTGGGCCTGATAATGCAAGGACACAAAAAACACTCACACTGCCTATCCATGTGGCAAAAGAGAAATAAAAAGGGAACATACATAAAATAAAAGCTCCCATTTATGTTTTAACACGCCATGACAATGTTTGTATGTCCTTATCAGGGCTTTCTCTCCTCCCTCCCCGCTCTGCATTTGTAAATCCCACTGGATAAAAGACTACATCTTCCATAAAGAATTCCCACCAGAAATCTTTATAAATCCTCCATCAGTGAAATACTCTGCTGTCATGCTGAGCAGAAGCTAATCTAATTAAGACGGGATCTGCTAAATTTAATAGCCTGCTATGAATTTTTACGGACATCTGGTAACTGGAAGGTTGGAACGACTCTGACACATCAAATACACATTGTCCAAATGACCAGTATCAGGCCGATTATTTTCCCTTTTTCGGTCACTTGTAGCTGATGTAGGATGCAATCACCCCCTCAGGATACACCCACATGACTCCATCTCAAATTAATGGGGGTTATGGTGCATACATGTTGAAAAGCAGAACTGGGCCCCTGATGCTTCCTCTAATGTTTTTTCCTGATTAATGAAGGATCAGGATATACATGCATTATATTTCATTGTTTACAAATACTGTAAAAGGTATAGCAGGAGCTGGAGCATCTATTAACAAATTTGTCTTCAATATCTGCAAGTTATGAAACCAGACTTGACTGACAGCTTTCCTCAGTCAAAGCTCTACATCATGTCCTCTAGCGAAGCACAATACTCTCAGTGGTGACCAGAGGAGCTCCACCATTTAAATCAAGTCTCCCTAGCCCAACAGTGAACTGTTAGCAGGGGAAGGCAGAGGATGGAAGATAGAGTTGTTGAAGTTTTTAGCCCTTAAGCTTCTAGTATGAAAACCAGTTGAAAACCCTCCAGTGGTCCCCAAGAAATGGAGAACTGAGTTGTTACAAGGCTGGTCATTATTTTGAGAAGGGAGCACGTTTACAGAAGTGTGTGTCACTCCCCCCAAGATCATGAACCACAGTCTGAGAATGCCACATTAATGAGCTCCTAGTACTTTTGTGGCTCACTAACTCATCAATGAGAATGTGCACTAACATTTTTTCCACCCAGCAGTTTCCACTGGTGTTTAGCTCTGCCAGGCATCACTCTGAGCTGTTTATAATAAAACCACAAATATACACACACGTACATAGTTTACACTCATAGTTATGTAATTTTCAGACAGGGTAGACAGCACACAAGGCACAATGCCAAACCTTTTGGAATAGAGTTTACACTATAAAACATGTATTTCCTTATTTACTGTCTTGATAAAGAAAACATTTTTCTCAAATTCCCTTCCGCCATCTCTCCTCACACCCATACTAAAGGACTCAAGTAAATTCAGCAACACAGTGGGAGTTATGTCAACCTGATGTGATGAGTTGGCACTTGAAAATTTAATCTCTTTACCATCCACTAGCATTAAATCTGTGTAGTATGACTTTTAAACAGATGCCAAGGAGCAGGGAAGTTACAGTGCTGGCTTACAGATTAAATAGGTTCTGGCTTCATGAAATGGGGACAAACACACCTGGGGCCAAGCGGAGAAAGCTGGGCTCTGTATAAATAAAAAGCCTCACTGAAGTAATATAAATGTTGGTATAGTGAAGTTGGAACATGTGTAGTGAGAAGAAATGGGAAATCCAGCTGAAAGAACTGGGTTTGCAACTGATACACGCACAGCCTTATGCACAGGGCAGTCTGTGTGACAGGCAGTGGAAATCAATGTTGTGCCAGTGGTGCTGCGCTGGCTGACTGCAGGAAGAGCTTTTGCAGTCACCTCCCTGCCTCCCGAACACAGTGGGCACTTTCCTTCTGAGGAAAAGGGCAGAGTAGTGAGTCTTCCTTCCCCAAAATTACCAAACTGGCCATCTTTGTTCAGCCCTTCCTAGGCACTCAGTGACTGGCGTTATAAAAGCTGGGGGACCTAAGATTGACAAATTTGAAAGCCAGGCCCCAGCCTCCCTTCCTCCCATTGCACCACACAGCTCACTTACAAACATGGGTCTCAGCACTCATAGAGGAATGACTTTACCGCAAGTTAGGACATTTCATATGATCTTGGCAAGACACAGTTTTGACCTGCTATGGATTAACTATCTGAATAAACAGAAACAGAAACACTGCAGAAGGATGTCTGTGACTTCTTTACAGAGTGACATTGAATCAATTGTGTGGACCAAGCTAATGTTGGTTATTCTTTCTAGGGAAAACATGAAATTAACTTACAGGGGTGTAATGTGATTCCAGAAATGAGGTATACATTTTGCCTGTAATGGCTTTTGATTATCAATATCCATGTTTGTTGTTATTCTCCATTTAGAAAGAAATGAGAATGTGCAAAGGGCAGTAAAGGTGTACAAATGTTGTTCATTTTGTTGACAGTAAATAAAATGGAATTTTAAGTAACATTATCAAAGCATTAGCTAAAAAGTATGTGTAGTTATTATAGCTGGAGCTAATCTATACACATTCTTAAAGCATCTTAAAGAACCTGAAAAATGCATTATATGAGAAGTGAAAATGTAATTTCCATGGCACGTAGTTTATTCTTTATCTTAAAATTTGTGACAGATTATGATTATCTCCTTTGACTATGACAGGCCATACAGTAAGAGGGGTTTTTTGTTTTTTAAAAAAGTTAAATATGAGTTAGGATTTGCAGACATTTTCAGAAGTTCTTGTGTCTGCCTCTAAAAGAAAGAAGGAGGGAGGGAGGGAGCAAGGAAGGAAGGAGAGAAGGAGGGAAGGAAGGAAAGAAGGAAGGAAGGAAGGAAGGAAGGAAGGAAGGAAGGAAGGAAGGAAGGCTCCTTCAAAGCTCTTCTTCAAAGCTCTGGAGGCAAGTAACAGCCACCTAGGAGCTATTCCCACCAGACATGATCAGCCACGGTCCTCATGTCTAACTCTCCCCAGCACAAGACCTCCCTCCACATCAGAAAAGCCCAGGAACTGCTATGTTGGACACATACACAATATTTATATGTGCACTCCACTCTAAACCTCCACATGCAAAACAAAATTGTGCCCCGGTCTTCACTAGTAAAGAACTATCGACCACAAAAACGCAAACTAACAAATATTGTTAATTTAATCACACAGTGGCCAACTCGTTTAATAGGTGTGACTAGAAAATCTAACAGATACAAAAAGTTTAACTTGTAAAATATCCATATGAGTCAGATCCAAGGAAGGATCTGTAGATGCAGTTCCTTCAAAATTGTATCTAAGTGGACTAAAATGTTACTTAGATGTTTGCACTCGAGATAAGTAAAACAATCCCTTAAAATATAAACTCTCTTGACTAGCTACTAAAACTCAAAATGATTTTTTTTTAACATTATCTTTTGTTTGCTTGTTTGTGTATCGAGAGGTGGACAGTAGTGGCTTTTCCAGAGGTTTACTTTGCCTCAGACCAGCAAGTAAGAGATAGCAAGTGGGCAGTTTCTCAGTGTGCTCTCAGCTGGATGGGCTGAGTAAACAATTTTGCAGGACTTCCTGTCCAGAGTAATAGCAACATACTAGAGATGTTCATTTACAGGGAGCATCAATCCCACAAGTTAAAAAAAGCGTGGTACCAGGAATCCTCGCGGAAGCCTGAACAGGCCACAGATGACAGCTGCTACTCCAGACTGTGCCTACACATCCAGGATATCAGACTTGCTGCTGCCGTGGTACCAGTGCAGTGATTTTCTCCAACCTGAAAGCTAGCGGCTTACATAGGCATTCATCTTAACACCACCCAAATAGAACAGTGCTGCCCAGTGAGGAGCTTCAAGCAGTTACTCCTTCCGCCCCACTGGTGGTTTAAAAAGGCGAAGTAGTGATCAAAGGAAGGTTAAAAATTGTGTGTGGGAGCCACAGGTTCTGCTAAGAACATGGGAGACTTCACTCTCCCTGGGGTGTAGGAGATCATCTAATCACCCTGGTGCCTCCCTAGGCTCGAGCATAAAATGATTTGTCAAAACTCTTCCTGACACCTTTCCCGTCTTACAGCACATGCAAGTCTGCAAGAACGAAACCTGTTCAGCTCCGCGCCATGCACAAAAGCCCATCTACACACACAAACACTTGCTTGTTTACTTCCAGGTGTATTTGTGGGCAAGTGTAGCTCACAGTGGGCCTTTACATCTCTATAGAGCCCCTAATGAAGGAGCACAGTCGCTATGAGCAGCATTTCACAGGAGGGCTGAGCAGCCTGGCTGGAAAGCCCCACCAGCCCAGGTCACACGGCTCTGCTTTGAGCTGGGTAAGTGTGCCCTCAGCAGATTGCAAGGGGACTTTGGCCCTAACTCAATGAGCCTATTGTCTTAGCTTTATTATCAGATTATCTTCTGAAGCCTGTATTCTCTTGATTCTTCTCCGAGCCATTATCTATCACAAAAGGAGTACCTTCTCACAGCATTTCACTACTGTGTACAGCAAGGTATAATATTAATATGTATCATGATACAGCAAGAGATAGCCATCAAAAATAAACATGTTATCTTACTTTTCTGATACATTTTAACCATAAAACTCTCCAGATCCCCACAAGAACACAGGTCCATCACACAGACATATGAAGCCATGGTTTGGCAATCTTTTCCCTCCAGCCAGCACATCATCCTCACATGCAAGAAGTCACCTACCCCTGCCCTGGGCAAGCAGATGAGGGAAGATGAGAACTTGAGTAGAGCTGAAGCAAGCTGAGAAAGCTCCAGGCCACCAAAGCCCTTTCACTTCCTCTCCTTCCCTCCACAAGGTCTTTCGGTCATCTGAAGCAACAACCCAGCCCATGTGCATTGGCCATTTCCCAGGCTTGTTGCCCTGTGTGCTTTATCTGTGTTTGAATCCTGCTCCACATTACCCCAGAGACCTTCTAAGAGGCAACCTGTCCCCAGCCTCATAGAACTTTATTCTTAGCTGGGAGTTTACAAAGGCAAAAGGAGATTTAAGCTGAGGTTAGTAGATTGCCTCAATAGCCAGGAATCTGACTTTATTAGCTCAGTGAATGAAGGTAAATCTCAGCATGCATTGTTTACAGCAGTTTACACTTGAGACCATGGGTTGGGGCAGCATGATACTGGAAAGCCCACAGCTGCCACCATGGTGACAGGGGAAGAAGGATCCTACAGATGCTGTGAGGGGAACAGTGTCACTGAGAGACAGGCCATGAATTTTCATACATAGAAAAAGTTAACTGCAGTCAGGCAATGTGAAGAGCTCCAGCCAGCGATTGCACCTGCACATAGGTTTGGGCAATGGTGTGCATTAAACACTACTTTCATCTCCATAGGAGCTAGCAGATGTGTTGGCTCCATTGTCCCCAAGTGGAGTCAAACCCCTTTGAAGTTCCTTTGTGTTGAAGAACAGCTGCAGCAAAGCACAGCTTAAAGCCCAAGCCTACCTGAACTAGTCAGGGTTTATACCTGGCAATGTCAGCTCCAGGTGGCCCACAGCGGGGATTTAGGCTTTTGCCCTGCTTGCACTAAAAGGAAGGTGGTGGAGCTGGCACTGGATATACACAACAAGTATAGCAGCGTAACTAAGCCTCCATAAACAATCCAGATTTAAAAACCCACAGAAGACTAAAAGATATTGTAGATTTTACTTCAAAAGAGTTAAGCGTAATGGCCAACTCAAGTTAAAGACTCTGGGTCTGCCTGGTCACTAGTTAGGGTTTCCCGGTACAGCAGTGAGCATATATTCATGCCCAGTACTAAACAAACATGCCATCACAGCAGTAAGGCGAATTCCTGCATTAGGAAGAGAGAATGAGGCCAGGGTTAGGCAGTGCATGTGTTCACAGTCATGAAGGGGAACCCAAGGGCAATTGCAAATAGCTAAATCCAAAGAAGAAAGAAGATTCTGCTTCCCAGTGCAAAATGGTCAGAAATTAGGTCAGGAAGAGCCAGCCCCAGCCTAATATTGATCATGTCCCGTAATCTAGACAAACCCCTGAGTGCTTCCTTTCAAGTCATTTGCTTACTCCCTCAGGACTCCGGGTATGGTTTAATAGCTTCTGTTTTCTACATCAGATATAAAATGCAAATGCATGGGAAGGCACAACAAAGTTTGAAACTGGCCCAGAAGGAGACTAGAAAAATGGAGAACTCCTTGTCTCTGTCTGATGAAAGGGAAGGAATCAGTAATGCTGAATATAGGCTTAGTAGATAAACACTGTATTAAATAAGCATATCCATTCTTAGCCTCTAAGCTAGCAGAGCACAGAAGCACATGCAAAATCAGAAATGTTTGAGTAGTCCTGTTTATTTCAATTGAATTACTCCTGTGCTTAATGTTATGCACATGCTTAAATACTCTGTTGTACTCCAGTCTTACAAAGCCATCACTTTTCATATTCTGTGCATTGTCTATAATTCTAGCATCCAAGGATGTTCCAGGTGTAAGTATTAATTTTGTGATTGTTACAAATAAGAAACTGAATAGTATTGCAAGGGAAAAGAAGGGTTACCCATTGCCTGAAATAATTGTGATGAGATTGTCCTTCCTAAACTATGTTGTCTTGACTCTTGGAGTTTTCTTCTCTTGATTAACATAGCTCCTTTCTGCTAACAGGGTACAAAAGTAGTTGCACCATGAATAATTATGTTTGCATTTCATCTAAATACTTCTACCAATAACAAAATAGCTAAACCCCAAAAATAGTTCTCCCAAGACACTAGGAAATGAGATCCACATTCTTGCTTAAAACCCAGTTTAGGTTACGGCACTCTAGAAGTGCTGTCCACAGTTTCAAATGGGCACAACAATTCCTATCCAAAGCATTGTCAGCTCTTGTATATCTAACCATCTATGGATCCACACCAAAGCAATGAAGCCTTGGTAGGTAAAGCTCTTTGTATGTATAGTATGCAGGACTTATCCTGGTTTCACGCCCATGCCTAGTGGAGCTATATTGAAATAATAACAATTTTATTTTTTTTGAGATCTTGCAACAGAAAATACACAAGACTTGTAATCACTCAGACTTCCTTTATTTACAAAGCTTTTATAACATGGGGTGATGCAATCCAAAAAACTGGCAAGTTTTAATGTCATTTTACTGTGAGCTGAATAGAAGATTTGAAGATCAACACAAGAAAATTTGAAGTTTATAATGGGCTGCCGCAAGCTAAAATAGTTGATAGAAAGAGCTCTCTAACCACTGTGCTTGAAAATTCCGCAACATAGTGAGCACAAAGAGCCAAACCTCCTTTTCTCTTTGGACGTTGCTCTCCAGGATTTACCCTGACACTTGCTAAACAGACTGCATGAAAGAGATGTCTTGTCTTGTTCTGCTGGTTATCATTCTTGCTTTTTTCCCCTCAGAACGATTTCAGCAAAGACCATAAGCTTGTGACAGAGTGAATTTGTGATCTTATCCAATCATCTGGGCTGTTTGCAAAACTTCAGTAGGTGGCAGCGTTTTGTTGATAAATGTTTTGTTATCCAAGTGATCTCATTTAGTGCAACTGTTGCAATATTAATAAACTGAACTTATGATTGCATTTGCCAGGACTGAAAATATTGCCATCCTATCTGGCATTTGCTCTTATCTGAACTGACAACAACATCCATTGTATTTATAAAAGGGGAAAGTCTCTGTGTTTGTATGTGTTAGGGGCAGAGGGGAAAGGAAAAATGAGGGGAGAAGCAAAGGCAGATTAAGATTAAAACATCAATGTTGTTGGCCACCTGATTTGTGATTGTAATAGATGAGCTCTCTGGCAATTCTGTTAAATCGTCACTACTGTGCAATATATGGCTCAAAAGAATAGTTAGTAGGTTATTCCCTCATCTCTAACTCACCAATTCAAATCAAGCCAATGTTGACAGCATCTGAAAGTTGTTGCCACTTGGTGAATGGTATCTACATCCAATTCCTACTGGATAGATGAGGATGCCAGGGAAAAATCTCATCACAACTGCCATTTTAGAAGCCTAGATTATAAAAGATGTCAAGACTCAGCCCAAGAAAGGGTCCAATAAGGATGAACAGGGTAAGTGCTGCTTTACTGTCCTGTTAGAAAATAAATCATTGAACATAATTCATAAATATAGCCCCTGTATATTATACATATATGCATGTATATATACACACAGATATGATTACTGGGCTATAATAGGAATAGATAAATACTTTTATAGTTAAGTTTTTATTTAACTTATCCCCAGTTTTGCCTCTTATGAAAATAACTTCCTTCTTAGTCCAAAGTTCAATGCATTATTCTAAACATAAAGAATAACTTGTGCAGAAGAGGAATGTCCTCGGTCACCCACCTAACATGCAATTACCTGAGGTTAAAAAAGAAAAATCAAACTCTCTGACCCAGTCGCACTCCCAAAAAAGATCAAAGTCACTGGTTTTATTACAGGTCCTTCAGATTAAAACTGACTTAAATACACCAGACTTTGGGCTAAATCCCACTACCATTAAGATCTATCATGAAAGTGCCATTGACTTAAAGAGAAATTGGATTGGACCTCTAAAGAACACTTTTGGACTAATATAAATCCTCTAGAAATTAGATATGATAAACAGAGCAAAGGTGCTGAAAGAGGCCTTATGACCACGTTTGCATATATGGACATAATTTTTATTATTCAGGAAATTCCCTAAGACTGAGTAATCAAGAAGGGAAAGACAGGATCTATGTTGCCAAATATCAAGGTGATTTAGACCTTGCAGAGGAAATTGCATAAAGATTAAAAGGTCTTTCAGCCTTATGAATGAAAGAGAATTGGAAAGAAGAGACAGCTATACTGTGATAATACCATTGAGATCAAACATCATTTAGGTGTGGCTCTAAGCCTACATAAATACCTGCTCTCAGCTTTCAATACAGATTCCAGTGTTGATCCTGGGGGCAAAATTACAAATAATAATGTGGGACTAAGATGTCAGAACAACATTATACATATCACAGAATCACAGAATCACAGAATGTTAGGGATTGGAAGGGACCTCGAAAGATCATCTCAGCCTTTCCTCATAAGGGGGATGCTCCACTCCCTTAATCATTTTTGTTGCCCTGCACTGGACTCTCTCCAGCAGTTCCCTGTCCTTCTGGAACTGAGGGGCCCAGAACTGGACACAATATTCCAGATGTGGTCTCACCAGGGCAGAGTAGAGGGGAAGGAGAACCTCTCTCAACCTACTAACCACCCGCCTTCTAATACACCCCAGGATGCCATTGGCCTTCCTGGCCACAAGGGCACAGTGCTGGCTCATGGTCATCCTGCTGTCCACCAGGACCTCCAGGTCCCTTTCCCCTACACTGCTAATAGGTCATTCCCCAACTTATACTGGAACCTGGGGTTGTTCCTACCCTGATGCAAGACTCTACACTTTCCCTTGTTCTATTTCATTAAATTTTTCCCCGTCCAACTCTCCAGCCTGTCCAGGTCTCGCTGGATGGCAGCACAGCCTTCTGGTGTGTCAGCCACTCCTCCCAGCTTGGTGTCATCAGTAAACTTGCTGATAATACACTCTATTCCCTCAACCAAATCATTGATAAATATATTGAATAATATTGGCCCCAGTACTGACCCCTGAGACACTCCACTAGATACAGGCCTCCAACTGCACTCCGCCCCATTGACCACGACTCTCTGGCTTCCTTCCATCAGCCAGTTCGCAGTCCATCTCACTACTTGGTCGTCCAGACTGCACTCCCTCAGTTTAGCTGTAAGGATGCTGTGGGAGACTGTGTCAAATGCCTTACTGAAGTCAAGGTAGACCACATCCACCACTCTGCCATCATCCATCCATCTTGTTATGTCCTCATAAAAGTCAATGAGGTTGGTCAAGCACGACTTTACCTTGGTGAAGCCATGTTAACTGCCCCTAATGACCCTCTTATCCCTGATATGCCTTGAGATGGCACCAAGGATAAGTTGTTCCATCACTTTCCCACGGATGCAGGTGAGGCTGACCAGCCTATAGATACCCGGGTCCTCCTTCTTGCCCTTTTTGAAGACTGGAGTGACATTTGATTTCCACCAGTCCTCAGGCACCTCTCTTGTTTCCCAAGGCTTGGCAAAGATGATGGAGAGTGGTCCAGCAATGACCTCAGCCAGCTCCCCCAGCACCCACAGGTGCATCCCATCCGGACCCATGGATTTATGGATGTGCAGATTGCCTAATTGCTTCCTAACTCAGTCCTCATCAAACAAGGTAGACTCATCCATTGTCCTGCCTTCCTCTGGGGCCTCAGAGGTATGGGGCTCCTCAGGACAACCTCCAGCACAGTAGACAGAGACAAAGAAGGCATTCAGTAACTCTGCCTTCTCTGTATCTTCTGTCGCCAAGGCACCCACCTCATTCATCAGTGGGCCTACATTGCCTCTGGTGTTAGTTTTATATGCCACATATTTGAAAAAGCTCTTTCTGTTGTCCTTGACCCCTCTTGCCAGATTTCATTCTAAGGAGGCCTTAGCTTTCCTATTTGCCTCTGAAAAAATACTCCTAACTCTGTCTGATCAGCAGTTTATGGCATGATGCTGTTATGTGTTTGGGTTAGGGAACAAAATGAACTTGTAGAATGGTTGAAATCAGTGGGCTTTTCCAATTTTGTACATTGATGCTTAAAGCAGTTTGCTCCAATGTTTTAAGTACCTTGGTGTGGGTAAATACTAAAATTTCTGGAAAAAAATACATATAAGGTAGAAGTGAAACTCTAATGACATTAACAGCAGATGTTTGTGATGCCTTTGCTTCCCATCATTTATTCATGGGCAGAGTCCAAGAAGTACCTACTCATCCCAGACCATAGTCATCAAACCTATTCCACAACTGACACTCAGAAAATTTACCAAGTTTTTAAATATTCATGCAAGCTCTGGAGTGATCGTGAATGGAAGTACCTCTTTTTATAAAGGGAACGTATAACCTGGACAACTGAAAGGACAGTAAGGAGGTTCAATAGCTACTGAGAGACCTGACTGAAGTCAGACAGACTCTCTTTCCCCACCTGTGATGGAGGGGAATTGCCAGACCACCATTGGAATTGGGATGCCCACTCAGGTGAAAAGGTGAACTAGGAGCTTACAAAGGGGTCAGGATTTCACCCCAAGTGTTTCACTACAAGGCAATGGATTTATTACTTCAAATAGACACCTGAGAAAGGATGCCAGTGTGAACTCATGTTTATACCAATCCAGATTGAGTCTAAGAAGAACAGAGATTTCCAAGAGACATCTGATG
This sequence comes from Nesoenas mayeri, assembly GCF_963082525.1. Lineage (NCBI taxonomy): Eukaryota > Metazoa > Chordata > Aves > Columbiformes > Columbidae > Nesoenas > Nesoenas mayeri. Next base: position 64,870,627 of record NC_137544.1, on the reverse strand, counting down.
GCACCTAATGAATGGAGGATTGGAACTATGCTTGAGATGTAGGCACAATCTCTTACAGCAACTCCATATCCTGCCTCAGACGGTTGTGGTGGTGCCACCTTTCTTCAGCCACTTACTACACATCTGAACACCTATCTCTGTGATTTCACTTATGCTTCCTGTCACAGTCACAAAGCTGCATTTTTCTTCTCTGTCTTCAGACCGTACCTTAAAAAAGCTTCCCTTCAAATGAAGCTTGGCAGCCCTTTGGCATTGCCACCTGCAGACTCACGGCTATCATCACTGGAAGAGGGACTGGAGGAAAGGCAGCATTCACATTGCTTAATTTTAAGCATAAAACTTCAAGTCACCATGTTAGTAATCTAATTTCTCTGTTTAATCCATAGAGAGAAGATCTTTTGAGGGGTGATTAGGAGAGTTCTGAACTGCCCCATAGAACCCTGTCCAGAAGGTTTGTCAGTGCAGTTTTACCTGTTATATTGGCATATAAGGACATCTTTTTGTCCTGTGTTTGTTCAGCATCTATCCCCATTGGGTTGTTTAGTCTGGAGGAAAGGAGGTTCAGGGGAGACCTTATTGGTCTCTACAACTACCTGAAAAGAGGCTGTAGCATGAAGGCTGTTGGTCTCTTTTTCCAAGCAATAAGTGATAGGACAAGAGGAAATGGCCTCAGGTTTTGCCAGGGGAGGTTTAGATTGAATATTAGGAAACATTTATTCACCAAAAGGGTTGTCAAGCATTGTAACAGGCTGCCCAAGGAAGTGGTGGAGTCACCAGCCCCAGAGGTGTTTAAAAGACGTAGATGTGGTGCTTGGGGACATGGTTTAGTGGTGGACTTGGGAGTGTTAGGTTAATGGTTGGACTCAGTGATATTAAAGATCTTTTCCAACCTAACTGATTCCATGATTCTCTGATTCTACGATTCTGTTGGTTGCTAGACCATGCCAAGCAGGAAGGAGGTGTGTGCCTGCTTCCAACCTATCTTGGACAGTTCACACTGTCTCTGAAAGTGCACCCTCTCACCAGGCACAAGAGAACTTAAGCTCACTGCCAGCAGTGACTAAGTTGTTCTGTTACCCTGACTGCTCCTGAACCTTCAGCATTGTGGTACAATAAATTATAATAAATAACAACAACCTGGGACAGAAGTAGGACTCTTCTAACTGCAGGCACAACTGTGTTTTATGACTGGGTTAACAAGCTTCAACCTTCTACATTTGTGGGACCCTTGATCTATAAGGACAGATTGTGTGGCTGTAGCATTAAGTGTAAAGGAACACATACAGGAAAAAAAATCTTTAATCTGAGATAAGAAAGGGCTTCATAGCTGCTGAGCCAGAATTAATGACAAAATGCAAAGAAGCTGCGGACATCTCAGCATAGAGTCAAGAAAGCTAAAAGATACAGAAGTGAAACTCAAATCTAATTAATTGAAATGAATGATGTAAGCATAAATTGTATTCAAAGGAATATAAAACCAGAAATTCCTAAAGACTTGAAGCAGCTCAGTGATGGCAAAGAAAAAATCATGTTAATAATGATGGAATATGCAATAACAGTTTTGCTTTTCCAATCTGCAAGGCACTTAGGCCTGTGATTATTTCTATTGAAATCAATGGAAATGTTTTTGTTAAAGTGCCTTGTTTCTATTAAAAGATCTCATCTTCATGATATAAGGATGAAGGTGATCAGCTGGAGCTGAGATGGAGAAGATAGAACTAACTAGCCTAGTTCAACAGATCCTTATTGCAGAGATAAATTATAGGTGCAGTGGAAAGGGATTTCTTCTTCATGAAGAAGTGTGGCTGTTGGTATTTATTTGCTTCCATTTGTTGGAGAGTTAATTTTCAGCACCAGCACTTCGAGACTGAAATACTTTCTATCTGCAACAAGATGATTGCTTGTGTAAATACGTAGTGTGTGAATACAGATGTTAGTGTGCACTTAGGCTTCAGAGAAGAACACAGCATTTAAATGGGAAAATTCTGCCCTGACTGACAAAGGACATGGTATCCATAGATGGCCTCTAGAAAATGTGCCAGCCAGAGCAGATGTCTTCAAGATGGAGGAAGATGTACCACTTGTTATACCTCAAAGCAAAAATAAGTTGCTCCCTGCTTGCTCTGATTCAGTGTTTTTGCTACACACAGCTTTAATTACAGTGGGATGAGAAAACCAATGTCTACTATACTGGAGGACTGCTGGAGTATGAGCAGAGGCCAGTGCATTGGCCAACTGTCTTTCCTATGATCTTCCTGAGAGCCTTGGAGATTTGCCACTGTCTTGCTTGCACAAGGAGGAAAAGGTTGCCTCTATTTTATTTCATCTGCACCTGTAACTGTAAGCAGGGCCTGAGACAGATGAAGCTGAGGTAGTGCCTAGCTGCCTGTTCGGCATACAAAGGCAGCCGCTTGGAAGAAAACAACACAGACTTTTGAAATAGAGGGCTAGACCTCAGCTATGGCAGCATAAAATCAGATTAGCTCCAGAGAAGCTGGAGTTATCACCATCTCACAGTGGTGATGCAGTTCTGAGTCTGGCCCATGATGCTGTAAGTATCAAAGCTAAGTTCTGTCTCTATATTATAGTTTATGAATACCAAAAAGATTTTACAAAGCTTCAGAATAACAGAAGGGCAAAGAATGCTGGATAGATAAGCAGAAAAATAAATGTTTGCCACTTAGGTCTCATTTTGAAATGTCTAATCCAGGTCATGAAGGACCAGGCTAAAACTCACACACATGTTAAGTATGCAATGCCCTAAGGTGTGTGTCAACAATACGTAAGTACTTACTGACTAATCTCTTGAAAAGGAACGGAGGTTGAGGAAAGCTATGTGGCTCAGAGAGAGAAATGCAAATGCAGATCGACCCTGTAATGAAAAACCTTCTTATTAAACTGTGTTTTATCTTGGAGCAGTCCTTCTTTTCCAAACACATCCAAGCAGAGATAAAGGCATCTTACCATACTCATTAAACTGTGCATGGTTTGATGCAATCAGACTCAGATCATTTGCATATGGATCAGTTTAATCTAGCTCTTCCTATCTCGCACCTATTGTTAATCATGCCTAGACTCCCTCCCCCCTTCCTAATACTCGTTCCCCCTCCTCCTCCTCCTCCATTCCTTTGATTCAAGTAGATAAATGAATAGGCATAAGGACATCAACATCTTTCTGAGTGATCATCTGCCTTGTATGCTCAGAATGTCCCTTGTTTTGCTGATTACGTTGACATACTTGTATGTTCTTGATAGTCTCTGTCTTTGCTGATTTAGGAATACTGAGGAAGATAGAAGAATATTGACTCAGACTGTAAACCTCAGCTTAAATTTACCTCTAGCCACAAATTAAGTAAGATTTGTGTTCTCAACTTATTCAGCATCATTAGAAAATATCTCTGAGTAGCATGTTAAACTGAACAAAGTGATTCCTTTAGGGGCTGAGTATTATTTCTGCATTTAGCCAGAAGTGGTGATAGCTGCTTTTACATAATCGACCTACAGCGATAGGCTAACCTGTTCTTTGCACAAGTAGATATTTTTATCTCTTAGGGGTAATACTGTTTGGGTCTTTTAACAGCAGTGCTAGAACTCTGGAAGACTTTCCCTCTGAATGGCTGACTTTGTGCTGCTTTTTCAGAGAATAAATACAATGACGGGTTGAATGACTTTGCCCCAGATTTATTGTCATGGATCCCCAACCTTAGCTTTGTTTTTTACTGTAGGGTTTTAGTTTCATTGTTCAGGATATTCTGTCTGGCAGCATCATGATTATGGCCTTGGGGAGGTAATAGGCTTTATGATTGTGTGAGGAATGTAAGAGAGCAAGAGATTTGGCATTTTACACAAAATGTCTTATATGGTGATTTTTCCACTCAAGGCTGGTGCTGTGCAAGCCTGTGAGGAGATTTTCATACACTTCTGTTAAAAGTGGGATCTTTATTTTCAGTTGTGTTGTATTCTGTCCATAGCTTTTATATAAAGCCACATGTCAAAACTAAACAGGTTGTGTTTGACTGTTTTTCTACAACTAGAATAACATGTCCTCTGAAAAATGAAGGTCAGGCTCCGAGGACTATCTGACTTTCAGCAGCGTAGTTTCTTCTTTGGCATAAGGACAGTGACATAAGTGCAGCTGGATCCAGTATTGATTCAACCAACATCATACAAAGTGAGCCTGATTTTGCTTTATAGCGATGGTGACCTGGGAGAATTCCCCTAGTCCAGAAGTGATTTTGTAGTAGACAGAAAGTGGGTGTAAACAGTGCAGAGGCTGAGGGAAAGGGTAGAGGAGAGCATCCAGATTTGGTGTCTGTAGTATAACTCCCTGAGAGGTGTGTATGTACTGTGATTAAGACTACTTTGGTTGCAGCAATACATCCCTGATGGTCCTCAAATTCTGTGGTGCAGGAGAAGGAATGGGTCTGTGAGATCCCCAAAACATGGGACAGTTGCAGACAGATAATAGAGATTAATATACTCATCTCATGTATTAAAATTCAAATTCAGTTCTGTTGCTATATATCCGTTTAGGATGTTGCATTATTTATACTAGAAGTGCTTTTATAGTGTCTTGTGAGTAAGGAAGTCACAGCTCATGAGGTGGGCAACGTGAGTGCTTCTTAGCAAGGCTTCTTCTGTGTCTTCATAGCATTTAGCACACTGGGCTGTGAGCTTACTGAGCACCCTCAGACATTGCTGTAATCCCAGACAGCAGCAGAAACAAGTCTTAATCTCTGACAGCTTTTTCCACAGGACATGAAGAACTTCATTAACTCTGCCTGCTTTGCTGGAAACAGGAAGGAATTAAAAATTCATGCTAAAAATATTAACCAAACAATTTTAAACCTTTGAGGGCAGAAGGGGGAGAGATTATATATAATTTTATTTCCTGAGAAGGACTAAGGACCAGGTCAGCAGGATTTTAGACAAATTTGATTTAGTTCCCCCTGTTAAAATTTTGTGCCTGAAACTTCAACAGTCTGACATTTTTTTCCCTTGTTTGAAGCACAAGAAAGGTTCCTTTTACAGAACTTGGACATTTCAGCTGGCTGAATCCAATGATTCACTGTCAGCAAGAATGTAAAGATGACTGTGGCTCTACTAAGCCCTTTTCTGCTGCTAAGATGGCAGTTCTAGGTTCCTTGTCATGACATAAGTGAAAACAGCATTGAAAACCATGCAGTGAAAGAGGCTGATGCAAGATTTAAGAGCCTTTGGAATTGTATTTTCTTATTTGGAGCATTTGATATTTCTCAATCTTCATGCTTCTTTTAATTGAGTTTATTTTCAATGTGCAGGGCTTTAGAGCGGAGCGGAGCAGGAGAGGAGAGGAGAGGAGAGGAGAGGAGAGGCGAGGCGAGGCGAGGCGAGGCGAGGAAAGGAAGTGAATTTCCATCCTCTGGCACCATATTAGTGAAACAGCATCCCTACACCAGCCTCCATCCCTGGAGCTAGGGGGGTACCTGGGAGCAGTAGCCTGTTGTCCCTCTTTGAGACAGACACTGGGCAGGAAAGAGACACATTAGAGTGCCAGTGAGCTCCATGGGTATTTATTAAAAAGAGAGGAAGGCTAAGACTGCAGTACCTTGAGCTTGCTTCAGATTTTTATGAGACTATATAGATATGCCCATAGGTGCAGACTCAGTTGTGTCCCTTTCTCTTCTATTCTGTCCCAAGGCTGCTCTCTGATACCTAAGCTTTGTTCCTCTGCTTCCTGAACAGCTGAATCTCTCTTCCAGCTCTGCTAAACAGTGGCCATTTCTTCATCCCATTTGATGCCAGGACACTAATAAGAGGTACAGCAATGGGACTGCTCTTTGTACTCAGTCCCTGTGTCCAGAGTCACATCAGCTGCTGGGACAAGGCAAACCACTGCTCCAAGGTCCTGGGATACAACCTCCTTGGGGCGAATGGCATCTCTGGGCAATCATTGCATAGTATAAGTGGGAAAAAAAAAAAAAAGACAGTTTTCAAAAACCTACTGGACCATAGTTTTACAATGATGTCAAAAGAAAATGCCTCTGGTACCCCTTCACACCCCAGCAAATTCATAGCTTTCCTTCAGAGAGTTGAGGACCACTTGATAAACTGCAGTCTGTGTACTGCAGACACAGGCTAAAAGAGGGTGAGTGATTTGAGTTAGGAAAAGTGAAGCAATATTAATATCATCTGTATACCTAGCAGCTGTCATCTGCACATGAATACCAGCCATAAGTACAGAGCAGTCTTGATCGCCTTTGCTTTTGTGCATGTTAAATTCGTCATTCATACTTCCAGGGAGAGAAAAAGCAAGCGTAAATATTCAGCCTGAAAATGAGTAAGGATTACATAAGAAGCTGTCTTGTCATTCTTTCCTTTTTTTTTTTATTCCTGCCACATGCTCTGTGTTCTTAGAAAGTCTGAGAATTCATTCTTCATAATGAACTTCATGCTAGAACTAATATATGGCAAGATTGGTTTTTTTCTGCCAGGGAACTACCTTGAGACCACAGCATCACAGTACGCTGTAATATAAAGGTTTACAGGCATGTGTCTTAAAAAACTCCATAACTTCCAACAAACTCCCAAGCCCAATTTATCTTCCAATTGAGAATTTACAAGCAAATTCAAACAAACTATTTTTTTACAGCACATGAATGCTCAGAGAAAACTTTATTAAACTTAGAACAACTATACTATAAAGTGAGATTGAGTTGAAGAAGATCTCTTTCAGTGTTCTCTGCCATATATCAATTAACTAGGGAAGTCTGAATATTATTACTGAATGGGAAGCCTTTATAATGATCATTCTCTAAATACAGATCAAACAGTTTGAAGATATTATAATAATCATCCTTCCTACTCTTACCTTTACGGAGGTACCACTGTGCTTTGCACTTAACATAAGTTGCACATGATACCCACTATTCAAGGACAGGTATCTATTTAGCCTGTCTTAATCAGGTCATTGCTGCATTAGCAGAGCATTTCACAGAATTGTGGCTTATTGATAGTGCTTTCCTTTTTAGTTCCTCTTCCTTCAGTCTACAGGACACTGACTGGTGCAGACTTTTTGGGTTCAGTATAAGAAGAGTATGTCATTAGCACTGCATTTGTCATTTGCCGCTGAGACTTGCTCTCATCCCAGCTATGTTAGGGACTCAGTTCTGGAGATGTAGGGTTGTGACAGAGCAACCTGACTTTCTCATAGCCAAGACCCTCCCTGCTGGGCTGTGCTTAGCCAGAGCTGGGCAGCGGAAAGAGTCTCACTGCACTGGGAGGAACAGGGACCAGCCAGAGCAGCCTGTGGGAGTTGGGGTTGTCATATGCAGGGACAGGAGTTGAACTTGATGATCCTTGTGGGTCCCTTCCAACTCAAGACATTCTATGATTCTATGATTTCTGATCAAACATGAGGTCACTACCATTAAAACAAACAAACAAACAAAACCACCAAAAACCACAATCAACTGTGGAAAGGGTCTCTTTCCTCACTGAGCCCATTTCTTGAAATAATGGGCAGAAGTATTAGGTAAAACACTCCACAAATTGATCTAGAGCATAACCAGCTTGGTTCTTATTACAAACTGGGCTTTACAAATTCTGGTCATCCTAACAAGAGATACGTAGTGGCTCTGATTTACATTCATCTTCATGAAAAGCAGATACCATGTTTTATAACTTGCTCTTCCTTATCAGAAATACTTTGTGGAAGGCATCCTGTGAAACATTTGCCTTTACATAGCTATAATGGATTACGTACTCATAGTAAACTGTCCAGTGCACAGAGGTTTTCTTCCCCTCTGTTATTTCTAACCAATAAAATCCTATATAAGAATTTTTTTCCATTACTTCTATAGTAGATGATCCTTCTTTATGCTCTATAAATGTCATCCCATTTCTTTCTGCCAGACCACCAGAGTCTTCAGCTTCTTCTGTACCATCATATAAACCTTATCTGTGTTCACAATGCACCCCCAGCCTCATACTGTCAACAAAATATACTAGCACACCTTTACTTTTTCTGCTAAGGTCATTAATGACAATAAGACTAGTCTCAAATCCTCATTCTTCTTCTTGTGAAAAGGCAAGCACAGTGGCACTTTAAAACCATGGTACTCATACAAAAGGAAAACAATTATGATATCTTTGGTGAGGGAGATTTTCCCATCCTATCTGTGAGCAGACATCATCTTCCAGGTCAGTTAAATGCAAAGCCACTTAAGTTCCAACTATAAAATTTATTCCTTGTTTCTCTCAGTGTCCTGATGTGCTGAACTCCTGAGGAAACAGGAAACTGGACACAGCCCATCAGCCACATCTTGTAAACCTCAGAATGCCTTCTTGTCCTGGAGTTGTAAATGCATTAATAGTGCTTATTCATGTGCATAAATGTGTTAGAGATAAATAAGTGAAGAACTCTGGGCTACACAGGGTGCGTTTCACTGGCCATTGATTTCCAGTGTGTGTACCTAAAACCATAGCAAATAATGAACAGTTTGTCCTACTAGTGTTCACGCTTTCTTCTCAAGCTCTTTGAAGATCAGGCTTTTGTTTGATACTCATGTACAAAGCCCCATGGCCTTGTGCAGCTTGAAGTTTCTGCTGGTAAATTTATATTTTGCAGATTACATCTGTAACCGCACTATCCTGTAGGTACATAATAGAAGAGGGGAAAAAAAACCCATGTTTTGTAGAAAGAAGATTAATAATATACACCTGCCCTCCACCAGCTTCACTATACATTAACGAATTGGTTTGTGGTTGGGAGGAATTCTTTCAAATTATGAGTGTCAAGAAGTTTGTTTAACACAAACAGAAAATGCCACACAGCATGTTACGAGTTTATTCCAACCATGGAAGCAGTATTTTGCTGCTGTTCTGTCACCAGGAACACCTAAAATCTCTCTATTCCATGTAGCACCTAACACAATATATTTAGAGAACATCCTGGCATCACTACATAACAGTGGTTGATTTTTTTCCCCTAATCCACAACCCTTCATCTACAAAGTCACAAATAAGTCTCATATCAAATGGGGCCTGTCTGCATGTCTAAGCTGGAATTTTTGTAAAGAGCTGCTAATATTTTTTTTTCAGAAAAGCTGTCTCTTATTGACTTCTGTGTGCACTTTCCTGCAATTCTATAGCTACCACAAGTTAAGCAAGGTCAGACAAGGTCAGCTGTTGGAGGAACAGCCTTTAAGGTAAACTTGCCTAGTAGAGAAAGCAGTACTTGTAATTCTAGATGTAATGGACATTTTTTGACTTGTTACTGATAGAGCAAGTGAGTCAAGGCAATGCAAAAAGGTTACTGTACTACTAGAGGGCTAGAGGACCCAGTGGTTAGAATATTTGGAAAACAAAGGGCTTTTTTGGCCACTTGTGGTAATAAAAAAGCTCTGGGTGTGTGGAGGGGGCAATGATGATTTAATGTGAGCAATCACATCCTTTCTGCCCTGTGATCCTACAGTGCTGCACCGCTCACCACCACTCATGAGTCACTACCTCCATTCTAGCACATCTGCTTTTCCAGTAAAACTCTCTCCCAAGTGTATCCTGAAATTGCAGTATAGCAATGCAGAGCACTATTGGAACAGTCGCCACATTATATCACAGCCACAGCCATGCCTCAGCAATGGATAACACAGTCTGTGCATATTCCCTTCAGTCTGTCAATAATCAAATATCATTTGTACTGGTATGGGGTGAAGAGCACTGGCAAAATGTGGGATGCTGTGAGAAATGCATTAGCCCTTTCTTGTTGCAAGTCTAATATAATATATTTTAAATTACAAAACTATTCCATCATATACATATATTCTCTCTTCCTCTCTACCTTGGCTGCTGCTGCTATTCAGTTTAGCCTCAATCATGAAAATCTGAAATCATATTCTTGTTTACTGCCTTTTCCTCCTCCATCTCATCCCTCTCCCCATTTTTCTCTCTAAGCTGCTTGAAAACATTCCGTTACTCAGCCCTGGAGGTGAAACTACTCAAAGAACTTCAAGGTTATGAAATGCAAAAGCTTGGCTTTTATTTGTTTCGCAGTCAGAGAAAGCAGTGCACAGGATGAAAACCTCTGTTGTAGAGCTCTGCTAACACATAAAGGAAGATTTAATTGAGTTTAAAAAGCAAGTGTACTTTTACATAATTAGGAAAAACAAAAGGAAATCCATGACAATGTTAAATGAATAGTGGTGTTGTTTATATCAATTTAATTGAAAAGTTAAAAAAAAAAAGGGCACAGAAAGTAACCAATGGCCAAAGCAGATAAACAACATTCAGGGTGCTACTACTCTGTGTGATAGAAAAGCAAAACCACCGGTGAGAATTAAGTACTCACTGCAGAGAGAGAAGCATTTGAAGTTATCAAAGAGAGAAGTCTTGATGTCAAATAGAAAGAGGAATCTTGGCTTAGAGGATGGTTAAAGCTTTTACTTTAGAATGATCTGAATTTTGAAAAGTCATCCGAAAGAGGCAGAAAACAAATCAAGGAGTTCAAGAGCTAATAACTGGGGAAAAAAAAAAAAAAAAGTGGAATCATAGATAGGGATATTTTAGGGAGCTGGGTTTAGAGATCTGAGGTGCTTTGTCCTGAATTGCTGGTTAAGTCATTAGGACTCCCACTTTACTTTATAAGTCTTGTTACGATTTGCTCAGACATTGCAAAAGAAATTAAATAAAAACTCCACTTTTCTCATTGTCCAGGTGTTGCCTGAAAAACAATACATATTTATATGTGCAGAGTTGTCAACATGTTACACAGCACTTGTAAGTGCTATCCATATGCAGTGATGTGGTTGCACAATTATAAAGCACAAGTGCTTGCATCTCTCTTTAAGATGTACAGTAGGAAGCTGTTTGAAATATTGCCGCAGCTATTGCACCCAAGTGCATTTTCACACAGTCCCCTTTGTCAGCAATTTGTCCTTGTGCTCTAATAGTGACAACAGTTAGATGCACTGAGGTGTGCCAGAAATTGTACCCTATTAAACCACAGACGAACTGGAGACAGAGTCAGAGCCTGTTGGGCCAAATCCGCATAGCACACCTCTTGCAAGCTGACCTTGGCTTCTGTGGGAAGGGCTGGAAAAACATTAAGCAGTCTCTATGGTCGCGGGCAATCATGTTGCAAACTTATTACTGGTAATTGCCAGCTTATACCCCAGCTTCCTTGAGAGCTGTTCCTGTCAGTCCCCAGGCATGGGTTGCTTTTGCTTTTGCTGCCCGAGATGCTGGCAGCTTAAACTTCTCCCCAGGAGCAGAGGCCTCCTCCAGAGGCAGCTGCTGGGGACCCCCGCAGCACAGGCAATAAGTAATAAAGACCCATTTGGGGCAGATATGCCAGCTGCTCAGATCTGGGTGCAGGCCCTGAACTGCTCCAGAATGCTAGGTTTGGATTGGGGCATAATAAAAATAAAAGCACAAATGACTGCTACCATGAAACTTAGGACAGGGATGATTTAAAATGGCTGCCAGCAATTGCAGAGGATTAGATTGGAGCCAGGATACACTAAAATATATTTAATAGCCCCAGAAAAAAAAAAAAAAAAAAAAGGAAAAAAAAAAAAAAGAAACACCTCCGCCCCAAAAAAAACCAACCAACCAACTAAACAAACAAACAACAAAAACAAACCAAAACAAAAATACCTAAACAAACAAACAAAAAAAACAATCATGACTTTCAGAGGATAGAAAGAGGCTGTATATTTGTGTGAGTATGTGTGTTCTGGTATATGTGTGTGTTCATTTTAAGTGAAATAATGTATTTCCATCATTTCCTTGACGGCTTGATTTTGGAAGGATTTCCTGATAATTTGTGCCAAATGAAACTTCCTTTAGTTATCTCCCTGCTGTATCTTCTGATAACTTGCCCTGTTTTCTAGCTCCAGTCATAGCTGATGAAACTAGATTAAGCTTCCAAAATTACACTGCAGTGAATCAAAGCTAGAGAAAATAGCAAGGAAGAATTAAATATTGTCCCTGTGCTGCGCTTCAGCCAAGCTGAACCCAAATCACTGAGGAAGCAGAGCTCTCAAAAAGCCATTCTTAAGGCAAGCAGGGAAAATGTCATCTTCCCAGCACACAGTGGTTTTGGTCAGAATGGAAAGTAGAAGTCTTTTTTGAGATTTTTCTGGTTTCCTCCTATTTCCAGCTAGCTGGAAGAGGAAGCTTCACAAAGCACATGAAAGTCTCTTGCGTGACTGCCAGCCCAGAAAAGCTTGGGAGAGGAACCACATTTGAGGTGCTCTATGGGATATGCAGGAAAATGCCATGGAGGCAAAGAAAAGAGCTCAGACTTCATCTAGTGAATTCTAACCAGATTTGGGTTGTGTTTATGTCTAGCAAGGAAACTAGGTTCTTTGAATTAAACCACTGGGTTGGTTGCTGATTCAGAAAATGCTGACATTACTAAACACCTCCATCCACATGTTCCTAAATAGTGACTTGTGGAGACACATTAGAAAGCTCTAGGTGATCTAAATCTATCACCAGAAGCAATATTCCCACTTCAGAACAACTCTTCCCCTCAGAGCAGCTAACTTTCCTTGCAAACAAGGTCTTTCCCCTCTGCTGCTTGCTGCAGGTCTCAGAGGATGCCTGAGACATCTCTTTACCTTTGCCTTCGGCTGCAACACAATCCAAAACTTCCTGTGTGGACTGCTGTGAGGAAAGCACTTCTTCTATCCAAGAAGCTTCTAGGCACACATAGGAGTGATAGGAAGCTGTATTTGCCCTGGAAAGCCATGGCATAATTTTGACTGCAGGGTGCTGCTTGCACTCTCCTGGTACCAGCCCAGTCTAGTGTAACCACCAATTCAGACAATCCACAGCTTAAGGTTTCTAAACTGGTATTAACACCCATTGCCAGTGTTAGTTTTGGATTCTCTCCGTGTGGCTATTATTGGCTTAAGGATTTAGATTAAGCATTTTAAAATACCTTAGGGAACCAGTAGAGAGAGGTTAGCACAGAAATCAATTGCTGAAGGGGATCCGAGATCTTTACTCCTGGTGGGTCTTAAGAACAGGCTGCACAAATGTCTTTCAAGGGTAGTTTACGTGTAGTAGGCCCAGTATAGAAGACCTCCTGAGATGCCACATCTGTAACTGGTACCAAAGCTCACAGCATTTGTACATATGACAACATAACTTTCCAGCAGTTTAACCATGGCATTGAAGAGCACATTTCTTTGGAAGAACTGCAGGTGACTTGGGCAAAGTTGACACACGCAGTCTGAAGCCTAAGCAGCAATGAGCTGGTTACCTCTGATGATTTGAAAACTCACCTGCTCCTGGCAAGCCACCTTCCCTCAAGAGCACTGGAGCGGCCACAAGGAACTGGAAGAGTCCACGGCTCTGGGAGAATTCTCTCACCTTCCCTTCAGTTCCTCAGACAGCTTTTGCCAAGCAAGGAAGTCCTGCCACATATTCTGAAAAGTTTAAAAATGGACTTTCTCCCTCTGATGAAAGTTAACTGCTGTGTAGTAGTACCATGCGCGGGATGTCTGGGACAGGTCTGCCTATCAGGTCTATCTTTGGGTGATGGTTAAGTTTACAGTCAGGATGATGTCCAGCAACTATCTGAAGCCTTAAACTCCATTTTCTCAAAATTTTATATTTCTATCAGGAAATAAATCCCTCTTTGATTGAGGTTAGAATTGAAAAGCTGACAGGTCACTGTCTTCATTGCTGTGCCTGCAGATAAAAATTCACTCAGTTACTGCATAACTGTGAGTGACACAGAGGGCATCACAGGCCAGAGCCCAGTTCAGAAGTGAAAGAATCACATAACTCATGCTAAGAGTGACAATAGGCATGATCTTGCTTGTGATATGCTCTGAGAAGATAGAGGAGACAGCGGTTCAGTGGCAAGTACTTACTTTATCTTGGCCACAGTATTGATAAGGCCTTCCTATAGTTTCTTCCCTATGTAACTGCATCATTCGCTTAATGCTGACCACCATTTTCCTAATGCCACCGTTTCTGCTCTTTCTAATGAAGGAAATAATTTTTGTTTTCATTATGTTATGTCCAATAGAGTAAACAAGCCCCTTAGTCTGCAACAAATGCTCTTTCTGTTTTGTGGGACATCTAGTACAGCTTTTGGCAGTGACAGAAACAGCAATACTTCTCCATATGGCCAAGCCTTTCCTGCCGCCTGTGTTTTAGAAGCATATTTATCTGACACAGCATCTTGGTGAGGTTTCAGTGAAAACACAGTCACGTCACACAGTCAAGCCCACATTGTTCAGGTTTGGTTTAGCTCACTAGCAAACAGCTGTTTCCAAACAGTTTCTGTTCATCCAGAGTCAGACTGGACTTTCTAACAGTGCACTTCATAACAGCAAGTAAAAAATGCTTAGAATAACGTTTTGTATGTATCCCACCTAATCCAGATTACCTACCAGGTAAGAGGATCCTTGGAAATATTGTTACAGTTTCCTACTGTCCCATGGCAGATGCTACAGATGTTTTATGTGTTTTCATTGAGTGGATTTCATGTATTCAAAAAAAAAAAAAAAAAAAAAAAGAGCAGATAACAAAGTCTTGATTTGGATTTGAGCTTTCCTACATTTCAAATTGGAATTCTAGTCCATACTTAACTCTCAAGGCTCTTCAACTGTGAAATGTACTTAGATCAGTTGGGCACCTTAGCAATTGTTAATCACTAATTTCTTCTTTTCCGGTCCATTCCACTTCTATCAATGTACTGAGTCAATTCCTACTCCAGTCCACTAACTTCACAAGAGAAATAAGACCCATGAACAAGCTCATAGCTTGTTCCAAAGTGGGGAGCAAAGTGGGACAATGGGATAACACTGTACTTGCATGGAATGGATGACGGGAGACCAGCCAACTGTAAAGAAGTAAATTTAGACAGGAACAGTTCTTTGCAGTCACATTGGGAAATGAAACTGCACTCAATTTAAAGGAGTTTTAAAAGAAATAAAGAGAAACACACAGTAGTAAGCAAGGAAGATGAGGAAAGGAGAAAGTTTCAGGACTCAAAGCTGGTCAAGAGGCCAAGGAAAATGAAGAAAAGTGGTTTCATTTATGATCATTTACAGACATACCCCTTTCTGTATGACAATAAGTCCTGGTGGATAGCAGCACTTCACACAATCCAGCTTCCAGTGGATCCAAAACTAATGTTACTCATGTCAATGCACTACAATGTGGTTTAGCAGTATGAAACGTTATTACAAGAGAAAGCAGTAGTTGGCGAAGTGTAAAAGCTGCTCAGATTTTCTACTTGAAGATTCATAATTAAGTCCTCTTCATTAAAGAGTTTCGTGAAGTTGGATTTTTTTACTACTGTATTTCTCACATCTTTTCAAATCCAGCAAATCTGATGGAAAATATGTAAGTTTGAAGAATGCAATACGTCTCCACAAAATGAGGATTTCTTTCTCCTCCAGCTTCTCCCTTCTTCAAATTTGTGCTGTGTTCTGCCTCCTCAAAAGAATGGAACAATGACAATTATCCCATTCCCTCTTGTCAGGCCATGTCAATTTTGGATGTCCATTCAGAGTTTTGTGGGAAGAAACTCATGCAAAATCCCCTAAAATCCTTTTCTCTGATTCAGATTCAAAACTAAAGAAGAACCAATTTATAAGAAAAGAGGAAATGAAGAGTACTTTCATGCCAGTTGCCCAGCATTTAAATGAGCTGTGCATCTTCGGAGGAATATTTGAAGGTGTTTGGGGCTTTTTGAGCTGTTTTCTTATTTGACTATTATTTTTGTTGAATATTAGTTTTAATATTCAACAGTTTTATGTTTTCTTGTAGTGATTTGGTCTTGAAGGTAGCTCAGAAAGTCTTGTATGCAAGGAGGACCTCAGAAAATTTCCCAAATTTGCTGTTTTGAAAAATATGCTACAAACATGCCAATTTGGGGATCTTAATCAGGCAGAACTTGTGAATCTCTGAATTCCTCCGTGTTCCTAATACAAATGAAATATCTTTTCTCCTCAGTTAGCCTCTCAACACTTCTTATTCCTGCTACTTTAAAGCTTTCATTGTCATTCTTGTCTCTCCAATGTGATACACATACCTCAGCTTGGCAGCATTTCTATTGGATTGAGAAAAGTCTGACAGTGTCTTTGGCTTTCCTAATTGAGCTTAAGAAGCCCAGCATGCCAGGCACTTCTCAGAGCAGAGGATTTTCACTGCTTCCGAGGTTGGACCACACCAGTCTCAGCAGCCTCAAATATCGTCTGCAATTGGTATGTAAAAATCTATAACAGAAAGCTGCATGCTGGAGCAATTTGGGTCTCTATGTGCCATATGTTTAAGTGAAAAAGTGTGACAATCACAGCAGCACACTGTCCAGAAGTCGTAAGCAGTTAACATAATGCAACATGATTGTTGGCAGGCCTGCTGGTCTGGGTCATGCAGCCAAAGCTGAATTTATAAAACACGGTAAACAGGATGGGAAGAGAGGAAAGGCAATTGGCATTTGAAACCATGCACCAGCCTGATAGGAATGCTCTACAACTGCCTCTCAGTTTTGCATTTCCATTTCTTTCTGCTTGTCTGTCCCAAACGAGGACTCATCTACCTGCCTTTCCACTAAGGAATAGCTCTTGAAGAATGAGTCACGCTTAGACAGGGGTATTTTGAAGTTTCTCTCAGGAGAAGCTCCTACATCCAGGGGATGTCTATGATGTTATAGTTAAACTTCCCTGACAGAGGTGGCTCATATCTTTCACAGAGAAATAAAAAAAGGATGCACAGGAAAGCTGAGGCCCCTTTCCAATAAAGAACACTAGGCCACATTTTCACAGGGTGGCACATGGCAGCGCAGCCGCATAGCTGCACAGCCTCCCCCTCCAATCCATACCGAGTTGTCCCTGTAGAAGATAAGGTCTATCTTTCTACCCTGGGCAAAAAGTGCATTTGAAGGGCCTCTGAACTCTGCTGAAGAAAGGAGTAGATTGTGTGTTTTATGAAGGGAGGAGGGAGATGTTTGTGCTCAGGCAGCAATTATACCCTGAAATCCAGAGGATGATGGTTGCTGCTCCAGGGCAGCTGACTCTGCTTCCTGCAGCTGGCTGCTTAATACTGCAAAGGTGATGAAACCTGAAGGGAGCCACTGAACAGGTGGTAATTATGACTGACACAATGACGGCTTGTACAGACATGTAACCGTGGAACAAAACACCGCAGTTAGCTAACAAGAGATCAGTATAAGGTTTTTCGCTGGCACCATGTCTCCTGTCTGACACTTCTGAAATTGAAGGAAAAAAAGCATTGTGAGCTTCAGCATTCAGAGGCATAATAGGCCAGGCGAGCTGAAGGTGGAACGCCAACATCTGTCCCTTTCAGGATTATTATAGCAGATTCTGTTTCCATGTTGATTTCTGCAAAACTGCTTTTCTTACTTGCAGTTTTTTTCCTTCACATATGTCTCTTCGGTTGTCTCCCTGTGATACAGTTAACTACGCTACACCTCCGTCTCTCCCAAGCATACAATTTTCTGAACAGTTTCAGATAACTATAGGGAGGCACGTGTGTACCCAAACCCACGTTATCAAATTATTCTCTTTCTCTTCCTTTATCTAGGGGGAGAGAGAGGTTTTCTTGAGTAATTATGCTTCTATAAAGAGGACTCAGGAACGGACACAGGGGTATAAACAGCACTTCCTTGGAAACTTCTGCAGGTGTTAATCGACAAAAAAAAATTCTTTTCCTGCCCAGTGAAAATATCTGAGATGAATCAGAAATCTCCTGGATTTCTACAATAATAATAATAGTAGTTCGGAAACAGGAGAACAAGAACTCAAATACATCACTAACTGCATAAGTGCTGATCTATAGTTCTTTCTTCTTCCCCCGTTTTTGAAGGGAACATGGAACTGCCCTGGCAAAAGACCTACTTTTAATCACACATGAAACTGGCAATCAAAGTTCACAGCTGAGGTGGGAATTAGAGTAGGAACCTGTACCAGATGAGAGCCCTAACAGCACTTGTGTTGAGGAGGTCAGAAGGAATTATGTCTGTCACCCCAGTGTACAAAAAAACTCAACTCCATTGGAAATCTTATGCAGTGGAAGTTTTATCAGAAGCAGTACAATTTCACAAAAGATTTCCTTCTCAATACATCTACACATTTTAATGAAAAACACTTTTGTTGGAAGCTTTCCAACTATTTGTTGATCCTGCCAACAGTGCCTTTGCTTTCCATGGAAATTCCATGGAGTACTCTTCTTCAATACACCCTGCTGGAATTACCCAGTTTATATACCTCTTACAACTCCTTGTCACCTTTGGACTTTTTCCCATATAGAAAAGTCTTTGCTTCACCCAGTAGCCATGAAATTCTTTGGAAAGAACCTCCTAACCCCCAGACCCCACCAATCAGAATTTGTTGAGTAAAATCTGTGAATCTTGAACACCGTATTAAACACAGCAGGCATATAAAAATCACCCATTTTACTCAACGCCATTGCAGAACCATCTGATATTTTATCTCTTCCCGTCCCACTCATTAAATTTCTCTATGGTTGTCTAAACACATAACTCTACAGCTCAATGACCATACCTTTTAATCTGTCTGTAAAGGGCCTGTGATGTGAAGTTAGCATAAAGTAACTTAAACAAACATGATTGGGAAATACTTCATTTTTATGCAACTAGAGATTATTGTTCAATGGCCAGTGCTTTTTTGTCTGTGTGATTTCATTCAGAAGACATACATATGTTCCAGATTTGGGGCTAATATCTATAGGGACATACTGTTTGAAGAATAACTGTAATCCAATTTATATTTTTTCACTGTGTTGAAACAATAGGATTCATCCACCTTTGGTTCTGAGGCCAAAGAATGGCCTGTGAAAAGCAGTTGCTGTAGAAATAAACATGCAGAATTGTGTTTGTGTCCCTCTGTGGCACATACTGGCATTGGTTCCTGGTAATTTATTCCTTTTGTGCAAAACATTGAATGCTGAGAATTAACTAAAAGCAGGTTTTCCTCTTCTAGATTTTAATAGAGAAAAAATAGTGAGTGTGCCTTTAGGGCTGCTTTTTCAATTCTGCTTTGGATTCAGTTCTTACCTAGATCTTGCTTAAATGGATTAGGCTGTCGTTCCATCTAGTCTAACATCCTCTCTTGGGCAGTGGCCAGTGCTTTCAGGAGGTGCATTATGGGCCTGCAGGAGAAAGGAGTTGTAGGAAATTAGCAAGGTGTATGAGGAGGAAGAGGAAAAGACACACAACCAAAGTTATTTCCTACTACTCACCGTTCTCCTTACATCACTTGGAGCAAGTAACGTAACAGCAGGTGCACGTAATGTAAAGTCATGGCACACGGACCACTGGAAATGCAATGCCATGAAGCACATGTGGGATAACATCTGCATAATATTATCAGAAACATGGAGTAAGCCTGCACATCTGAAAAGGCAGCAAAATCTGCTGGTTTAGATTGTGATTGTCCTTCATTAAAAACCAACCAAACAAACACCACTGTGTTTAAGAGGATCAAGGAACTGTGATATAAGAGCTTTAGCTCTGGTTCAGAGAAGCTGGGTCTGCTGCCTACTTCCTCTCAATCATTGTTGAAATGGTTGGAGCACCAATACTCACTATCATGCCACAGGACAAACAATCAGAGATTAATAGAATAACTGAGGTGTGAAGGGACCTCCAGAGGTCTATGGCCCAGCCTTCTGCTCAAAGCAGGCACAAATTTAAAAGACAGTGATAATATTAAAGATTAGGCAATCAGTTCTGTCTTGTCTTATTTAATTAAGACAGTATCAGAAATCAACCTCATCATGCTTGGGAGGAGTAAAGAGCATCAACATGGAGCACCTTGAGAACCACAGGTCCACAGCGGTAGAAGTTACACAGGCTGATAGACATTACAGATTGGACATAGATGTAAGAAACAACTTCATGAACTTGAACGTCACTAACAGTGGCATTGCATCTCCAAATGGGAGAGACAGGACACATGGCTGTCACCGGAGTTGAACATTATGTGCAGTGATGCAGCTTAATAACAAAAGCAGGGGTTTTTTTTTATTATTTCTGTACATGTTGGATGTATTTTTATGCCATTATTAAATTCTTCATTATAATCATGGGGGCTTGACTTTCTTTTTCCTTCTCTTTTAATAAATGCAAAAGAAGACTGCTACATAATCCTGAAATTCCAGAGTAGTGGGTTTCATATGTATGAACTGCATATATAACACATCAGAGTTTACAGATTAATCACCAGAAGTTAGTGACGTCTGGAAGTGGGCAGGGAATCCTAACAGGCCCCCAAGAGGGTGTCTGAGGAGACACTTTGGCAGAAAACTATGCTGACTTTCTATAAAAAGAGTGCAGTGTAGTTAATTTTAACTACATATTATGCCTAATTATCTCATTATGCTAATATGTACATAATAAGCCACTATAATCCAAGGGCCCAAAAATCCAACAACCATGTTCTGAAAGGTCACATCCTAAACCTTTAATACAAAGAATGAGAGGAAGGAAAAAAGACTCAGGAGAATGAAAAAAGCTCAAATAAAGGGCTTCATTGCTGGAAAGAACAACAGCAGGAGCTTCTAAAAATTTAACCACTTACCTTTTTAAAGAAAATAAATATATAGTCTGTTCTGACTCTTCAGCTGTGCTTGTTCTGTCTCTTTTTCCCACGTCTACTCATGTCCTTGCATTTCTCTCTTCTAGTCCTCTCTTTCAATGTTTTCAGCATGTGTTTTGTTCCCCTTTCTCTCTGGTGGCCTTGAAGACCTTGAAAGAAAAATGACAGAGCTGTAGACCAAAAAGGAACCAGAAAGTTGCAGAAAGACAGAGATGGGCTGCCAGCACATGGGGGTAGAATCAGGATGGAAGTAGGGAGGGCTTGTTTGGGGTTTCTACCTGGCAAGAACTTATTTAAAAGCAAGAGTTTACTGAAAAAAAGAAAAATATAATAAATAAAGCATTCTGACTTCCACTGTATTCATTCCAGCAAGAGAAGTGCTAGAGCACTGAAAGAGTTGATCATGTAAATGTCAGATAATCAGTCCAGGAAATGCACTGGAAAATTGTACCCAGCAAAACCAGGTTATTTTCCTAAACCCACATGCAAGTTCATCTCCCACTCACCCTTAACAAAGACAGTCTCACCATTTTTTTACAAATGTGGGCCACTGTGACCCATACTTCATTTCCCTGGGGGTAGACTACCAGCCAACAACATCCAACCTTTCTGCTTCTCTTTCCTTCCTCTTGCTTTGAGGAATGAGAACCAGGATGGTCAGGCCAGATGTGTCATGTCTACTTATTCTTAAGTGGGCATGTAGCCTTGCCACTAGCTTCCTTCTACTGCTGCTGGCCTCAGTGGGCAACCCTTCAAGTCCTTTATCCCACAGTCCCTCCTAGATTGGGCACTGTTCAGTAAGAGTTTTTTCTGTGCAATATTTCCACTTACCTCACATATTTTGGCCCAAACCTCTCAAACCTGTAATATATGTTGAATATCCTACTTACTCTGCAGTCTTACCAGAGAAATGGCGATAATGTTTTGTCTATCCAATGAAGCTTGTCTGGCACCATATACCATCCAAACAAGATTTTGAATTGTATTTCCATTGAAGATGATACCATCACACTTTTGACCTACTTACAGATAGAGGCCCAAGTCTTATCTGCCAGATCCATCTGCGATTCCCGCTCCTCTTTCTCTGTATATTTATGTTCATGTGCTCCTTCTGCATTCCTCAGAGTGCAATAAATCCCACCTGCCAACCCCTTCGTCACCTCTGCCTCAAAAAGGATTGCTTCAAGGTTAAGCAGTTCCCTTGTAATGTACAGTTTAAGCTGATTTGTGGAGGCAAAGCTTCAAATTTTTTAAAATAAGGCTAAGGTAAAGTAAAGCTTGCAAATGAAACTCTGATGGTAAGCTGGAGTGTTTCCCTCTCCAAAGAGTTCGAGCAGAGGGCACTGTGCCATCTGAAGCCATAAGAGCTGAAATTATGTTATTTATTACTCTATGCATAAGATGTGCCTCAAGTACAAAAGAAAACAAATGCTGACAACAGAAAGCGATCAAACCCCCATCTACGTAGACCAGCAGGAGCAAGGCAGGGAGACAAATTCTCTCCCAGTCTGTCTGCAAATTCACACCAGTGAATACTGGCATAAGCCCAGGCAGCTTTGGAAACCTTCACTGAAGAAACTAAAAGGACAAATGTAGGGTGTGAGTCTTAAAAGTATCAAGAGGTGACTATTAACTACAGTGTAAAAAATGTTCCATAACATCTTGCCACTTTTCACCTGGATTTGGCCACCACATAAGTACTGCTCCGCTAGTGAGGTGTTGGCTGTTCTTTTGAGACAGCAGCAATCGATATCCCAAACAAATGCAAACACATAGGTGTCCTACGCACATTGAATTTACGTACCATCATTGCTAAGAGTGGATGGTTTATGCTTAAAATAACAGTATGGTAAACGTGCTGAAACATGTAGCCTCTGTCATAAAGAGCTAATTATATGTAATGCTATGGAATAGGTCAGTAAGATTTCAACAGCACTGCTCATATAAAAGATAGCACACTATTAAAATTGTTACAGACCCCAAATCTTCAAAAATCTTTGGTCAGATATCCTAGAGTCATGGGAATAGCTTAAATATCATGTTTTTTAAAAAACAATAGTTTTTTTTATTCTACTTACACTCCCTTTGAACCCTAAGAGAGTCTCATGTTCAGCTTTCTTCTGTACAATAAAAGCCTTTTCTTCTTTTTAAATAAACACTACAATTTCCATATACTCACCTGACTCCAGGAGTCAGACTTTAAAAAACAAAGAAATTTCCAAAGATCATGAGGAAGGGCATAAAAATACATCAGGACTAAGCTGAAAAGACCTCCTGAAAAGCTTGAAATTCCAGCAAGTTCCATTTAGCTAAAAACTGTTAGTCAACTAAAGATCCAGGAACAGATGCCCATACTGTATATATATATATATATATTATTTTAATGAAAAGTTCCAATGATAAATAACAGATTTCCCTATTTATAGAAAACTGGTGTTACAAGAATATCAGATTGTGCTATTACACCCCCACATGCATACCAGTTTTCTATATGGAAATTTGATAATTACAAGAATTGTTGCTTTTAGAGATTTGGAAATAACAAAAAGAAATTGATTTTTGTTCTTGCTGAAAAGCAAAAAAAAACCCCAAACTACCTATCTATTTGATATTTTTTAATTAATCTGAAACATGAGAATATTTTTTTGACCAGAAGCAGAATTAAAAGTCTAAGGAGAGACCGCAAGGTGGTGGTGGTGGTGGGGGGAAATGTCATGGTATTTACCAATATGATAAAAAAGCACCTAAAAACTACATTGTACTGTGTTAAGAAAACTGCCCCAAAGTGCTAGTATCAAAATATCATGTAAAATTCATGTGCTAAGAAAAATTCAATTCAGACTGAGTCACAGTCTCATGCTGTATTTGTAAAATACTCAAACATGATATGAGAGCATTATTGCCTTCAGGCTTGTTATTTCATCCCCTGGACACACACAGAAGCATATCATCCTTTCATAGGATTGATCAGCAAATATCCTCCAGAGCAGTTAGATAAGAAGGCATTCCCTTCTGCTAGCTGTAGGTTTTTGCTGTGTTGCATTTATTACTGTGGTGTGAAAATCTCCCACTGAGTGCAATACCTTTAAACACTTCTCTGAGTTTTTGTTGTTGTTGTTAGGCACTTTGCCAAGTGGTGTGGTGTGTTATTTACCTTGGAAAAGAATTGTTGCAGCATAATTTATTTTGGTCTGGGCAGAAATTAGCTACGGAAGAAGTTCTGAGACCTGCTTTCTCATTACCAGCAGGTCTTCCATCTGCTTAATTAGAAGTGCAAATATTTGGAAATCTCAAATGCTGCAGCAGTGTCTCAGATAGCATTTCTTTGTTGCAAGATCTGAAAAGTGATCACCGATAATTGTTGATTGTGCTCTGTGTGACTGTAATTACATGTCATTGATCTGATGTTCAGACACCACAGTGATGAGCTTAATATAAGAACCTAAGTAGACTAGATACAATTAGGCCAATAATCACCAAGAAGAGCTAGTTTAAAAGGGCAGGGGGAAACCACAAACAAATGTGAATGACTGAAAGAAAAAAATTAAAAAGGGAGAAAAAACCAAAGCCTCCTGAATATTTTATCCAGCAGCTCTATTCAGTCATTTTAACTGCTGATCAAATAGCGAATGTTTACCTCTTTTAGTGATCAAAAAAAGGACTCTTTAATTGTTTACCTTCCTGGAAAAATAAAAAGACCACAGCAAACCTGCTCTGAACTAAGCAGGTAAAGCATCAGGCTCTCAGCAAACATGGGCTGCTGGCCAAGTACCTCAAGGATTGTCCCTAAATACCAGGGGACAACCTGATCAACCAGGTATGGAGGTGAGAAAGTAGGAGACAAATGTGAGAAGGGAGAATTCATTTCCACAAGAATGTCTACTTGGCACTGGATAAAGTACTTTCACATTAGCATTTAACACACCAGCCACACAGCTGTAAAAGAGTAGAAACCTGAGAAGGAGATGAGATAAAAGGGGAATATTGCTTCTTAAGTGGGCTGTGAACTTTCTTGCTCTAATTGATCTCTTACCAGCCTACGCAGCAGACGAAAGCGACTGGCACATTCTGCAGACAGACCCTTAACGGTGCATACACAGGAAAACCTTTCTGCCTCTCCCTGTAAATGCTGAAAAGCAGGTTCACGCTCAGGCCACCACAGGCACAACTGTCCTTGTTTTTAGGGGAAGGGGACACAAGCACTGATGTCATGGTGCCAAAATAGCCACCTGGCGTGTGGGGTAGCCACATGGCTAGTGCCTCCTCTACAGCATCTTCTCATCCCATTGTACCATAAGGGAAGGAGCAACTTTAGTTCAGTTGACAAGGATGAAAAACTTTTTCTTTAAATGCTTTCTCCAGGATCATCAGACCAGCATGTTCAGTAACTCCCACATCTAACTCAAACTTATACCTGGTCCTGAAGGACACCCCAAAAATTATTTTTGCTTAGAGTAAAGCATCTGTGAGGGAGAGCAGAATGACCAGGGATGACTTCAAAGGCTGAAGCGCTTTGGGAAGGCACAGGCTGGGGAAAGGGGGGTTACATTTCTGTCAGAGCAGTTGAAATGGCTGGAAAAATAAACAATCTTTCAGGCCTTTCGGGTCACTCTCATGCAAGGTTAAAAGAGCACATTCCCTCCGGGATTGGCAGAACATTGGAAAACAACATGGTCAGAAATTTAGACTTTGTGCCAAAAATGCCAATTTAGCTCTTTTCTGGGAAGCTGCCTCACTAAAGAAGGACCCAAACCTGCACTGGAGATCCATGGAGGCAGATCAAGGCCAGAGAAGGCAGCATCCCTCTAGTCAGCTCTCCGAAGGATGCTCTGTGGAGCTTTTTTTGTCAAATCAAAAGCATATCAGCTTTCTACAATTTAAATTCACAAACAACTTAAAAGAATTGTTCAGTAAATAATTTCACATAACAAGTGAATTTGAGAAAACAGCAATCTGTTTTAGAATAATTTGTGAAGAGATAAGAGGAAAAATTTGTTGAATAAATTACCCATTATAAATTATTCTCCCACCTGCACTTCCAACCATCCTCCTTCAGTTTCTTCTCTTACTTTCTCCATGTTCTAAAGCACAGGGAATATTCAACTTTCATGTGCTCAGCAGTAGGCAAAATACAAACCTGTATAAATAATACAAACTCAGCTCATATTCTGTTCAGTTCTCAGTGGCTTTTTCTTCTCCTTCTGACATTTTCCTACCTTGTGCCTTTTTATTTTTTTTCTTTGACAGGTTGAAATTCCTGACCTCTGTTTCAGCTCGTATGTTGTATAGCAAGGAAAAGAATTATAATAAAGAATGAAAATTAAAAGATACTCTAACATTGGCATCATGCAGCACTTTTGCATTTGTAGATTTTCAGTGATTTACAAAGGCAGATGCATTTCGTTATGCCCAACTTCACAGATGGAGAATTTAAGGCGTTGTGTATACGTATGTCACAAAACCTTCCACTTCCTTCAAATCCACCTAAGTTTTGCCCAGAGAGGTTAAATGTGCTTCCCTTTGTGAGAAAGGTGACAGTGATGCCGCAGTGCAGAGCTCTGGGCAGAGGCAGCCAGACTCGCTCTGAACAGGAAGCACCAGAGCCATGTCAACCTGTTACCACACCTGTGCTCGTTAGAAACACCACTAATTAGCTTGACACAGCAACATGCTGCCATACCTACATTGCTTCCAGGACCCAATTAGTATCTCTGCAAGGTACAGCACTAGACGATGTAGACACGCAGCCTGCTCAGAGCTCCTCTGTACCACCAGCCAAGGTCAGCATTCATCATGAGACATGCCCAAGATAGGCCACTGGTAAGGCCACATAGATCCTAAACCTCCCAATATTTGCTCTTGCATTCGACTTTCCAAATTATGAAGTTTTTTTTACCACCCCAAAGGCAGGATATAGCAGATACAAAAGCACTTTTTTTTTAACTCCATTATAATGTTCTCCACAAATACACACCACAAGGCAAAGTGTTTGCTGTGGACAGGTTTACACACTTCAGTTGCTTAATTTATCCCAAGTGTACCTCAGTAATCTGCAGTGAGCTGATACAGAGACATGTCAGCTGAAGCCAGAAAGCATAAAATCCCCTTCTCCCACCACCCTTTCATTGTGCAATGAAACAGGCTTCTACGTCTGCCTAGGGGAAAGGATTCTGTAAGACGTAGCTGGATGAGCAATACTGATTTGCTCTCTGATAAGAAATGTTGCACCAGCATTATCTGAAGAACCAAGTTTGGGATGAGGTCATGGGAGTTCAGCAAGTACAAACTGGAAATGCTCTTGGGATTTTATTGATGGGGTTTACCTGTCTTTTACTTCTTGCTTTCTGCATGGTGAGCCTGTAATGAATGCTTTCATGACCAGGACCAGTACTGGTCCCAGCCTTCAGAAGAACAAGGACCGTAGTCACTCTGACTGCTATAGGAGTTGTATTAGAGCTACATGAAAACAGTAATTCTGCAGCTTGCAGATCCCTGAATCTGGCTCTTGTTACAGGGCGGGCACACAATGCAGACTCCAAGGACCCCTAAAGCCACTTTTTAGAAGTGAAATTCACCCATTTGCTCTTTTTTTTTTTTTTTTTTTTCTGGCTGGTACCCAGATAAACGTGTGGGTCAGCTTTTGATTGCCCAAGCTGCTAGTCTTCATTAAAGACTAGAAGGGACTGGTGGAACAGCCCAAGCTTCACACTGGACAGGGCTGACTGGGGGTTTTGTTGCAGCCCAGATGACAATGGGGGTTTCAGCATCAGTGTCCCCTATGCTCTGTTTTCTCCTCCAGCTGGGAAGCTCCAGGGAGGAGAGGCCCTATGCTACCTGTGTGATGGAGTCCTTGTGGAAGACCAGCTCTTGAACTCCTCAGGAGCTGTGGTTTTCCCCCGCATCTCTTCATTACCTCTCCACTTAGACCTTCAGGTCCTGCTGGTGTTCTGGGTGGCTATTGTCTAAAGAACTATGTACATAATATTTAATTACAAATACACTTATCAGAGTCTCAGATGTGATTTCTTCTCTTTAAATTGTCTTTATGGGAGAAAACAGTGTTCAGTGTTCCAGTGTTACCAGTATTCATATTCAAATCAGTGAGATCAGTGGGAAAATGCACACGTGAAACTAAGCACATCTGCAATGTTGGCTGAATTAGGCCACTCCAGGGCCAAGAGATAATTTCCATTTTCTCATGGCAAGCGTGGAATCTTACAAGCCATTTCTGAGAGAGCTATAAAAGGGAACCAAATTTTCAAGTAATTAGATTTAAAATGCACTTCTCTATCATTTCCAGGCTAAAAATTATAAGTGAACTCACACCAACATTGTGTTGTCAATTTGGCTTCTTAACATGTGCTTTTACTATTTACAAACCCCTTTTCTGTTCACCTTTTAGAAATCTTCTCTCAAATCCATTTCCTTTTCTAATTACAATCCCATTTCCTTAGTAAGTCCTTGAAAAAGCTTCCCCTATGCCTCTAATCATCTCTCCAGTTATAATCTTCAAAATTGTTTTCCATTCAGTTTTCAATTTGGCAGCTCCCAAAGACAGATCTCCATGTGGTTAACAACCTTTTATTTGCTGCCAGTTAAGGCTGAGGTTTTTGCTTCTTCTCTTTTAGGGCATCAGTGATGTACTTGATGCCGTTCAATACATCCTTCTTCAGCACATTTTCGTTGTGCAGGTGTTTGCTTTATTGTGGACTCCGAGGTTTCAATTTTTTTTTTCTGGGTGCGAAGTTATCTTTTGTAGAATCCTATAATCTAGCCTTTCCTCTTTATTTCCTTCATATTTCTTCAAGGCCTGATCTGAGGAACAAAGACTGTTTTAATTTAGCCATGATCCAACTAAAAGAAAATACTTTTCAGGATTAAATTTCTGCTGAAAATCAGGGCCGCCACACTAAAATTAATTAAGCTATGCTGACTTAGATCTGCAAAGGTCTCTGGTCCCTGTTAAAATCATATGGAGACACTCAGCTTTCTGCTGCATTTAAAAGGAAAGTTCCTGTCCAGTCATCCCTGGATTGGCACCAGGGCTATCTCCTGAACTGTTGTCTTAGGTGGACCTCTCTCTTCAAGCACATGAACAGAACCAGGAACTTAAGGCAGATCTCTGCACTGACCATGGTAGCAGGGTGCCTACCAGGTAGGTGTGACACGCAAGGCATCATGACTAGTGAGGCCTTCTACAGAGCTTGCCTGTAGCTTTAGAGAGGAATGTTGGGTTGTAATTGAAATAGGAAGGGCAGAACTTTTTGCAAATATCTAGGAACATAATTTCTCCCTTTCTTCTACCCCACCAAACTGTTATTTTAAGTGTTGTTTCTTTGCCTAGTCAGTTTAAGAGATCTAAAAAAAGAATCATGGACAGAAAATTAACTGTCTCCTTTCTCTGGTAACTTGGAACATAATGCAAAGATTATTTTTTTGCATTTATTTCCCCTGCAAAGACACGCATTGCTGTTAGCTTTCTAGAAGCCAGTCACAGAACCTGGCACAGGATGTGGCTCCTCCCTAAATGTATATGACCGTAATATTTGCAGAGCCGTTCATCTCTCTGGCTGCTGCCCATGAAAACATAGCTCTGTGCCCATGAAGTCGTAGCTCTGTCTGAGTCCATCCTATCGCATGTGGACCAACCTGCTCAGGTATGGTGCTAAACAGATGTGTCTGCTGTTGTCATGTACTGTGCATGCTAATGCAGTGCCTAAAGCCCTGTCGGCAATATGCAGATGATCTTGTCCCAGGGGACAAAAGGCACTATCAAACATTTGCTATTTCATATGTATAAATACATTTGACAACTTTAGAAATGTGTGAGCAAGTAAGCGTCTGAAGTAGAGGGCAAATTCATAGCAATTTTCTCTCCTTGAGTATCTTCCCGTGGGAGGGAACTTTTTGAGAGGCTGTGTTCATTTTCCTGTGACTACAGAGAACAATAGAAGCCAGAATGATCTTTACAGAGCCCCCACCTCCTTCATGGCATTACTTAGCATGCAGGGAGCTGCTCTGTGGACAGGAGCAAGACATAGATAAAGACTCCAAGGAAGGCTTCTGCTTTCCTCTTCCAAAATTACTGTTTAGAGCCTGCAAGATACATCACAGTAGGAAGGAAGATGCTAAATACAGCTTTTTCATATATCTTTTAATAGCAAGGACATAGGTGTGCTTCTGCTCTCCTCCATCATGGGATTATGTTTTTTTAATTTTCAGGTGGGGGCTGGAATATCTTCTTCTTGAGCTGTAGATGAGAGTTACAAGGTTTGTCTGCCACACTGAGAAAAAAAAAAAAAAAAAAAGAGAATAGAGGTATATGTTGCCATCTTCTCTTTTCTTTGTGGTACCTCTATACATTATTTGGGCATGCAAATTAAGAGACAAAGAACCGTTTTATCACTGCAGTATTTTTCACATAGAGAGTTGCATTTCAGAGATCTCAATATTGGAGCAAGAAATATTAGTATTTCTGTGTGTGAGGAACCGATGTGTCCACTTCCCTCTCCCGGAAAAAGGCATGCAAAATATTTCATTATGATGAGGAGATCCACTTTGGTCAAAGGAGCCACGACTGCAAGCACCAAGGCTTAATCTAGCATCTCATGTATGTGAAACTATTTTTAAAGGATAAGATGTAATTAAAACTCTTGAAGAAACTGAAAACTGTGGCAGAGAGAAATGGAAATTAACCCATGCCTTGCAACACAATAACCTTGAAATTTCCCTGCCATTGTTTGCAGACGTTATCAGAAAATACGACACAGGGTGTGCTACTTCCATTTAATTATACAAAACAGAAGAGTGATATAGGTAAAGGAAAATAAGTAGGCACACAGACACACATCCCTATATGTATATGCACATACACATGAAATCACTCATACACAAAGCTTCGTGCACCACAGTTCAGGATTTCTGCTGAGTTACTGAATGTTTCCAAGCACTGCTATATCATCTCCATATGAAAAGTTTTCTTAGCTCCAACAAGTACCTCATGATAAGTTCACTTATTTTTCCTTTCTCTGATTGTAAATTACAGCCCAAGGCATAAAATATCTACTTAAAAAAAATGAATAAATAAATGCGCAATACTTATATGAAAAGCTGTGTCCATTCTTATTTGATGTAATTCAGAGAAAGAAGAGTATTACTAAGAAGTTATTCCGTTTGGTAGCCATGATATAGAGTGCTTTCCCACATTATCAATCAGGATCAAGTCAGGAAAGTGTCTCCTCTGCCTTCCTACGTCCCTCTAAATCAGAAGCAATGCCACTAAAACTGGAATGTTAAAATCTGCCTGACAAAAGAGAAAAATCCATTGTTTTGAAGGCAAAACAATAAGGACTGCAGACATTTCATGGCTAAAAGAGACATTTACAGACGCTGGGAAAATTCTGAGCTCTCTCCCACCCACGAAATGCAGACACTTTCCTTCCTGGGTTTATTTTCCCCCACTATTTTACCTAAGCTGTCACTTCTGTTAAACTGTTCATTGGGAAAGTTAAGCTGTCTCTAGAGATGCATCCAGACTGCTGCCTTCTACAAGTTTCACAAAGATAAAAAGAAAGCTATGGCTACAGATTACTAATGCCTTCCCACCTCACAACAGTTGCTCCAAAACACAAAGGCCACCTGAGTTGCTTTTAGTTATGTCCTTGCCATTTCTCAAGGACCTGGATTTTAACTTCACTGGATTTCAGCCCAGCACAGATTGACGTTAAAATCCCCACATTTTCTCTCAAAGTTTGCCTCAAAACTGCCCTTTGTCTTTGTTCTGTACCCTCTCTTCTCTCAGATTGTCAAGTCCATTTCTGCAAGACTCCTCACTCCAGACTTCCTGATCACACATCACCTGAAGTCCAAGGAAGCTTTTTATCCTCTACCACCAAGAAGATCAATGTCATTTCGATACCCTTCTGTCTGGTGTGAACTTGATAAATGTATTACTAGGGTTAGTTCTTCCTACTATTGATAATCTCATTGAAGAATTAGAGGCATAATTATAGCACTAGGTACATAGCCACTCTTGTGTCAGAGCTTATCATGTGATGGGTCTTTTCTAAGACTATTAAAATGGGTCTGTCTGTCTCATCAACAACCAGTTACCTTCATTTTCTCTCCCTTTCCAAGGGATAAAAAAAAAAATAAATAAAAAGCAAGTGACTACTTCATGTACAACACATACATCCACAGTTATAAATCCGTATCTGAGCTGGCCTCCTTCAGTACATGTCACTTTGACACATCCCATGGTTTTACCCTCTCTGTGTCTTTGTTGGGTCAGTGCCATTGACGCTGTCCGGCTCACAGGCTCCGTGAAGCCACCACTTCTTACTTGACTTTAAGATTTAGCATTCATCTCTTCCCACCAAGGAGAGAAGATGCAATGCTCCTCTTTGCTCAACAGGTCCATGCTTGCTCAGTAATTGCCTCATCAGAGAGAGGAACAACTCCTCACAACTGCAGTCTTTCATGACATCAAATATGTTGCCATTAAATGCAGTCGAGCAGTCCTGGACTACAAAGATTTCATTTCTGCCATTTGTTAACACAGTACATTCTCTATTTGATTTTCTCCACATCAGCTAGACATCCTTTGCTTTAATATCATTGACTACACCATTGGAAAGTCTTAATCTAGGTTTGCTGCTGAACATTTCAATATCCAAAGCACTGCTCTAGCATTAAGCAGTTCCTAAATGACATATCAGTGGAACATACCAGCAGTCTTCCCACACTGCCATTAGACTGTGGATATCCTGAACTGGAAGTAACAAGTTTAAAACTCTTTTAGAAAATGTTTAAATTCCTAATAATCAAATTGTGGTCCATTATCTAACAGAACCATGGGTTGTGTGCTAGAGCAGACAAATACCATCATTATACATGAGATCACACATTTAACAAATGACTTCTGCAGAAATGTTATTTCTGAAAAAAGTATTTCTGTCATGATCTGGAAAAAGCGCGTATTTTTTACAGCAAACAAACAAATTTCTTTCATCTGTGGACGATGAATTTTAAGCTTCTGGAATTGTCATCATTGCTTGTTTTATTAATTCACCAGTATTTTTGAAATTTATTTTTTATTTCATTATTTGGCTATTTTACCCACACTGGTCTGCAGTTAGTATTTGTAAGTATACTAGAATGCATTTTGCATTTCCTTCATACACAGATAGCATGCATGCATTCTGTTTATCAGCACTTGATTCAAAATCTTGTGAAGTGATATAGAATGCTCAGAAAATATACTCTATATTGTATAAAATACTCTTTCAAAACTATTTAAGGACCAGTAAATGCTGTCCAGTTATTTAGACTCATAACATGTGTTACCTTCTGCAATGTTTTATCTAGTATTTTGGCTTTCTGCAGTGACAGGTCTTCACAGTGACAATGTTTGCATGCACATGAGACTGTCTGTGCTACTTCAGTTCTACTGAAAGCTCTGGGCAGAATGTCTGCTCTATGTAAGCCTTTTCCAGATTTATATTTGAGTCATAAAACATACCAGACTTTGCAATCTAGGAGATCTGCCTGCAAAGCCCTTTTCAGCAATTGCCACTAATGGCTTGTGATCAGTTCCTGCTAGCACTGATATTCCCTATAAAAACAATGAACATGTTTTGCATGCATGGACTAAAGACAGAGCCTCCGATTCTTTTTGTGTATGCTGACATGCTGTTCCAGTTAGGTCTCCAGCAGCATATGCCATGGGTCTCCAGTGATCACCGTTCCTTGTTAAAAGTGTCGCCCCAAGGCCTCGCTTAGAAGTATCAACTGCCAGCTTTGTTTGGTGCTTATTATCATACACTCTGAGGACAGGTTCCTTCTTTATCAACTGTTTGAGATTCAGAAAGTCCCTGTTGTGATTACCAGTCTGTGCCCATTATGCATTTTTACACAGTAAAGACCTTCAGATAGCAGTTTAAATGGTTTAGAGCTGTTTGAATATAAACTCCCCAACAAAATTTGCCTTCTCTTTAAGTTTCTGTATGTCTTCTTTATGTATGTATGGGGACATATTAGTAATCAGACCTGTTTGCATCCTCTGCTAAATTGTATTTTTGTTAGGGTTTGTGTTTTTTTCTTTCCCTGTTACATTTTCCTAGATTGGTTATTTCTTTAACCTTGAACTCACATTTTTGTCTTCCCCATTTCAACCTCCTAATTTGAATCCTTTCCAGGACCTTACCAGAGTCTCTGATCACAACATTTCTCTATTTTTCTCAACTTCTTCTCATGGTTTCACATAATTTATTGCGTATTTGTGGGAAATATCTGAGATTTTGAAAAGCATTTTCCAAATAATATGGTATACTGAGGTCTTATAAACAGTGCCTTAAAACCATACAGATATGAGCCTTTTTTTTCTAGAGGACCCTGTCAGAACACAGCTGAAGCATCCAGTGGTCCCCAGAAACCATTCCCTGGCCAGGGTTTTTTTTTCCCCCTTTTTACATGCTTTGTTAGTTGCTCAGACTGCTAACCACAGGGAAGTACTAATCTTTCTTTTTCATAGTTATTCTGGAATACACTAATTTTGGAAGGTCTCTGATAGTTTCCATCGTATCTCACTTTGCCAAAATAATGCTTCCAAGTTTTCGTTTCAGCTCCAGAGAGAGATTTCTAGGAATATCTCTGACAGGACAACTGATTCAGTCATTCTTTATGTTTGTGTTGGCTTTCTTTGACAACTTTCACAACATCTGGAAAACGATCTCCAGGCCTATGTACTGCTGTCCTTCCAAAGAACGTATTCTGTCAACAATCAGTAAGTTGGAGATATTTGCAGCATGAGAGTAGGTACTCCATGTGTGACAGCAGTTATAAAGTGTATCTGCTAAAGCTGCTGCTTACATCAAGTCCACAGGGGAAAAGCACAGCTCCTTCATTTATGGAACAGAAGTTCCATATGACTGTTCAACGCAACTAACAGTCCTTTTCAAACAGTTTGAAGCTTTGGATATTGCCTGCCTTATTTAGCTTAGGCATTTTACATCTCTCTAGTTGAAGAGCAGTGAGAAGTGGATTTGTGATCAAGACAATGTTCTTGTGTTAAGAGATAGCTGTCTCTAGTACCGATCTGAAAGAGATTCTTACTTGTGTTGAAGATATGTGTATTTTTTGTAGGAACAAATTATTTTTTCCAAAAAGGTTCTCCTCTATGGAAATATAGCAGCACAAAACAATGCTTAAATTTATGGTTTCTTTCACATCGTTCGCACTTATTTGTATGACTTCTCCTAAACTCACTCCATTAGAATTTTGTGGGACTATTTTTCCCGTGTTTTCATTTTTATCCATGTCTGCACGTTGCTATAGACCCATGCTTTGAAAAAACATTTTGATCATTTTTATATTCTGAAATCTGGTCTTGTTCTTTTCTGCAGTTAGGTAAAATGCAAACTTTTTTTCTGACTTCATGTTGCAGCCTTCTAGTCTGAGGCCTCTGACACCTACTATAGTCTTGTCTCAAAGCAAGGATAGCATGGGTCTCCAAAACACTATTTCAATTCAGTCTCAAGTCTGTTGTGCATACTTCAGAATTATTACTTTTTTTATTTACATGTAGCTGATCTCTTGGAATCCTCATGCTTCCTAGCGGTTAACCTTCTTCAGTAGATTGTTATTCCTAAATCAAGTGTGGGTTTTTAAACAAATCTCAGTTCTCCCACTTTGCTGTATTGAATGCATAGCAACCTTTGCTCACCTTTTTCTTCCACTTGCCATCATGAAATAGGTATATCTTTTTTAGGCCAATTCTTGTGTGCCATTTCTGAGAACCTGAGCTGTTTTGAAGTTCTTAGTTCCATATAAGCCTTTCATTACCTTGTCTTCTCCTTCTCCTTCTCCTTCTCCTTCTCCTTCTCCTTCTCCTTCTCCTTCTCCTTCTCCTTCTCCTTCTCCTTTTCTCCTTCCCCTTCTCCTTCCCCTTCCCCTTCTTTCTCCTTCTCCTCCTTCCATCTCTTGTTCCATATTCTGTTCTGAGATGGTGAGTAATAAAGGACACTGTGAGTAAGCTTATAAAATATAAGCCATTCATATGATAGGTGAGCAACGATTATACCGAAGGGCTTGAAAAGGAAGAAGAGAGAGCTCTGCTTCTTTGGCTGCTAATCAATGAATAACAGATGTGGCACTTCAGCCTTACATGTAGAAAGCAGCTTCAGGGTTTGCTCTTTTAACAAAATAGTTGCCTGAAGATTCTTTTGCACTGCTCTGAATTTCTGAGAAGACACAACTGGCTACAGTATTTTTTATCTTCTGCTTCTGAGTTTGCATTGTGCATTGTCCCTTTAGTCCTGGTGGTACAGAGGATCCTGCATTTTGGTGGGGAAGAGGCAAAAAGAGTTCCTCTCCTTTATTCACAGCCAATGATATTCATGTACATAATAATCCAATAAAAATTATTTTTAATATTGAAGTAGATCATGATGTTTTTAACTGTAATCTAACACCATAAGATAATAAAGAAGTATTTGTTGATTTAAGGAATGACTCGATTAATAAATGGTGCTCTTTTTCAGAGTTATGACCTTTTTTAATTGCCCCTCTATAGTGAAACATAACCTTATTGATTTGAATTTGTAAAAAACCTCTGTAACTGAACCGTGACTTATGTGGGACCTTAAAATCACTCTCTGACCTTCCAAGTCTTTCACAAGTACCAGCAACAATAATTTCTAGTAGAAAATATTTCAAAATAGGCAGAGCGATAATTTTAAAGTACTGATTTGCAACATCTGGAATGAAAGACTGTGGGTGACAATGGAGAAACAAAAAGCTTTGGATGCTAGTAAGCTACAAAGCACGTCTGTCAGTTTATGTTGCTAAATGATGAATTATTCTTCAACCTGTGCCTGTCAGTCCCTTCTGGTTTTCCTTCCATCTCTCTACTCTACATGCTGTGAGTTGCTTTTACGTTTCATTTGAAGTACATATTGCTGGGAAGTAAACAATAAACTGTAAGTCCGTATATTTCATTTTTTATTTTGAAACGTCAGCTGGTCAAAAGTGTTGGGTGAAAAATCATTTCCTTTAAAGAATGAGGTTTTATAAGAAAATGCTTTTTCAAGGGAAAATATAACTTAATTACTTTTTCTTTTCATTTTTCAATGGCAAGGTCTACAAATAAAGTAAGTTCAGTTTCAATTTACCTTTCTTGTTTTGCTTCAGCTTTAAATTCAAACTGTGTTTATTTTTAAATGTCATGCAAAACAGTTTGTATAAAATGTTTTGATGAATTTTCTCTAAAAAGTAAGAGGTGTTGTGAGGATAGCAGTGGCAGAGAGTCTTTAGCTCTATTCAAATCCTTCTGCCATCAGATAGTGACTTTAAACTGGAACCCATGAGACAGATAGGGCAGATGGCTGATGGCTGCTGCATGCCAGCTCCTAGAAAGAGGCAGACAGCAGCCCTCAGGTAGACAAAATCCCTGTGACAAAGTAGAGCAGTAGCTGTGTTCACGGCACAGAGCTGCTGCCTCAGGTGCTCTCCAGCACCATCAGGCCAGAGCCATGGGCAGCACGGCTGGCACTGTGGGACCGAAGATCTACTGAGGCATGACCTGGATGAAATTGCTCTGGTTGGCTAAACTGGAATACTTAGTGCAGATAAAAGAACAAAGAGTGTGAAACCTGGATTATAACCTGTATTAACAATTTACCTTCACCCTGTTTCTTCAAGGTAATGCTAAAATTTACATCTCCTGGCCTGTCCTGTTTCTACAACATGAGGTGACTAATTTACCAATGCGAGGTAATAGTATCCTTCCTCTAACCAGACATCCTTTCCTCTTTTCTCCCATCTCACTAGGATCCACATGCCACAGTCAGTCCCATGTTATTTTATTGCTCAAGTATCTTAAAAGCAGTGAGATGGTTCTTCTACTGCTGGACACACATTTACAGTCTCCATTTGGCCATCTTCTGCTCCTCTCCCTCTCCAAGGTATAGCTCTCATTCACGCTAATGTGAAGCAGACTTCAATGCTAATTAAAGAGAGCATTAACCAGTGTCTATATTTGACAGTACTAATCACATCCATCATGTACACACATGACAGTGCTATCAGTATCAGGAATCAGACACTCTCTTTAGTATACCTTTTACATCTTTTTAGTCAAAAAAGGTTCTTTTCACTGACAGCTTTCAGCTCTGATAGTACACTCTCCCAGATCCTTGAAGAGGAGTCGTCATTTCTATTCCAACTTTTATAACCCACAATTTCGGCTATTAATAAGCACGTCGTATTTCTAACTATACTTTAGAAACTAAATTGCAACACAATTAAGTAATTGCTTTGCTTATTGTACTACTTGCTAGCCCTTTAAACAACTTATTTTATTAAGCACAAAATGCCAGCAGTTACTAGATAGATACATTGGGACCAGTATCTAGTCTCAGTTAAAATACAAAGACCCATTCACTGAGCAGAGAAAATATGATTCAGGCTGAGAAAACAAGGCTTTATTTGGTAGTCTTATAATTTATATTATTTTATACATTTTCCACAAGTTTTTTGCCATACAGAAAGACATGAATTGGTCAAGCTCATTTCAGCAGAAAATTATCAGAAAGAGGGACTGGGAGGAAAAACTCAAACACTTGAACACTTCAGGAATATACCACTGAGTTCCCCATGACTTGATCGGGATTCCTGGATGATGGCAAAACACCAGTAGGACATACTAAATACCAGCAGGAGAAAGAAGTGATGCTCGCACATAGTCCAAAGTCTTAGGCAGTCCAAGGCAACAGAGGCTTAAACAGTCATGCTATCTCTCTCTGCCTATCTGCCCACCTTTGTGTGAGAAACATGAGAGGACCTGCCCAATTCCAGACAAATTTGACAAAGAGCATATTTTTACAACTTTGTGAAATTGAGAGGCTGGAGAAAGAAAAGAGGTGATATTCATCCTTCTGCTGATGGGTAAATAGGCAGAGTTTGTCCATTATCTGCCTTGTTTGGCAGCCAGTTTGCCAGGCAGCACCCTGCAGGCAGCAGGCAACGCACGTTCATGCTGCTGCATCCCAGTCACTGGAGCTGTCAAATCCAAGATGTCCCAAGGGTGCAGGATCTATGGGATAGAAATAGAGAAAACATGGATGACTGGGTGGGAGACATTGCTTGAGACCATGGGAGGGAGGAAAGGAGCCAAAGGGCGTTTAGAAGATGCTGGGAGAACTTAAGACACTGATTGCAGTAACAGTCACAGAAGGGGCACAGGAAGGACACCACAATCACAGAATCACTTGTTTTAACACGATAGGGAAAGGAGGTGAGATAGGCAGCTACATGCTCTGAAATGATGGCTCAGGGAGAGTTCCTTTATCAAGCAAATGCTCAGAAGAGTATAATTAGCTTCATTCAGCTTGAGTCACAGGGAAATCATGAGTCTGTCCTGGCTAGAACCAAGAGCATTTGGACTCTGAAAGTCCACTTCCCTGCTACAGGCAGGAATTCAAACTCAGGCAAGAATCTGTGAATGAATCCAGATGATTATTCATGCCAAGGAAAAGGCAATAGGTTTGCCCAAGCTGAAATAGGAACACAAGAAAACTGTAGAGCTTTGGCTTCCTACAAACCCATGCCATATCAGTGCTCTCTGAAGTATTGGTACCCAGTACCCACCAGATAGCTTTTCACTGAAGTCTTGACTTTGTGCAGGAATAAAAAACACTTTGAAATATCTGGACTCAAAGGATAAAAACTTTCAATTTTCTTCCAGTCCCAGGTCACAGGTCCTCCTACTTCCTAGGAAAATTAGCAGATAGGGTGCACCAAATGGGACTTGCCCTGTGTGGCAAGCTGACACAGCCAATAACACAACCAATAAACTACTGCCAGAACTGAATTTAGTGCTCAAGGATGCCATGTTGACCTGACAACTCCGATTCACCTGTGAGAGCACGTAATCCTGCTACTGCACTGTGGCTTCTACCTTCAGCAATCTGCCCTGCCTCTGTCTTAGATATTTTGCTGACAGCACATAGAAGGCTCCTATGCTCATGAAGCCATTACCTGAGGCAGAGCAGCACAGCTGGCATCAGTTTTGGCTTTTCTCTAAATACAGTGTTTTAATGTGCAGAAGTTCATTTGATGCTGCTGGACCAGCTGAGCCACCCCTGCAAGAGGAATGGGGCAGACATGTAGAGATGAAAACAGACTTGGTGTCCTGGGGTGAATCATTTCACGCCTCTATTTTAAATTTGTGAACTGGCTGAAGGACAGAAGCCAGAGAGTTGTGGTCAATGGGGCGGAGTCCAGTTGGAGGCCTGTGTCTAGCGGAGTGTCTCAGGGGTCAGTACTGGTGCCGGTATTATTCAGTATCTTCATCAATGATTTGGATGAGGGAATAGAGCGTACTATTAGCAAGTTTGCTGATAACACCAAGCTGGGAGGCATGGCTGGCACGTCAGAATGCTGTGCTGCCATCCAGCAAGACCTGGACAAGCTGGAGAGCTGGGCAGGTAAAAATTTAATGAAATAGAACAAGGGAAAGCGTAAAGTATTGCATCTGGGCAGGAACAACCCCAGGTTCCAGTATAGAATGGGAAATGACCTATTAGAGAGCAGCATAGGGGAAAGGGACCTGGTAGTCCTGGTGGACAGCAGGATGACCATGAGCCAGCACTATACCCTTGTGACCAAGAAGGCCAACGGCATTCTGGGGTATATTAGAAGGGGGGTGGTTAGTAGGTCCAGAGAGGTCCTCCTTCCCCTCTACTCTGCCATGGTGAGACCACACCTGGAATATTGTGTCCAGTTCTGGGCCCCTCAGTTCAAGAAGGACAGGGAACTGCTGGAGAGAGTCCAGCACAGGGCAACAAAGATGATTAAGGGAGTGGAACATCTCCCTTACGAGGAAAGACTGAGGAAGCTGGGTCTCTTTAGTTTGGAGGAGACTGAGGGGTGACCTCATTAATGTTTACAAATATATAAAGGGTAAGTGTCACAAGGATGGAGCCAGGCTCTTCTCGGTGACAACCAATGATAGGACAAGGGGTAATGGGTTCAAACTGGAACACAAGAAGTCCCACTTAAATTTGAGAAGAAACCTCATCTCAATGAGGGTGACAGAGCACTGGAACAGGCTGCCCAGGAGGGTTGTGAAGTCTCCTACTTTGGAGACATTCAAAACCCGGCTGGATGCCTTCCTGTGTAGTCTCATCTAGGTGTTCCTGCTCTGGCAGGGAGATTGGACTAGATGATCTTTTAACATCCCTTCCAATCCCTAACATTCTGTGATTCCGTTGCAAGTTACATGACACTTTCCCACACATTTGGTCAACTTTTTCTCTATTTACATCATCTCCAAATTTTGTCTCAAATACAGAGGTCTGAATTGCCATTAAGCAGTAGTTGCTTTAACATTGTTTTTCAGTGTTTTTGTAAAATGGAAAGGAAGTACAGCGGCTCAGCACAGCACCGTGCCTGCAGGCAAAGTCCATCGTATTTATTTAGACTGCAACCTTCTAGCCATTTTTCCAGAAAAGAAACTGTGTAGAAGGCACGACTTAAAGACTCAGTAAAGATGTTTCCTTCCATCTTGACTCATTGTCTGACACATTCCATATGCTCTGTTTTGCTTATTATTAATTTAACTAACAATAGAAAATATACTTAATGAATTATGATACTATGACAACAAATTAGCTAGAGTAGTATGTATAAAGGTCTCTCTTTAAACTTTAATTAGTTTAACAATGATGTGCCTGCTGCCTGTGTTTGTATTTCAAGAAAACATGCAGCAGCTTAGAAGCAGGATGTTTTATATTTAACATGGAAAGTGTCTCTCAGTCCAGGCTTATTTATAAAGCAATTTTCTAATAATGATCTAGATTCAGTGGAGTTCAATCAGGGATGGAGTCACCCTGACATACATAAAATGAATATATTAAACAACCTATCAAGTATCTGACTGCACAAATAAACATAAAGAATGGGGGAAGGGAGATGAAGAGAGGTGACTCTTGAATTAGATTACTTTCTCCTGAAAGCCCTCTCCTCTCCCTGCCCCTTGCCCAAAGCTGGGGAAGGTAGCAGGCTGCACCACTACAACACACACTCATCCTGCCTCCCCTGGAGCACTCTGTGCACTGCACACTTTGCTGCTTCCATAGGTCTGAGTGCAAGAGGCATTGGGCATCATGCATCATGGAACAAGTTCCCTGACAGTACCTCCGTCTCCCCCTACTTCAGGGATTTCCCGCACCTCCTCCTACCTCCTCTCTCCCACCTCTTCTCTCAGCCCCATGTCTTTGGGTGGTGCCCCATCCTGTAGCACATGCATGCCTTCCGCCATAGCAGAATCTGTCCCTTGAGGCCGAGGGTAGGAGGACACAGCACTGCCCGCTCCCTCTCTCCCTATTCTTCTTGCTCACCCTTTCCACATAACAGTTCCTCCTCTGTCCCACACTCCCTTTAACATTGGCTCTCTGAGACCCTTTTTCTCTCATTTTCCCATGCCACCCCTCTTCGTTTCTGCCAACACATCCATGTATTCCCCAGACTCCCTCCCTCCATCTCAATCTTCCACCTCTGTCCCAGGAGGAGGTGACCCAGGCCTGCCCCTGTGAAGGCAGGGAGTTGTTGTGAGAGTATGGGACGAACCAAAGCACCTTCCGTCTCTGGGCAAGTCCTTCTGCCAGAAGTAGGAGGTGTCTGAGCACTACTGCAGAACAGGTACTGGTTTTGGTGACATGAGCTGTGGTCTCTTTTCCCAACAGGCCTTTTATGCTGCTTTCAAACAGGCATCTTTCTCCTACTAACACATGAGAAAACTTGTATCAAATAAGCCTTGCAGAAGTTTCAGCAGCTCAGTTTTATCCACGGCCAAACAAGAGCACTGTTTACCCAACAAATGCAGGCTGAGCCTTCAATACTAGCAGTGACTTAGAAGCCAAGGCATTAAATATTGAATGTTTTATATTGCCAAAGAGACACTGGTTGGAAGGCACCTCTGAAGGTCCAACGCCCTCTGAAATTGGGACTTGCAAATATTAGATGAAGTCTCTTCAAGTCTCTACTGCCAGTTTGAAACAAGAGGTTTGAAAGACTTCTGAAAGATGCACACAGAATACAAGATGGCACGTTATCTGTTGGAAGAACAGCCAGTATTCTCTGTCCTTCACAGCTGGTGGCCACCACTCATGCTTCACATGACCCCATAAAAAAGGCAGAAGTTAACTTCTTGTTCCCTGTAGATATCATAGACAATTTTTATTTTGTTTAAGTTGTTTGATTACAGCCCAGCATTTCAGAGTCATCAAAGCTTCCTTTTCATTAATCCTCTAAACCAGCAAAGAGTACCAGCTGCTGTTTAATTAAACACACACCAAATCAATAATTTTCTTACCACTGTTTAAAAGTCTCACACATTTTTCAGGTCTTCAAGGGTGTGATTCATCTGACTGAAACAGTGGTATAGCACTGTTTCAGATGTATGGTGTTTGGCAGCCAGCCTTTTCATCTACTTCTCCTTTCTCCTCACACAGAACTTCAAAAGCTTTGAGAAGCATCTTTGCTCACCAGGCAACTGCACTTGGATGACCAGATGCAGAACATCTAT
This sequence comes from Nesoenas mayeri, assembly GCF_963082525.1. Classification (NCBI taxonomy): domain Eukaryota; kingdom Metazoa; phylum Chordata; class Aves; order Columbiformes; family Columbidae; genus Nesoenas; species Nesoenas mayeri. The sequence continues at coordinate 64,827,457 of NC_137544.1, read as the reverse complement.
ATTGTCTCTCTTGCAGCTGTATGGGAAAGTCTAGTTATCTAGGACCTTTGGTGATTTGTTTCCTTGTTTTAGTTCAATTTTCACCATCTCCATGCCAGGACCGTGACTGCACTAGCTGGGCATCTTCAGGAAATGAAACATCACACCCTGCACACTTGTCCAATGCCTGCCTGCTAGATAACACCAGAAGAAAGGAGAAAGAATGAGAGATACTGTTCTTGTGTTTGACCACCCTCTCAGTAAAGAAATGCTTCCTAATGTCCAGTCTGAGCCTCACCTGGTGCAGTTTTGAGACATTCACGTGTGTCTTATCACTGGATGCTAGGGAGAAGAGCTCAGCACCTCCCTCCCCATGTTTCCTCCTCAGGAAGCTGTAGAAAGCCATGAGGTAGGAAGGCACCACATTCCAAGACCAGCAGTCCACAGTTCAGGTTTCTGCCTCACCAGTAAAGCCCCCATGTCGAAGACTGGGATAGTGTCTAGGACAGGAACACCCTTCCACACTCTGGCAGTGTCACCACCATCTTCTAGGTATGTGTGAGGATTCTGACACCTGGGAAGAACCAACAGGGAAGTTCATCAGAGCTACAAGGAAACAGAACAATTCACACATTTCACCTATGGCCTGGGGGCCAGGATCAAACTGTGCAGGTTTTCTGCTTGAAAGCTCATTTCAATTAATAGTATCTGTAATCCTAGTCTTAAAGTTATGCAGAAACAACATCACAGAACATGGGTCCATGAATGTCACAGGTAATGGCTCCAATTTCTGAGTCACAGATCCATTTTGTGGATATAAAATCTACAAAAAGTCCCAAATCGCAGGTGTGAGACTCCAGGCATATACGGTACCACAAGTAGAGATGAGAGGCTTCTTCATAAACACTTTAAAAATCCACTCATATGGCACATCACATCCATTTCCACCCACGGACCAGGGGCAGTCTCCACCAGGCTATCTTGGCATGATTTCAGCAGCCAACCTGCACAAAAGATCTTAACTGGACACGCTCCCTTTCTATTTTCTTCTCTCCCTCTACTTAATGCCTGCCTTCTTCAAGAGTTTGCCAGTTGCTTTATGGCAATACAGCAGGAGTGCTCGCTAGCAGACCCATGCCACAGAAAAGAGCAGGCCTCTGGCATCCTTAGGGTATGGTATTGATATTAGTAGCACCCTGGAGGCATAGTGTCCAGCCCACAAGCCAGAGGTGCTCAACACCATTTTTGTGGCATGCTGCATTCTCCACAACATGGCCTCAGTGCCCATCCTGCCTTGTTGGAGGTGAGGGGTCACCTTCCCCAAAGGAAGAGGAGGAACAATAAGGAGGCAGAATGGGAGGTGGGGATGCAGAGGCTGATGGATGGCACTGGGAGAGGTAATAGCACAGAGGAGATGTCACAAGTGGCAGCCATGGGACAGGCTTCAGGATAGTGTTTCCTTGGATCAACAAGCAAAGGACTGAGCAACACCCGTGCCCTCTTATTCACCCAGCCAAGAGAGACCTGGCATCCTAGGGAATGGAAAATAAGTGAAAAAGCACAGATAGGTCAAGTGGAAATAAAAAGGCATTTACTGCATGACACAGTAGAAAGAGGAGAGACACCTCAAAAAGGTGTATGAGTGGGCTGATTTCAGCATTTTCAGGCCATTGTAGGTGTGCTGTGACTCACCCTCTGCCCCAGCACTCCCAGGAGGAGGTCTCTACCAGGAAAAGCAGCAGGGATGCTGAGAGAAGAGCAGAAGTACAGACATCTACTCTAAGGAAAGTACCTAATTTAATTTTGGCCTGGATTGATCACTAGATGGAAATCACTAGATGAATTCTCTGAGTCCTGGCAACAGAAGAATTGTAGAAAAGGATATTGTATAGGTGCTTAGTGGCCCCTAAAATTAGGAAAAAGGGTTGTTTTGTTTGGTTTAGGTGGCTAGAAGTTTATATGAAGGCTGGAAGTTCAGTTTAAATGCTAATTGACTCATAAACAAGCCTGAGTTAAATAAAAGAATCAACTAGCATCAGCTGAGCTAGATTAGTTTAAAAATGAGACCTTTTGTTAATCAGAGAGAGTTTGTGCTGGGATAGGCCAGGCATTGCTCCAAAAGCAGCATCAGATTAAACCTCCTACTAGAAAAACACTCATTAAAAAGCAACTTCCATTTAAAAAGATCCCACTTGTCGCTACCAGGCATTGTTAGGTAGTGAAACAGTGACAGATATTTTTGAAGACTATTATGGGGAAATAAATATTTATTTAGCTGTCTAAAGTAATTAATCCCTGCTGTTTGCTTTTTATGTAAGCACATACAAGGCAAGACTGTCTTTGTACTTGAATTTTAGGAGACAAGTCTGTGTGGAGGCTCCCACGGTTTTTGAAGGCAGTAACAAATTCATGCCTAATACTTTCTGTGCAACTCGAGAATGCCAGCCATCAAGCTGTAATAGACTTTTCTTGTCCTTACGCAGCTGCAGCAGGAAGTAGATTTATGAAGGAGAAAGGATAGAGAGGAGAAAGGTGAGAAAGTAGAGACTGCAAGTGACATGGAAGGCTACAAGAAGTTGCCATGCTGCTGCTGTGGGATCTGCTGAAGGAAATAGATTTCATGGAGTATCAGCTTGGGAATCAGGAGAGAAAAAAAAAAAAAGAAAAAAAAAAAAAAAAGTAGGAAAAAGAAGGAAAGGGGATTGAGCTGTAAAAGCACAAGAAAAATGATCAATAACCATCTTGGATGTACTTTCTGGAAAGCTGGCATGGACAGCACAAAGATGTTACTTACTGAATATGTTGGCATCCCTCCCATTTACAAGTTATGCAGCCAAAGTGCAATTAGCACATTCAGTGGAACAATAATTAAACAATACCAAAGAGGCAGTCCATAGACTGTTTAAAGCATATGTCAAAAATAAAGATATAGACCCTAGCTCAGTTCTCATATGAGAGCCTCTCTGCCCTAAGAATCACTTGAGCAAGAAATACCCACACTGTAACATATCAGCTACAGATGATAACTACCTATGAGCTTGATAACATGCAGATTGTTTTTGGTTTCTAAATTTTAGCAGGTAAATGTCATTGCTACATGTTTAAAATCACAAGCAATTTTTTTAAAAGTAGCTCAAGTGCTAGGTTCCATATTTCTTTTTTCCCCAGAAGTATTTTATTGCAGAGTAAAATGACAGATGCAATTAGATAATGTTGAGCAGATTATAGTTTGAGAATGCTATGCTGTGTTACATATTCACGAGTGAACAATAGCAAGGGAAAAAAAAAATTAAAAAAAGAAAAAAGAAAGAGGTGTGTATCTTTTCTTATTACCTATTTTTAAAGTTGGACTAAGAAACGTGTCTTTTCTAGTTAGGCAAAAATTATGGGCTCTATGAATTCAGTTGTGTTATGTCTTCTCAGTTACATGAGGAAGTTTTTCTGACTCAGTTTAGCTTTAAAAATCATTCTGGTATTACTGGAAAAAATTTAGAAATGACCAGGAACTGGATTCATGACAGCTGGGCTCAGACTCACCGAGGTTATTTTCCATTGAAATCGAGCAGTGTTTGCAAGCCTACAGACTTTGTTGACCTATGCCTTCAACTCACCTACCAACAGTGAAGATATATCCATTGGAGTGTGGACCACATACCTATTGACAAAAATACAGTACAGGTTAGGAAACATTCTTCCATTGGTCTGAGCTCTCATGTAGATCTCTATCTTCCAGAATAATGAAACAGGGCAAGAGCTGATCCTTATTTCTGGTATATATTTCATCTAACTTTTATGCTTAGTACTTAGTTATCTAAACCTGAGTTACTCTAGTCTTTATACTTAATGGCAAAAGAACACAACTTCACAGAGTGATTTATTTTGCCCATCTTGGACCACCTGTTAAGACTATATGCTTTCTCTGAAAAAGAAAAACACCTTCTAATTTCTGCACATTGACTATAAAAGAAGCTCAGGATAACTTTTTCCAGTCTGAACAAACATCACTTTGGGATGTCTAAGTGAGATGCAATAAGACTGGTTCTGTGGGAAGAACATAGAGAAAGCACATTATGCCTTTCCTCCTCATTTTATACCCACACAAGAGCCAGACACAATCAATCTCTGTCTCTAAAAATTATTTTAGTCAGAAGTGAAGTTTTACCCAGTTTTGTCCTGCCAGTAGCCTGAGAGATCATAGAAAGATAAAAGATCTCTCACCACCCTTTGCAAAGGAAAGTGTGGGCCAGCTTTTCTAGGCTTACAGACACCCGATATAATTAGGTAGAAAGACTAACCCTTTTCTTTCACCAGCCCTAAGAAAACTGTACAATTTCCCTTTCAAAGCATCCACTGTGCTATCACATTGTGCTAGGATTGCCTTGGCAAATTAAAAATGAGATTTTTGCATTGGTGGGCACACCTGAGGGCAGACCAGAGAACCAGCTCCATTGGAGGTGGTTTTGATCTCATTCTTTCATGGTGAAAGTGCTCTGATTGCAGTTCCAGCGAGGCAGCAGAATGCAAGGTCTGCATCCCTACCAGTCACACAAAACTAGACACAAGGCCATGAAACTCACCTGTCCATGAAACAAATGGAAAGGGCTTCACTCACTTCTAGCCCTCCCTCGCACAACTCAAGGAAACCCAGTTTCTGAATCGCTGGACAAAACCATGAATACATTTCAACAATTTCTGTACATTTAGGTTAAATCTTTCATTCCCAGAATAACATGCATTATAAGTGGCCAGTTCCCCACATTTGCTGCCGTGCCATTTGATTTTGGCTGTAAACCCGTGTTATTTTCATTAGCTGGCTAGCCAGACACTCTGCCACCTGACTTAACATGACAGCCATTCAAATCAGTCACATTCTCTGGAGTCTCCATTGCTCTCAGATTAGTAAATAAATGTTATCATTACCCATAACAGGCAGAGAGTGTGCAAGGCATCTCCTTTAGAAGAAAGAATGATTTAAATAGATTTTGCAGAAATTGTAAGGAATACTGTGAATATGCTCAATATTGAATTCACTTCAGTGTGGGAACTGAATACTTCGATATGTCTAAAGAAAAATTGCCTGCTATATTTGCAGTGGATTTTATTCTTTATTTAATAGAATTTTACTTTAAAATGACAACCAAAAACTATTACACCCCCATCCACAGATTTTAAATAAACACTTTATAAGCTCCACTCCACTTGGAATCTGTAAGAGATGCACTTAGCCTTCAAGGAGAAAATTTCAGTTCTGTTTCAGTTCGTACGGCAAACATGCGAGAAGGCCCTTTTTCCTCTTTAAATTTTAGTGTCCCCATTTGCAAAATGCCTGCTACATTACTTGCTTATTGTTTAATTTCATCCTCTAATTAATTTGATGAAGCTCCTCAAAATAAATAAAATTTATTCAGAATAATACAGCCTTTATTTTGATCAGTTTTGATCCCTTTCAGCAGGTAATCCTTGATAATGTAATCACTGAGTATAGAATGTTTCATTTAATAATGAAAGACAAAAATTCTAAAAGAGAGAGACAGGAGGAAGCTACTGGAAGTCTGGAGTGATAATAAAAGATGACTACAACCCAAAGTTGCATTACTTAGAGATTATTATTGATATTGCAAGAACTACCATATGCTTTGCAAGCTGTGACAGTCACCCTTGTAGTCACATGGATTAAATGATCAACTGCTTTTGCATTCAAAGTGATGGGAACAAACTTGATCCAAGTAAGGAAACCTGCTGTGTAACTAAACGCACAGGAGCATCATGTGGCTTAATTACTGTCAGGGGAGGAAGGTCACTTGGTTTGGTTTGGTTCAGATCCTTAACTGAAAGCTCTGCATGTAGTAAGTGCAACATTTATTTACTAACATATTGTAGAGGAAAAAGATAAATGAGTTCAGGAACTTACCATTCCGTTGTTTCATGCAATCATGCTTATGCGTCATGTCACACATTTGAACCCATTAATGCCAGTGATGCACTGTCATGCCCTTAGCACAAAAATCATGAGCCTGGTCTAAGTAGCAGACAGCACTAAAGTAAATTGTCCAGGCTTTCCCAGTGACATTTAAAGTAGAGACTTGATGCTTACATAAAGACTTTGTCTTCTTATAGCCTGCTACAACCCCTGTGCTACATCTTTTGCACCCTGTATAATTCTGAAGATGAGGTGGCAGAACAGCTTCCAGGTGGGATATTTAATACCATCGCAGCCGTCCTTCCTCTGCAATGGCATAGCTACTTCAGGAGGCACTAGAGTGCATCAAACTCATCAAACCTGAGTGCACCCTCAACAGACCTTGAAGCATGGATCGAAGGGTATGCCTCAGAAATCTCCCACTGACCTGATTTTGGATTCAGATCTGACAGGTTTTTAATCCCCTCTGCAATCGCAATGGCTGTGCTCTCAGCAGAAGTAATACACTCTCATTATTGGTGGACCTTCAGCTTCACAGACCATAACAGCATCGATCCTGTCACTGCACATGCAGAAAGTCCATGCTGGAGAATCTCTGCATAGATTCCTCTCAGTTTATCCAGAGAAGGTTTCAATGGTTTTGTTTTGTCTACACAAAGTTTTCCTATGTGATTCCCATGCACCAGTGCCATTTTGCAGCACAGGAAAAAATGTGCATCTGAAGTAATTTGACTGAAGTTTTCTTACTTTTATCAAATCACAAAAATATTTCACTAAATTTTGGGGATTTTTCCCTAAATGTTTTGTTTACTCATGAATATAATCTGAATTTGGGGGCAAAGAGGACTTGACAGAGTCCCTTTAGATCACCTAATTCTTCAAACAACCAACAAGAGTACTGAGACAAAAAGTAGGGCAACTTTTTTCTCAAGGTATAACTGTTCTTTTTTGTCAAGCTTGATCCAATGTGAAAGTTTCATTTAAATGTGACCCGTAAAGCAAAAATGAAAAGCAAGCACAAACTTCTGCACTGAATATCTCCAGGGTGTGGGGTACAAGAAAATCCAGTACAGAAACAGATATAGTATTTTAGTGCAAGGGGACTGGGGGAAATTCCTGGTTTAAAGTCTCCCAACTCACTGCTGAGACCCCAGGATTCATCATATGTTGACTCCAGATTGACTGTCTCAGTTGAAATGAGAATTTGTGGAGTGATTCACTGAATGTTCTTGCTGTCACATGCTGGGATTTTTTTCAGTGAACTAAGCACAAAGGGAAATTTCACCTAGGAAAAGAAATTCCAGGTTCTTCAAAAAATATCTGTGATGAATGCCTTTCCTGCTTTGTCTAACATATGTCCTGGTGAGCCCTGGGAGACTGTGGAGGGTTTGAGAGGAAGAAGCGAGTAAAGCAAAACTACTGTCAGTACATTCAGATCCAGGATCCAAAATCTACATCTTGACCAGGAAATGTACAGAAGCTTCTCAGTAGAAAAAAATCACAAAAGCCTTGGTCAAGTTCCTACAGGTGCCAGCAGCAGTGCCCAGTCAACAACGCTGAAGCTGGAGCAGAGCAATTTCTCCTGTTCCTGGGGAAAAGAATGCAATCAGAAATAAGTAGCAGATGCTGTAGGTAGAAGAAATGTGTAGAAAGTGACGGGTATTGCATGTTCCAAAGACAGAGGCTGAAAAAACTCCACTCATTTATGGCTTTGAGGCAATGTTTTAAAATATTTGGAGCAAAACTGATGAAGTTAGGTAACGCAGGTTTAGCAATTTTGTTGTTAAATGAATTGATGCTCTGTGTAAATTAACTCTATCATGCCTTCCAGGGCTTTAGAGGGGACCACTTTCACACATGTGATACAGGGAAAGGAACTTACATCTGTGTCCTTGGGAGCTTTAAAGCAGAGGTTTATATGGAGAGCAATTCCTCCCTTTCCCCATTGAAACTTCGACTCCCTCATCCCTCACCCTAAAATCAGTGTCCACAATGCCACTTCCAGAGAACATGCCTGTAGTATTCCCACCCATGTGTCATTTGCTGACACTAATTGAAAACATGGACCTTGACAAAATGGTCTACATTTGGAGAAAGAAAACATTAGTGTCATTGTGATGTTAACAGAGGATGCTATAGTTAGACTGGGAGGAAAGGAGAGGGGTTATGTGTATGCACCTCTTTGGATTTATCCATGGTACTTCCATACATTTTTCATTTATAGGAAAGAAAAATGGTCTTTTTTTCAAATTATCTTGATAATACCAAAAAAGAAGAATCAAACATATGTTCAAATGTTTCAGGCTTTCCACAGTTAAAAAGAAACTGAATTCAAGCTAAGGAAAAGCGCAGGGATTTTTGTTTCAGCCTCTCCTTGAATCATCCTTTTAAAACACCAGCTCATTATAGACAAAGGTTCTAATTTGAAGAATATCATACTCCCTGGGGCTTTCATCTCTTCTGCTATTCATTTCATGAATGGTCTGGATCTTCATTTTGATCAGCCAGGGACTTTTGGGAATGAATGTTGAAGTGAAGGTGGACATACTTGCTTTCCTGCTATTGAGTTAGATTCCAAGCTGTCATAGTATATAAGAAGCAATTCCTGGAACAAACTGCCTCACATATCCATAGGGAATACACATATGTGATTAACCCAACTGGCCACTGGGTGTGACCATTGCACCACACAAAAGCATCTGAGACTTTTCCAAAGACAGGTCTGGAAGTATTGGAGATAGAAAAAAGCACAACATTTTGACATATGCATAGGCAACAGTAATGTCAAATAACCTTCTGTGCAGTTTTCGTGTGCTTCCTCCACAATGTAGAACCTCTCTCAAAAGCCAGAAATAAAGCATTTAAAGTCAGAGAGTAAAGAAATACAGTAAAAATAACATTAATGACATTACCAGCATCTCTTTCCCTTCTGCAAAGGAAAACTATTAAGTCCCTTAAAGCTGCAGGTGTTTGACCGTCTGTTCACTGAAGTCACATTAATTGAATAAGCACATTCACAGGTAGAATGGTTTAACTAGGCAGTATCCAAACTGTTAGCTCTCAGTTACCTAGTTTGCAGCCAAAAGGGTAATATCCACTAAGAAGAGAAAAAATAAGTCTAACATAAATTATTGAAGAATATATTGATCATGACTTTTCTTTAAATCCAGGTTCAGTAAATAGGAGACAAAAGCAACCAGCCAGATTTGTGGCATTACAGTGGTCACATCAGCCCATTTCAACACGCTTCCCAGTCTTTACTGTTATTTTCTTTCACTTTGCCATTAAGATGTCCCAAACTTTACCTTTTACATCACCTATACTCTTGGATATTCTCAGCGCAGGTAAAAAGGTACACACCAATTTGCAAGATCTGATTTCCTGACCAGACTCATGTTCAGCAGCCAAAAGTTTGCATATTCCCTTGAGTTAGGTTGAAGTTCAGTAGTACCAGATCCTGATCAAAGAGTCAATGGTAGAATAACATCACCTTGATCTCTGAAAAACCCGTCAGTCCCAAGATTGCTCAAGCTTACACTACTTACAACTACCTCGACAGGCAATAACTGAACAAAAAGTCACCTAGAGTGTAAGTGCTCTTCACCTTTCTTTCATCCTTGAGTCAATACTCAGTCCCCCGATCAGTGGGTATCAGCCACAATGGATGTTACAGGGTCAGTTTTACCAAAACGTGAGTTTTCCCATGCAGGAGGAATCTGAAGCTTCACTTGTGGAAAGCTTCATTGCATACAAAGTGAGGGTCTGGATTCAGATCTGCCTTTCAGATCACACATGAATGGGAATGCCACTTCCCAGAAGCGTGAAGTGCAACACTGACTTTTAGAGGGGTCTAAAAATCAGTGTGGGCTGGTTTTAAAAAGGAAAGACAACCAGTCAAGGAAGATAACGTCAGTTTCAGGCTTCTCTCTGGACTTTCATGTCTGATTTTTTAAAGGAAAGATTAGTAAAAAAATCAAGCATGACCAACTCATAATAATAATAATTAATAACTATAATAATAATAAAATCCATCCGTATCTACCAGTCCATGCTGGAAATTATCCACAGTTCTCAGACTCACTGTGTTTTTACACTCAGTGAGACATCTGGCATCTTTCTGAATCCGTTATGAACTGCCAATGTTTTAACAAGGGGCATTCAGCAAACACCGATTTCCCTGTACGTTTGTGCTAAACCTTAAACTGGGATTCTGTGAGTTAAGGGCTATGGAGACTATTCATTTGTTCCCTCATTTAAACTAAAATGTTTTCTCATAACCCTAGGCTTAGAAGGAGCAATTCCACTTGAGAAATAAACAGAATGTTCTTGCTGGAAAGTAACACTTGCTATCCGAAAGCAAAACACACTGTCTATATTGCTAACATAGCGTACAGTTCAACCCCTGTGTAATTTGAATGTAAAAAGAGAGAAGGCCTTTCAAAAATTCCTCATCCTTGGTGAAATCTACTGCATTCAAAAGGAGTGGGGAAAGCACTCTCTTCTGAAGTGTCTTTATGGCCTCCAGGGAGAATATTCTTTATAAGACAGGAAGATTTAGCAGGATTCAGAAAGGAGAGCAAGCACCCTCAGGAGCAGATAAAACACCTACCCATCTTCCAGTGTGGCTGTGAGGGACTCCTGACAGCCCCACAGCTGTTTCTTCTAGTTCCTCCTTACTGAAGAGCCTTTGTGTGTGTGTGTAAAATAAATTCAAGATTTTTGTCACCACAGAAAACAAGCAACAGCAGCTCCCTTTGTCAACCTGCAACACAGCAGGCTGAGTCCTGGGGTGGTGAGCAGCCACTCTCTTCATGACTGGCAGCACTGCACAGCTGTGGTCATGGCCTGGGGAGTGTCCCACCCACGCAAGGGCATCCCCACTGTGCGACACAGCTGCCCAGCAGCACCTGCACTACCCACGATGACTTCAGCTTCTAAGAAGCTAAATACTAAATACCTTCTTACTAAATATAGTAAGAAGGAAATATGGACAGGTTAAAATAACCACCATCATACATCTGACTGAGAGAAGAAACTGGAACCCAAAGAACAGCATCTGAGGTGCATCTTGTCATTTGGTGATTCCATCACCCTCTCCTTGACCATGCTATCACCTGGCTCTTTGTGGATAGGCTACAGAAGGCTTCCCTCCTCATTCAGAGGCTAGTTTAGCAGTTTTCAAGGAATTTATCTGCCTGAATCCCATTAAATGGGTTTTGTACCTTCCATATGTCAACACTTATTTAGTAGCTTCTACAAAAACTTCCACAACAGGCTGTCTTTTAACTGAAAATAAGAGGTTGTATGTCTCACTGCCAGCCCTCAGGAGGTGCTCAGAATCTTGATTTCCTTTACCTGTAGGTTTCAATCATTTCAACTAACTCATAGGCTACAAGGGTCAAGAGCTTGGAAGAGGGGTGCAAAATGTTGTGCTCAGTGTATTTCCTATCAGAGTTTCCATGGCACAATGTATAACAGACATTTGGTAAGGTTAATCTGCTAGTGATAAAGCAGTATCCTAGAGACACACTGATACTGTTAGTCATGCCATAGAAAATCAGACTGTATAAAAAGATATCTTCTACCTGAGACCTGTTTTTGAGAACTGAGCAATATTATAATGGTTGGAGCACAAGAAATTCTTCTATCTTTGTCTTTGGTTAACTGAGTTTATCCTGTTAAACATATGCCCCAAAAGGGAGGGTAAACAACAACAACACAAACAGAAACCAAGCAACCAAAACCACACACACACAAACCACCAAAACCAACTCCCTTCCACCCAACAAAAGAAAACAATGAAAATAAAATTATAATAATAAATAATTAATAAAAAATAAGTGCCTCACACATCCTGATTCTTCCCATCCTTTTAATATCTGTTCCAGTTTGAACTGAGCCATCTTATTCTACACCCTTCACCAGGATCTGATGTTTTTGAATGTTTTAAGGGTGAGTGATGGGAGAGAAAACAATAATTCCAAAACAGACCTTTCCAAAAGCATTTCATCTCTAGAAACTATTCCAAATAAATTTTGAATAGATGCTTGGTAGAATCTATTTAGTAAATACCCTAACTTTTGGGAGATAAGCTTTTATGTCACCAGACTAGAATCCTTGGGACACGTCATTCAAATACAGAAGTTTCATATTTCATGATGGAAATTTTGAAATATTCCCAGCTGCACTGCTATATCGAGCCTTTGGAGCAAGAATCTGTAACTCCAGGCAGGACCAAGGGTGGCAGAAAATTCTACACCTCAACTCTATTTCATATTAGTACCTGCTATTACCCATGAATTAACATTTCAATGTTTGAGAAGATATTGTCTCCTCTATAAAATTTTGGAGATGCTAAGGCAAGTGTTTGTATCTTAATTGTGAGACAAATAAACATACAAACCATCACAGCTAATTTCTATTCAGGAGGAAAATGAGTTACCAAATGAAAGACCAAATAGTACATAAAAATCCTTTAGCCCTTTACTATCAGAAGGAAAAAAAAAAAAGGCAAACAACAGGTTGGTGAGTTCACAGTTTTGGAGACAAATTTTCTGCTAGTATAACTCCAATATAATTCTGTGAAGTTCTGTTGTTAGAGAATTTCACATTGATGGAAAAGTTTTGTTCAACAGACAGAATTTGTTCCTATTTCAGTCATCTGCAAGCACATAACAGCAATCAGTTGGAGTGGGATCAAGTCCGAGCATAAGTGGAGGGAAACAAAATTTTGCTATTCTCTATTGTCATAGGAAGACATTTCAGCCCTTAGTTTTCCTGACATCTGCACAGAAGGGATGACGGATAGTGGGAGCTTAATGAAGAGCATTCTTCATCAGGTTTTCATCAGTCTGAAGGGAAAGAGTATGTCTTGCTGTGGTTGTGCCTCAGCCTCTAGCAACTAAATGTTACAGGATTTTAGGAGAAGGTTCTCCTGTAAAACACCACAGAGCACATAGGGGAAAACAGCAAGTGAATAATATTTGCAGTAGAGGTCCTTTATTATTTGTGGCTTTTGTTTTGTTTGGAAAAGAAGAAACAGAAGCTTCATCAATATCTGAGGACTGCTAACAGTCCTCATGCTCTTACTTGACAAAGCATTTAGTCATTCAGACACTCCAGTTTTGCAACTGCTGCCATCGTCAGCTGGCTGATGAGCTCCGCAGTTTCCTTTAAACACATATTTCATTCCAAAAGTATCATCACAAGGTGCAGTTTCCAAGATTTGTGTTCCTTTAAAAACATTTTTGTGCCTTTGTCTTTTCTGTTCATTTGTTAATTTTTTTGTATATTTGCTTTGCCTATATTTCGTGTGTCTGAGCCTCTTCTATTAACTTTCTCAGATGGGATGACAAAAAATGAATGTAATATGCTAGCTGAGAATATACCATTGATATATACAATGGGTTTACATTTTTCTGTATTACTCTAATGCTTTATCTGCATTTCCAGCTATCACATCACACTAAGTAGATGTTTTACTGGGCTGTCTACAGTGATTGCCTGTTCTTTTTTCCAAGTGATGGTCATGAATCCAGCACTGTCTGTGAGCATTTGAATGTGCGCTATCTTGCATTTATCAACACTGAAATTCAGCTATTTCTCTTCTGATTACCTGCATATTTGTGAGGTCTCTGAATCATGCCCCTTTAATACAAAAAGACATTCTTGTCTATGGAATCTCTCAATTTAATCAGCTCACCACCGTTTCAGGTCAACTGTTTCAAACAAATTTCTAAGAAAAGAAAAAGGCCTGAAATTTGTGTGTGCAATTACTCTTTTTGTTCTCTCCACTAGTTCTTCTTTCTTTTACCTTTACCTTCCTTTCACCTTTGCCCATTTAGGCTTTAAAGAGTTTTCTCAGGTGTTCCGCTGTTACCCTTCAAAAGACTCATGGAAGACAAGATTCAGGATCACTGAAGAGGTAATGCTTGTCTCTCAGCTGTTTGCCAGGTATTTGAATTCACTGCATATTAAATCAGCTCAGCATTTTTCAACAATTTAAAAATGTTTCCGCCTTCAGGTTATATGTTTGCAGTATTTGTGCTGTTGTGTTAGCACTATGAGCCCTGAAGGTGACGAGTACTTTGAATCTGATTTGAAAAAATAATAATAATCATACACTTAAATTTACATAAAAGAATATCCAATTACATTCCAATTCCTATTCATTTGTAATTGAAAAAATACTGAAGACGTATAGTAAAATCTTTCCTCTAGTTTGGGTTGAAAACTCCACTATTTAATTGTATAAAATAAGTTTTACATTTTGTTTTAGGATAGGATGAACAGAAGTCTTGTAATCTATCTTTTTTGTGGCCAATGCAATAAAACATCTCAAAAAATAAGTATTGAGGGATGTGATGGTCAAAAATATTATTCACTGAACTTGCTAAATTCCATGTAATGATTTGTATGTGCACTGTCTCTTATTTTAGAGAAGCTTAGGGGCTTTGCGAAAAAGAACAAGCAAACAATTGCCTCCAGCAGGCTCCGAACAACCTAGGCTTTATCTCAAAGTGCACACATCAGACCACATGACACTCAATTCATCTACAGGCCCACTGCCTTGCTTGTTCAAATGCCATTATATTTTACTCCATATGAAAATAGGGTTTGATTTACAATCATAATAATGATCATTTATACAGCGTTTTTCAAGTACGATGGCAGATCACTGGATAAACTCAGGACTATTTATATAGGGATTGCTTTGCCAGTATGTAACCCCACCAAAATGAAAGGTGGTAGCCTTCAAACAACAGCTGGACAAATATTATCCAACATATACATTATCTTAATTAATTTTTACTTTTTTTTTTCTCAACTAATTTATTAGAGTAATTTTTCTTTTTGCAGTAACCAACCAGCTGCATAGCTCTGCAAACACTGCTCATGGCATAAATCACTTGATGGATAATGACAATTTTCATAGAAACATTTACTTGGCAAATATTTTTCCTGATAATTGAGGAGCTCAGCTTTAAAAATCATGCAATAACATTGCACAGTCATTCTAGACAAGCATAAAAATACCTTTAAGTGAAATTATAGGACAAATTTTACACAGCAGGAAGTAATTATCCAAATGGAAATACAGCTATAATGGTGAGATTAACACTTTTACCTGGTGAAAAGTTGTCCACCTTCTTTAATTGTTGGATATGCTCTAAGATCTTGCCTTATATCTCATCAAAAGAATTTGAACCAGATCTATCTGTACTTCTAAAGAAATTCTCTCTTTTGAAAAGGCCTGGCTCGCACAAGATATTAGCTGAACAAATCCCATTAATAGCAACGAGAGTCACTCTGCTAAATCACTCCATGCCCCAGAATGGAAACAACAGCGTAAGTAATATGCAAGTCTGTACTCCTCTGAAAACGTATAGATGTGAAATACAAGGGAAACAGCTGCTTCTGTCACAGGTGAATGATCATCTTAAGGGGAAGGGAAGGGAAGGGAAGGGAAGGGAAGGGAAGGGAAGGGAAGGGAAGGGAAGGGAAGGGAAGGGAAGGGAAGGGAAGGGAAGGGAAGGGAAGGGAAGGGAAGGGAAGGGAAGGGAAGGGAAGGGAAGGGAAGGGAAGGGAAGGGAAGGGAAGGGAAGGAAGATGGATGCACATGAAAAGCAAAATTACAACAAAACAAAAGTCACCACCAATACCTTGTACCAAATACACCTGCATTTTGTGTTCCAAAGGAATTCTCTGGGCTGCCTGGCCTCGTCTTTTTTCTTTTGAAGTTCTTTCTGGAGTTGACTCTTATCTAAGCAGTTAACGAATCCCTATTGAAATACTCAAAAATGGAGCAAGGTGTGAAGAGGAACAGAAGATTAAGCAAGGCTGCAAAAATACCCATTTATTCATCTTTCAAAGGCAGTAGAAAGGGAGCCGAGCACATCTTTATTCTTCTGTGAGAGGATGCTATTGTTCATCTTGTTCTAATTATGAAATTTGAACTTAAAAGGAAGAAAGAGAATACCCCTCTGACAGTGCACAGTACATATTTTCCAGAAATAATTCTTATAGAGATATATGTCAACCCTATGTATCCACGAATGACCCAACAGTCACAAAGCAACACACAGAAGCATTTGATACAAACTACAAAGCTGCACTTCTTGATCTATTTGTGTTCCAGACAGTTTAGAGAACTGCATGGCAGAAGAAGAAAACACAGCTAATCTTTCGTGACTGCTAGACAGTGCTGCAGAAATGTAATTGCAGAACCAGAAACTCCATGAAAAGAATGACATGCCATTTACTGCAATTCAAAATGAATCCAATTATTCCTTAATCACACTAAAGCGGATGTCCCTCAAGCACAAATAAAAATAAAACTATAAGAATTGGGTCCCCACTAAAAATAAATAAATAAATAAAAATATATATTTAAAAAAAAAATATATCTATATATATAAATAAAAAGGTGCAATTTGTAGAGTGAATCTTTTCTTAAAAAATAAAAATATGTCAAGAAAACATTGAAATCCTTCCCATTCCTACAAGCCATGGGTCTACTAACATTGTCATCTCTTTCTTCTATCTCCATCCATAAAATCAAACTGCTAGAAAATGCCATCATTCCTATTAACCTGAAGTCTAAAGGATGGGGAAAGAAGGACTGGTGTTGTCTGATCATCTTAAGTCTGCATTCATTGCTTTCCAAAGGGCTCTTCTGCAAGTCTTTGATTCCAATATAAGTGGCACTTTCATCGCTAAGTAAAGTGCTTGAAATAAGGAGAGATACAAGGGGGTTGAGGATGTTAGCTCAGAGTAAGGTACTTTTCTTCTGTCTAGTAATTGAGTATGACATTGACAGTTTTGTGAGGGTTTCTTTTAGACATTTGGATTGGAAACAATAACATCTGTAGTTTTTAAAAGCCACAAATGAAATTTTTAGTTAGCTATTGCACATCCAGCAATATCTCAGGACAGTGTGCTCCTCTGCTTAGGCATTTCCAAAGTTTCTACAGGCTTTAGATGGGTGGCTTTGGTTTTTTTTTCCTTTCTCTGTCTTTTCCCATCCTTGCACCCACAACAGACTGGACTAAGCGTTGTAACACAAACTGGGCTTCATTGTGATGGAATACATGTTACTATTTGCAGCTGAACAAAAATTAGTTTCTTTTTTCTGTTTCCCAATCCATAGCAGATTCTTAGCCATATACTCTTGTCCAGGGTTAGATCTATCTTGTTTCTGTATGGGGCTGAAACATTGTTTATTTGCTCCTTTGTTCAGAGCTGTTATGCCATGCACACCAAGTGTGAGATTCATGCAGCTGAATCCTGCCCCATGCTGTGGCTGTGTACCTTGCATTTGTGAGCATTGCACCTTATTTTCCACAACCATTCACATTAACAGGGAAGAATACAACCCTGGCTTTTGTTTTCATGCAGGCAAAACGTCCACAGAAGAGGAGTCTCCTCAACGACCCTTTTACCTGAAGGTTACTTACATTTATTACTTTCCATTGACCATGTTTTCATGAGAGGAATGGTGAATAATAAGGACCTCAGTTCTTTTCTGTCTCTGTTTGAGTCTGAATATCCTCCTTCAGAAGACCTGAATTGCAAGTCTATTCCATCAGCCTCAGCTTGGAGTCAATTTATCTTCTGCTGGGTACACATGACCCATATACTCTTCTTCAATAAACATCTTCTGCAACCCCATTGAATCAGGACTTTGCTTACCAGCTGCCTGGAACACACGTTTGCACTCTCACGGAATGAACTAAGTTAATTTTTTTTTTTCAAAAATTAGAGTTTCTGTTACACAAGCTTTAGAAAAAAGGTTCCTGGTAGAGCTGGAGTCACTCCGCAGTAAGAACAATTTGCATTTCATTGTTAAAATAAAGAAAACAACAGCACTGCAAAACTGAGAAAGAAGCTCTTAACTCACCCAGTAGAACCAAAATGTGGGAGATTTTACCCAAGTGTAGGTACACAATAGTGCAATATAACTGGAGCCCTTCTGTGTGAAAAGTCTTGCATTTTAGTTGCTGCACAGCTTTTCTCACCTATGTTTCTCTGTGCAGGACTGTAGCCCTCTTCATAGCAGCCAACCCTAGTTTTCCAATTGTCTGCCCTACACAAGACATGTTGTGATGTCTGGGTATATTCAGAAGGGCCTTCAGGTCACAGAAGAACTGCTAGCACAAAAAGCAGCTTAATCAAATTCCACAGTATTTGGTCTATCTCAGGTCACCATTGTGACTGTGCAGGGAAAGTATCTCACCACTATTGTTCTGTAAAAACAATCACAGGCTTCTGGTGTCTGGCAGTGCTTGTATCTGTCAATAAAGACTCATTTTACTCTTACCAATATGACCCACCCCACTGCAGAGGGATGAGAATTTGCCATGATCCTTTCTGCAGTTTGAACTCCATTTTAATCTGAGGTAGAGAAGGTTTTGATAGGAAGTTGGTTTGTTGACAGAGATAGCTCATCTGTAACAGGTATCACTGGAGTTTTGGTTACATTCCTACCCATACAGCATAGCTGACCTAATATAAAAATCTCCTGCCTTAAAATGGCAGTTTCCTATTTATTTTCTGAATCACTCCTTCTTTAAAATGCTCATAAAAAGTGAATACAAAACAACTTAATGAGCTCTGTGACACCAACATAAACCCTTGTCTTTTGTAGGAATCACACCAAATATAATTATAAGCAATTATTATCCCACACACAATCTGAATTGAGAACAAAATTCTTTAACACAAAATTTGATTAGAAACAATTTAAAAACATGGAGTAAATTTAATTATCTACAATATGATAGTGCCCAGAGGCCCTAACCAAAATAGGGATCTTGTTGTGATACACTTTGTAGAAATGCATGGTAGGAGACAGTTGCCTCAGTTTACAGTCTAGCTGAACAGGGTACCAGCAAATGAGAAAGGGAGCATATTAAATGGTTTGACCTTGCTCAGTAGCTCTGCAGTAAACAGGATCCAGCTCTCTTGATTCCTCTTTCAGTTGCTACTTTTTGGCCCTCATTGCCTTTGCACTGCAAGAAGGGACAAACTGTCAGCATGGATACATCCACAAGCATCTATACATGATCAAGTCGGTGATTGATGATACATGAGTGAACGTGTACACACTTATAGTTCTGAAACGTGTGCCTACAATCCCCAAAAATATTTGCTTGCGTTATAGAGGAATTCAACAATTCTTTTAACGTGGCGGTCTAGTCAAATATCTTAAAAGGTAAAGGCTAATCAGGAGGAACTTAATTGAAGAAAATATTATCAAAATAATAAATACATAAATACAGAACACTTGCGGGAGCTTTCAAACCTGAAGTGTTAAACAGACATTACATCAACACAGAAAATGAACATTGCCAAATTTCATCTCCTAGTTCCTGTCCAAGAGAATGTTTCTAGCCAGTTAAACCTTTCCATTCTTGAACATGTGATTAGCCCCAAATTGTAACATCAAGCATGTCCCAAATGGTATAAATAAAGCAATACAACAGTTACTGGCCCACGCAACACCTGGACCAGATGGCATCTCCATACATTTTTAAACAATACAATGTAATACTGTTTTAACACATCTACCTGCATAAGTATATGTAGAGATACAAGACAATAACAATACTTGACACAAATCCTGAGGAAATCAGCATGGAAAATAACTTGCCTTCTGGAGGCTAGCAAGAGTCCTCAACAGTGACAGCAAAATATTATTATGTATCTGTGATAAAAAGATTTCTACCTCTTTGTCTGACGTTAATCTCATTGACTTGCTAAGTATTGCTTACCAATGTGCCACCAACATCAATATTAAGGAGCTGTTAAATATTCTACATTATTTATAGTACGAAGATATGAATAGCTTCTCTGTTTTGAATCTATACAGTCTCCTCAAAGTATTTCCATTACCCTTCAGAATAACACTTTGGTCTGGAGGTTGAATACAGTTCTTTTACCAGTGTTTTGAAACTTCAGCCTCTAGCTTGCTACTTCTCCACCTTTGGTTTACCAGAGAGCGATGTCCACCAGCTCCCTCCTCCATGACACTACCTTTGGAGCCACCTGCACAGATCTTGGTATCCTGTGGGCCCACCCTGGGTGATGTTGTTCCAACACATCCTTCCTTTTCTCCAGAAGATCCAACTGACAGGCATCTGTCTTGTACCAAGGGCATGTGGGTGTCTCTTGAGTGTGTAACTTTTTGACAAATTAAGAAAGTAAACAAAGTGAGGGAATTGGGAAAGAGACCTACATAGTTTTCTTGCCTTTCTAAAGCCAGTAGGAGTAAAGTACCTTTTATTCCACTGTAAAACCAACCATACATAGTTTTTTTTTTCCTAATATATGTCAATATCTAGCTGAACTCATAAATCTCTGTCTTGTCTAATGAAGATTTCTGACATGCCAAACTTAGCTGCTGGCTTAAAATATCTCAGAAGAAGATCAAATCCTATAGATTTCAATTTGAAAAAAATTTACAGCAGCACCTCCACAAGCTGCCCTGCCCTCCCTCCAAGACCCAGCTTCTCTCTAATCCCATAAAATCTGCTTCTGCCTTTGTCATCCACCCCAACCCTCCCTCTGAAGCACAGGACTTGCAGAACTTGTTCGGTGGCCATAATTCAGTTGGATGCCTGAACTCTTAAATAAAAATTTCCAAGACAGTAAGTAAAAAGAATAGAAATAAGTCAAAAACCTGAAACATCAAAAGCTCATCTGCTTTCCAGATTGAAGATGTCAGGCCCTGCACTTTGACTTTCCTTCCTCATGTGTTTCAGGAGCAGAGGGGGAACACCACTCACACCCATGCTAATAAAAAGCTGGGAACATAAACAGAACTTGTTTCTCAAAAATCCCCAAACACTTTAGTTCTTAGTTTAAGGTTTTGTTTGTTTGCTTGTTTAAATTGTGAGAAAATCTGAGTAAAAGGTGTTGGGTTTGAGGGGGTTTGTTGTTGGTTCTTGGATTTGGGGTTTTTTTTGGAATTCCCTGTTGAAAATAAATTCTCTTTTCCAACAAATCCTGTCTGCCAACTAGGTGTGCCATCAATTCAATGGCAAGTTTGTGACAGACCATCTTGTTGAAATTTTGGCAGCACATTGCTACATGTGAGCATTCACAAGACACCAGCGTTTTCTAGGCTTCCTGCCAAATGAATGCTTGCGAGAATGTATGTATATACTGTATTCCTGCAGTCTTCAAAGGATTACCTTTGAATTATCTGAATTGTTTTGAGTTTGAGACATCATTAGGTTATATTAAATTACAAAATATGTAAAAATAAGAGCTTGTGCTTGCTTGAACTAGCAACACTGCCACTTCTACCTTTGTGACACTATCTGTGATGACATTTGCTTTTTTGTGCTCTTCTATTTAATAATTCTTCCAGGAGTTGCTTTTCTTTTTTCTCAGGCTTGATTTTCAGCTCAATTGTTTTGCATTTTGCTTGGCTGTATAAAAGGTGCATACATCCCTTGCACTCTTTGTGAATAGGATTTGTTCTAAACATTATTTATTTAGGTCTTCATAACACTGATTTTTTAAGAATTTTCATCTTCCTTCTTTTTAACCCAGTATATTTGCTATCTCTCAAGGATGTCACCTCAGCCTCCTCTCCTTTCCATTTTTATTCCTCTCTCTCTATTGCCTTCATTTCCCCATTTATATTATCACCATCCTTCTCTAACACCAGCTTCTTGGAGCAACACATCAATTTTACCTCCAGGAAGCTGAACTAAAACTAGAAATAAATTGGTTTGAACATTTTATTTTTCTTGAATAGGAGCTGAGCCTACATAACTATTTTGAAATGTTATT
The DNA here is from genome assembly GCF_963082525.1 of Nesoenas mayeri. Classification (NCBI taxonomy): domain Eukaryota; kingdom Metazoa; phylum Chordata; class Aves; order Columbiformes; family Columbidae; genus Nesoenas; species Nesoenas mayeri. Next base: position 64,805,757 of record NC_137544.1, on the reverse strand, counting down.
GAGCTCAAAACAGTATCAAACCAGAACAATATCTGTTGGCACAGAATCCAAATTGAAACTGAACCAAAAGATGCACTGGTTTAACTGCCTGCCCACATACACATCTGCAACGCTTCCCTGTCCTCAGTCCCCACTCTCACACGCCATCACAGCTATTATTTTTTTGCCATTCTGTCATCCCTCTTCTCATATTTGTCACTTCTCTCTCCTAACGTCCAGCCACTGCTGTCTCCAAAGTGCATCTCTTCTTTATCTTCCACATTACAGTCCCTCTAGACCATGGCTCTCACACAGACAGGGATGTCTCCATGTGTAAGGCTGCTATACCAACAACCTTTCCTACTTTGATTCTTGCTGAGATTCTCTCAGCTTCCATTTCTAGCTGTTCAGCTTTTCTCACTCTTCCTTCTTTGACTGGGGCTACCAATAAGGAGTTTTGTTTATTTCTCTCCCTCTATGTTTCTATTGCCTACATCAATTTCCCTTCTTCACCCAAGATTCCCCAAACTCTGCTTTTATTCTCTGTTATTTCCAGGTCTCTTTCAGGCTCATCCACCTTTCCCTCAGAAATGCACACTGCCATGCACATTTTCCAGGACTTCCAATACTTTTTCAGCCAATGAGGAAAACTGTCAGCTGTGACATTATATCTGAGCACTTTATCTCTTTCTTTCACTCAGACAGGACATTAACTCTGGCTCGGTCGTATATGGCTACAAGGCAATCGTCTTCCCTGCTTTCCCTTCTCATTAAAACAACAGAGCTGGTTTGTGGTCCGAACTCATTGTGCCAGAAGAAACTCTGGGCTGCTCAGGTAGTACCTTCTGTCTTGTCCAGGCTGCAGACCTCCACATTTTTTCATCAATAAGTTCTATGACACCTTGCTTTGCCTCCCCTTCCCTCTTCCCTTCCCCCTTCCCTTTTCTTGCAATATTTCCAAGAAGCGTATCTGCTTTTTCTCTAGCCCTCACATGAAGCATTTTCCACATCAATATCTATCCAGACTGATGCCTTAAAGGTTATCTCTTTCAGTTTTAGAAGAAGGTTCTTCATGGATTATCCCCTGGTCTTCCACCATCTCTTACTCTGCACCAAAAAGTAAGCTTCTTAAGAGGCTCGCACCCATAAAATCCTCCACTAGGCAGCTTGAAGTGTTCTCAGAATGAATTTTCAAACACATCCATGCTTTGCTTTCCACTCCCCCAGAAGCCCAGAAGCTACTCTCTGTAAATACCTACAAAATAATTAATTATCTTCCTTTAACACCCCCTTTAAAGGCCTCCTATTCTAGGATGCCTACAAAAGACTTGACAACATTTAGACTTCTGGTATGCTGAGGTCACTGCCTATGATGCTGACTAATATTTTCTGTGTTTCCTGGTGTTCCTCCATCTGCCTGTCTCCATCTGTTGTTTCCTTGCTTATCCTTGTAAGCTGCTCAGAGGAGGGACCGACTTGCTGCTCCCTGCTTGTGCAGCTGCTGCATACCAGGGTCCCCGGCTGAGGCTCATGCCCATGGGTGCTCAGCTCCCACAGACCACACACAATAACTAAGCCCATGTCTCACTCAAGATCTTTCTCCCTGCTGTAATTAGGGTTTCGGTCAGGCTGCTCTCGGGCTGGCTGCCTGCTGAGGAGATCTTTTACCTCTGGTGCCTTATGTTCAAACATAGCTTATCATTACGAATGGAAGTTATTTCATTGACCTCACTTAGTCAATATCACAAAACACTGAACAATTTGGCAGAATAAGATTCCCTCTGTGGGATAGCTTCCCCACAGCATGTGTCTGTCTCAGGGCCAGCTTTGCTAGTCCATCCATTTAATTCACTCAGAAAATTACATTGAGAAGGTAGGACATAAAGAGACCCATTTGCCCATTGCGCTAATCTAAGCCTTTTTATTTGGTGCATTATAAGTAGAGACCAGTGAAGAAAGATGATTTAGCATAAAAATCTGCCCAGCATGCTGATATGAAAACTATGAATAGATCAGTGTTAGATGTGCAGGACAGGTCATGACAGTGTAATGGCTGTCAGAGAGAAGGCTGCTAATGCTTCAGCTGAACTAAATGAATTCTCCCCAGGTCTCTCTCTGAAAAGTTAAAGACAGCAACTAGAATTGTAGCAATAAATTAAAAATTTGACCAACTCACCTCAGGGTGGTTTGTGCAGGAGGATGATGGCATGGATGCAAGTAAGAAGATCACTACAATGCTAATCCAGCAGTGAAAGAGGGCAGAAGCACATAGCTGTTGCTCTTTCTTCACAGTGTGGCAAAGGTTGATGAAGTTCTGATGTCCTAAATCAATCTACTAGAAATCCAAACATGAGCATACTGTATTAGAATATTAGCTTCTGCTGCCTCCAGTGAAAAAAGTTATTTAATTTTTTGGACAATTCGACTCCAGGAATCCCAGGTATCTAAAGACATGATGCAGAGGATCATTAAGTTGGAAGAAATCGTGTCCTGGTCTATAAGAAAACTGAAAGTACAGGTGAACAAATAAGCATTTACTGTGGGACAAATGAGACCACACTCTCACCTCTGTTTATCCGTGTTCAATAGCTTTCACACGCTTGTTCCCTGTCCACAATATGGTGGCAATAGCACAACCATATAGCTTCCTACCTCATTCAAACTGAGCCCGCATCCATCCTGATGGCATTTAAAACAATATATTTTAGTAGCATCTCATATGGCCAGCTGTTTAATTTGCAGCTCACTAAATACAATCTCTTTAAGCTTAGAGAGCTGAGCATTATTCTGTTTTCATTCAAGTCCTCCTTCCAAATTCACTCCTTTGAGGCTCACACATTTACCAGGTGAAAAATTACAAGAGAGAGAATATAAAACGTCTAAGTGAACTCCTTCCTCTGAGTTTCTCATGGCATGTCAGAGAATCCCAGAAAATAAGACTGCAAAGATTGTCCTTGAGGGGCCAAAAAGTCCTTTGGCCTGGTTCAGCCATGTATCAAATTTTCTTCTTAAAACTTCCCCATTGCAGTGCTTAGCTCTCAAGATAGCAGAAAAAATGTTCTGTCTTTATGTTACAGTGTTAGGGCTTTCTTCATTTTTGTAGAGGGCAGAGTATAATTTCAGGCCATGAAAATAGAGCTATCACCAGTAGATTCTGTAAGTATCTCTGCTTTCCAAGTGCCTCCTTTCCACTAGAAGAAAAGACACTCTTCGATTTCATCGTGATTTTTCCTCCTGCATTAACTAATGCTCAGGCAGATACTAACACTTTTATCCCTTTAGACAGGGTTTCGGTCATTCATTAATATTATTTTCAACCAGTATACACAAGTGTTCCAAATTTAGAAGCATTTGGGAATGGAATTAATGCTGTTTGCCCTTACTTCTAAACAGAGAATACAAATGCTAGATAAGACCTAGATAGCACAGAACCCTTCTCAGCTATTCAGTATGTAGATCACAAATTCCTTAAAACTATAGTTCAAGACTTTCCAGATAATGATGGTTTTAAAATCTTTTTGTTCTTAAGCTTCTCACTACATAAACTTTACAGGACCACATAGCCCATCTGTAAAATCAAGATTCTTCTAAAGGTTTCAAGTTAGATGTCCCAAAATGTGGACATCCAAACCTACCTGTCATCACTGTTATATTTTTAGGACCTTATGCCTTCTAATTAAGTCAACGTACCTTTATGTCTTAGTATTTTTCCTTTATCAAAAGCTTCTGCTGAAGGGCAGCAATTCTATCTGCTTAGGAACAGCATTGCAAGGTTTTTCAGTCTTTACATACTTTTGTGTAGGAATTTTGAGTCTCTTTGTCCTGCATACTTTCTATTATTTTATAATGTACATTATTTGGACATTAGACCAAACTGTTTGATAAGATACAAGGATTCTAAGAAGGGGACATAGGTGACAACTTTTTTCATATAGATGTATTAGTGAGGGATGGACCAAATGTTCTCCTTCTCTCTACACACTGAGGATTGCACGGGAAGGCCAAGTTCTGCCTCTGTCAAAGGCCCACTGTGGGTAGAAGGGCCTCCAGGAGCACCCACTTGGGGCCACAGTCCCAGCACAGTCCCAGCAGTTCCCTTCCTGGCTTCTTGGTTTTCTGTTCCTGTTTACCTTCTGTCTCTTGGTAGCCAGAGAAACTTGAGCTCTTTACTTAAGTTAATCTGGGGAGGACACTGTGCTCCCAGAACTCAGGGAAAAACTAAACACATGGTCTGAGCTCCTCTTCGAGTTTTGGCCATCTGGTTGGTGATTTAAACATCAGTTCTAATAGCACCTTCTGGTATTAAGCAAAGGCAACTTTAAGTGCTCTTACACTTAGCCTGAAAGGAAGCAGGCAGCACTCTGTCCAGACACTGACCAGTGAGCAAACGCGCACCCCCTGAAAGCCCTCCAGTCTCAACTTACCCCAGAGCTGCTCTGAGAAGAGCAATGTCAGAGCTCAGATTCAGAGTTCAAACTGTATCCAATTATAATTAAGCAACAATATTGCAGAAAGCTTGTTCCAACTCCATTTGGAAGATTTGTGAGGTAGGCAAAGCCTCCCTGAAAGTCTTCAGAGAATTTTGGCTCAACAAGGGGGTCAAAAAACAAAACCTTGTATAACAGCTCACCATTTGTTCTGCACTTTTAAATTCTGCCTCAGCACGGAGAAGGTAGTGACACAAAGAAATGAGGATTTGAACTCACAGCCTTAGAGTACACCAGCATTTTTACTTGCTTGATTGTGTACTAAAACTGCCTGTAAAGTCAATAACTTCCTATGGCTTCACAGCAAAGCAGAAAGATTAAAAAAGAGCCATGGTCCTTTGAAGATGTGGAAGGCAGTAAGTGAGCAGGCTGAATCCTCTTTGGATTTGAAAGTCTATGCAGTGCTAACAGTTCTGCTTTAAGGTGTCAAAATTGCCTTAAATCCTTACCTTTGTTATATCCTGCTGCTACAGACATATAATAGAACAGACCTGACTATTCCAAACCATCTAGACAACATAATTTTTCTTTCAACTTTTTTTGAAATACAGCTGATTAACACCCTTTTTTTGTTTATTTGTTTAATGTGCAAACACTTTTAATTACTTTAACAAGAACAGCATGGCAATGTAATGTACAGCGTGTAACCACACTAGATTTTAGTGTTATTGGTAGTAAATCACAAACGTGAAGTTCCAAACCAAATGAAATACTTAGTCCTCCGTCTCTTTGTTAGGCTGCAAACCTCCCAGTAAACTCAGTGTAAAGTTAAAGAAGGACTTAAGAGCAGAAATACTTCGCTACTGTGTGCTTGGAAAATCCAGCCAGTGTATTTTAAAGGAGAGAGTTGAAAACAGCAGCAGAAGGCATGGCACAGGCTGAGACATGTTCCATGACACCTTGGGCATCGACTTGGTCTAGGCTTACACAGTAACTCAACGCCCATCGCACCAAAACTTCTCCATCTGGGAGTTGGTGTCCTGTCCCAAACATTGCAGACCCAGGAGCTCCCAGGAAAACAGGATGAAGTTGGAGCCCTGTTGTGGCATGGGCAAATGGCGCAGAGCAGGCTGAGAGCTGAGCAGAAAGCACCTTCTGGAATATTTTCTCCACTTCACCAGACTGGGTGCTAGCCCTTCTTTCATTTTGGTGCATAGTCAGACAGGTTAGTTAGACCACCACCAGGGACCTAAACCAACCTGTTAAATGTCAGGCTGAACAAAGAGGAGTGTGAGATGGTAACTGATATCTGAAGGGTGGCTTAAGAAGCCCATCCTTACTGTCTCTTCACTGAGGAGGTGACTGCTCTTCAGCCTGGACCAGAGGCCAGCCAAGCAGCTGGTCAAGTCAATCTCTGGCCTCAGTACCAAGCCAGACATGCACTACGGACATTGTAGGCTTCTGTCTCCTTGGGCATCTATTCTGCAGTGACAGCATAACAACTTTTCTCTAACCTTTGTCTACTTTTTGGTAAGAGTTTTCAGAGAGCTGGTGAGCAAGGCTTTTAAACTACAGTAATATGATTGCTGTTAGTATTAATAAGAATGATTACTACATACTCATTTGTTACATTGGAATAACAACATGCACAGTCCCTCTCAGTAAACCGGTTTCCTCACACCACAGACACCCCTGGGCTAGACCCATGAATTTTTCAGCCTGCTACTGTGGCACCATAAAGAGCTATTCTGGGCTTCATAGACACATTCTTGGCATCCAGTATCTTTCTTAAGAATTCCCCGCTGTTTCAAGGGGATTGTCGAACTAGTTTGAGGTATAGCTTGAGTGTTGCCCTTGCACAGACTCCCATAAGTTTCTATCACAGATTAAACTGTGCTTTAAACTCCAGTCAGCTAATTTAATGGAGGGCAGGGGATGGTAGATTGAAGCTCAAGTGTAGCTGACCTTCCAGCTCATAAAGCAGTAAAGAGCTGACTATCCTGTGCTAATACAAACACTCCTGCTGACAGCACACAGCTGGAGCCGCTGGTGTCAGGCTGCAGAGGCACGGGGTGGCTTGGGGTGCTGACAGGGTCCCTGTTCTGGCTGATGTCCCATCACACTGCGCAGGCATCTGAGCTGCACTGCAGCCAGCTCCTGAGCCACCCACAGGTAAAGGTGCACTTTCTGGGCTAAATCATCACCAGTTTGAGCTTGTCTTAAAACATGGAGTTGTTAATTATTTATATTAAGGCTTTCTTATCCCTTGGTCTGAGCTTTGAACTAAACTGTCTTGAAATGGTACATTTTCAGTGCAGCTACACAGGTAGCTCTGCAATGGAGATGAACCTATGGCAAAACTCTAAATGCTTTGCAGGAGACAGGGAATGTAGCAGCTCTCATAAAAATAACAATGTAGCAGTTACAAGATAAATTTTTCCTTTTAACTTTTTAAATGGGTTTCTTAAAGAAATAAGACTACCACAACTCACTGGCTTTCTTCAGCCTCCTATCTGATTGTCCTTCAGTCTGTTTTCCCTCTTCACTAACTTTTAAACATACTGAGTAACTTCAAACAAATCTGAAAATTGCATTAATGTCTTTTGGACTTGGCAGGCAAGTTAAGAGAGGTCTTGAAGTCCTAACCAAGAAAGAGACTGAAATAAGAGGCTTTCCACAGAAACCAACAGACCCAAGCACAAAACAAAAATCAGTAGCAATTCAAACTTTGTGACTTCTGCTTTTTGTGGAATTACTTGCTAGCATTACAAGTGTCATACATTGGGATACACAAGGGAAGATTAACAAGAGTTAAGCATCTTGTTAAGTACATGGAGCTTGACAGAACAGTGAGTAGAGTGCAGGGTGTGATAACCACACGCAAGTATCTCAAGCCTTCAAATAACAGTGCAGTAGAGAAATTATAAGCACCATGGCTCACGGCTGGCCTAGTAAGAACTCTTGATGGCAGAGTACATAAATTTCCACACCCCTCTGTGAAACTGTCAGTCTCTGTAGTGGAACACATACATTTGACACAAGTAGAGGAGAAGCCCAGCATGAGCACTAGTGCCAGTGCTAAAATTCACATCTGCAAGGGGTCAGAATGACCAAAATTTTCACATCCTGTTCTAAAATCTGCTTACTTTGCGTGACATCTTTTCTTCACCCTAAAAATCTCATCTACAAAACCTAATGAATTTGACTCCTGGGACTATGAGGAAAACGCAAGAAAAGCAGTCAAATGCCACAGACAGATGTGGGATAAAACCCTGAAAGCACAGAAAGTGACAGCTTCAGTCTTCCTAGTACGTGGTGCCACATCCTCTCAGCTCTGTGACTTATGCCTGAGATACAGAGCCAAACCTCTCAGTCCCTTCCTGAGCACTAGTTTTGATTCATAATACACCTTCCGTCCTAAAAGACAATATGTTGCAAATACAAAGTTTTCTCATTCACTCCCACTCCTCCTTGCCAGATTTATTCTCTTCAAATAGTTCTGCCTGAGTTCCACTCCAGGCATATGCATGCTACCCTTATTTTTTCTGCCTGAGGTTAATTTCCTCAGTGGTCTCTAGTCTTCATTCAGTCTAGGAATATAATCCCCAAGGATTTCAGGATCTATTTGCTATAGTGGCATTTCCAGTTTCTGACTGTGAAAGAAATATTGATGTGAGTTCCTTGAAACCCTTTCCCTATGAAGTGTCAATAATTACCATCTTGGCATACAGAAAGGAAACTTTGGCAGGTTGCCCAGTAACATCAAACAGGTCTGGAATAGTCACAAGAGCTCAGCTTTCTGTAACAGTACCTGACATAATGGACTTCTAGGAATTTGAAGAAAAGATATATTCCTTGATTAATTTTGTTCAGCAACTTAAAACCTATCTTTTTGATACCGAGTTACCAGAATTCAAACATTAACTATTATTTCTTTCACTACCCATTTAACTGCTATTTCAGTTACCAAAGCATTTTATTTCCTATTGGCTATGTTCACAAAGAATGCCCTGGTCAGAGCATTCTTGATTTAACTTTCTAGTTATATGAGGAGTTCTAGGTGCTATGAGGCTTTTACTAAAGCTGTACTAAACTTTCCTCAAACTCGGAGATTTTGTCTGAATGTTGTGGTTTTTTTTTTTTCATTTTGAGTTTCACAAAATCCCCAAATGCAAGAATTACATGCTTTAAAAAAAAAAACAAAAAAAAAGCACAACTATCAGAATTAAAAGTGACTGCAAAGCACAGGAATCATTTAATCCAAACCATACCAAAATTGTACACACCATTTGGCCCAAAGTTTCTGTGAGAGACACAAGAACTTGAGTTAACCTAACCTCATTAGAAGTGCCAAACAGATTAACATTCAGCACATCTCACTTTTTATCTATGTACCCACTGAGGTCTGAATTGCATCCTTATAAAAAGTTCTTTAAACACTACCATATTCATCATCCCAGTTCATCCCACTGATTTCAGCACCAATTCAGAGTAATTGGGTAGGAAATTCCTGTGTTCATGCAATCTATGCTCAAATCAAACAATCAAAAATATCCCAGAAACTATAACTCTCCATTCCTGGCTTTGCTCTTCCTTTTATGTTTGCCTTTACTTTTTCTATGCATCTATTTTTATTTCTATATTCTCAATATATCTATTTCTAAGATCATAATGTGATCGCTGAGCTCATAAAAATGATTCGAAACTCCAAGACATGTCTGCAGCTTGATCAATGTGTTAGACAGGAGGCCATATAACATGCCAGAAACACAGATACAGAAAAGATGAAGTAAGAGGAGTCAAAGTGAACTAGTTAACAATAACTCTATCATTTTTATGGCACTGAAATACTAAATGAGAAAGAAATCCGGCCATAACCCACTGGTCGACTGGAAGGAAATTTTTCCATCTTAAGACCCTTCTAACAGCAGCAGAAACAACTGATGAAAAAGAGAATAATATTTTTTTATTGACCCATGAACTATGTTGAATATATTATTTATGATATTTCTTCTTTACGGTTGTTATAGTAATTCAGCACCAAATCCCAACATTCATTCAAACTCAACAAGCACACAAAACTTCCTGTTGCTAGTACTTAATCAGCCCTAAAATAGACATTACAAACCTACAGCTCAACTAAAGAAATCAGCAAAAAAGCAAATAACTGCAAGAGGGTGCTGTGAAAAGAAGCAAGCAGAGCTGAAAACTGCTCTGCGGCCCTCTGTGATGCCCCTTCCGCTGTCCCTTATCAAGAGCTTTGTTCTTTGTCCAGTTTACACATCCTCACATGCAGAATTCAGTAAACACAGAAAAGTCAGATATGTAAATGCACAATCAAAAACAAAGGGCTGCCAGAAAGTAAGAAATCCCCAGCTGGCACAAATTATCATTGCTTGACTGCTTTGTACCGATGATTGAGCCAACTCTATATTTCTACTTTAGAAATCAAGTGGTCTTGGGATCCCACAACACTCCCTCTTATTTCTACTCTCTTCATTGCTATCAAAGCTCCTCCAAAACCCTACAAAGAAAAAAAAAAAAAGACAAACCACAAAAAAAAAAAAAAAAAAAAAAAAGAACAACACCTACTTAATATAGATATCTTAATAATATTCTAACAAAAGAACATGTGGGAGATTCACATTGTCACCTATTACATTGTATGTCTTGGTAGGATTGATATGAACAAGCCGCTGTGGCTGCCACCCTTATCAGCCCACCATGAATATTGTGCTACATTGCTCATACACAGTTATTAGGTAAATGGTTGTCAGTGAATCCTGAAGATCAAAACAGAAGATGCAAGATAAAAATCTGTTTATATAAATAAAGTGGAGATCAGACACACAGGACATTACAAGAAAACTGGTTTCCATCTAGCGGAGACTGACTTGAAGTTGGATTTGTTTGTATTACAGAAGAGTTACAGAGATCTGAGAAAAGCATTACAGTACTTACCACAACTAGCAAACAACTCTTCCCTTTACAATGTTTTTAGCGTGTTATTATCTTGCTCCCCCTCCTGTTTTTTTCCCTCAGTTTTTACAAGAAAGACTCAACCTCAGTCAAGAGGGAAATGTTTTGAGGTAGTGATTAGATATTTTCCCCTAAAGCAGTTAGCACAATTGAATCTTTATATACCAGGATTACTCAGCAGGCAGCTGAACTCTAAAAGCTTTCTGGTCTGAAGCAAGTCTCACAGCCTTCGATCTTTGCGTTTCCCAGTCTACCTGACTCAACCTGTATAACAAGAAGACATGCAATAACAGAGAGGTGCCAAACACCAGTTACTCTGATGGAGAATCAGAGACAAAGCAAATGCGATGCAAGTCTATGTGAAGCTTGTGCATTTCTCCAGTTTCTATCTGGAGATGGAACAAGACTTTCAGTCTGTAGTACAGATAATTCCCATCCTTTCTGGGTAGTCATTCCTAGTCTGGTTTCTAAAGACTCTGGTTTTCAGATTCTGGAGTCAGAGATTATTTCCATCTTTAAAGCACATTTTTAGTTTTGTCCAGAGCTGAAAGGAGGCTGGAAACTCATGGGGAAAAAAAAAACTTGTTTGATTCCTGACATGGAAGTACCATCTCTCAGGGTAAAAAAGCCTTTCTGATCTCACTCATTCATATTTCCATCTCTCTGAGGAGAGTATCTGCAAGGGAGGCAATGCAAGTGGCCTATTCACAAGACCAGAAGCATCCTTTAAAAATTCACATTCAAAAAAGATCTGTTAATTAGTTGAGGATTTGGCAGCAGCAGTGGAGACACTCTGCAGGATGTGGAACAGTACAAACATGATACAACAGAAACACATACATGTATATCCTAAACAACAGACCACGTTCATCCTAGCTAGGAAGTCACAAAACATTTCTAGAGGTAGACCCTGACACCAAACCCTTGTCTACTATAAAATAAGCTTCACCGAGACACTATGAGCCAATTTCTACCCAAATCACCTGCGTCAGGCTCTGAGGCTCTGTTTTAATTGACTAAGCACCACCCATGAGCAATATCACTTATCTCCTCAGAGCTGTCCCTGCTCTTCATCCCACTCTTTGCTCTGGTCCAGAAATTCCCCAGAATTTCAGTGTCAACCTCCACTTTCATCTGTCATTTTCATGAGGAAGTAAAAGCTATTGTTCTTAAGACTGACCCATTCACATGAACTGTGTCTAAACTATTATTTCTGTATCAATTTTTTTTAATAGAAACCAATATTTCTAAAAGTCCAGACTCTTTGCCTTCATAAAATTCTACCAGGATAAAAAATGCTTATGTGAGTTGTAGTTTATTCGCATACCTTTATCTGCAGCTCTATTGGTATGCAAAACATGAGTGGATGAATCCTTACTGCTGCAAGTATATTTTCTTCCACAGTATGGTCCTTTTTTTTTTTTTTTTTCATTTCATTAATTTATTTTTTTTAAAAATCACCTTCTTGGTAACAACTTCAGGTCACCTCTGTTAATCCAATGTCAACTTCATTATTGCCAATTACCGTACAAAAACTAGATTTTAACATGAGAAATAGAAATATTCATCATGTCATTTTATAACCCACCAAGTGCTTATTCAGACTAAAGCACTGATTTCAAAATCACAGCAAGCAACTAAGACATAATTAAACTTTTATCCCTGCAGATTTTGAGAGATACGCATTTCCCTTTTTTGAAAAATAGAAACAAAATAAAGTAGACACCTGTAGTGGGACTTTTTAGTTTCATTTGATGTAAGAGCACGAAGAAATGTTTTCTTGCAAGGCCTAAATGTGAGAGAGAAAAAAATTAAGATGGCAAACAAGCTTTGTGTTGAAATTTTTACAATCAAGGCTTCATTTGCCTAACAATGTGATATTTTTCCACACTCTTTTCATTTTCCTACTTCTCCATTAGGGTAAGAATAGAGTCGACTTGCCTCTGCATTAAAGAAAAGTTTTCCCTCTGAGACCAAGTTAGTGAAATGTATCTATCCCTTTCTAGCACAGTGGTCAGCTGTATAAATACCACTTTAGTATTCCTGAGCCACCTGTGACCCTTTCCATACAGCACTGGTTGGTGAAATGAGTGAAATGAGACAATCATTTTGTCCCTGCTAGTAAGTAGACTTTTCAAGTTCCCTTAGCCTAGATCTTGTGGAAAATGCAAACAGTACCAGGAAACTGCCTATAAGCAGTTTGCTACTAAGTTCATCAGTCAAGGGCTTCCAAAGCCCGTGGCAGGTACTTGCATTCTGCCCTTCACAACCCCACCTCCACTGATAACCTGCCCTGGATCATCTCCCATACAAAAATGAATGTGTTTGGTTTTTTTCTGCCAAGGTCTTGATAACTTATTTCAGCCTTTAAATGCAGAATCCACACAAACAAGGTCAGTGGTGGCCTCTGCAGATCCAAGCATCCGTTATGGCAGTACAAACAGGATCTTTAAGCATAAAACAAATATTATTATTCAACATAAACTACCTGTATTCAAACTGCACTTATCCAGGCCTGAACAATGATAAAGTGCTTTAAGATCATTTGTACCAACACATGAAATCTCAGAACTCAGATTCAGTGCTTGGCCCCTCATCCTGCAGGACTCCCAGGTGAGAGCACAGGAGGAGTGTCCTGGCATCCTGGCACTGCATATTCTGCTTTTGCAGTAGATGGAAAGAGCCAGGACTAAACTCCAAAGCAGTACCATTCCCCAGTAAGGCTTTTTTCACATGAAGGTAATATATACGCCCGGCTGCTTTGGTTCTGTTCCCCATAGACCAGGAGGAAACTCATTTGCAAGAAACACAAGCCTCTCTCTCTCTCCTTGAGCACCGGACCACCCTGGACAGTCAGCTATTTGCAATCACCATGATTTAATTCAGCCCACTCCAATGCTCTTCAGACCTGTGTGTGTCTATTCGATCTTGCCTCCTTTTGAAAGACCATTGAAAAGACTCCTCTGGAACTAACAGCGGAGAGGGACCATAAAGGAAAATAATCAGGTCAAGACAAGGCTATCACCTGCTGTGAGGACAGGCTAAATGCACCCCGAGATGTAAGGCTTGGATGAAACCTGGCACACTTCATTCTAGGGCCCAATCTGCATCCTTTCGAGCATTTCCATGTGGACACGACCACAGACAAGTGAATTAATTCCAAACCAGCTTGTGTTTATCCCCTTTCTTCCTAAATCTTTATGTACTGTTGTGTCTCATTCCTTCCGTCATTCACTACGCAGCATGTCCTATTGTTCTTATTTGTCAAGTTATCTAATTAGTTTGGGGCCAGATCAACAGATTACTCATGATATTAGGCTAAGCAAATCACGCAGGAATAAGTGTTTACTGGATCAAGCCCTTAGACTGTCAGCTTCTCAGTGCAGAGACTGTGCTTTATTATTCACATGCAGAGTTGTCTGTACACCAAGTATGTTATATACATAATTCATTTAAAAATAATAACGGTACACTAAGAATGTAAAAAAATGTCAGCAGGAAAGTTCACTGACTGCACTACATCAGTAGCTCAGAGCTGCTCACACAAAATTCAGGCTTGGAAAAACAAAAGGATAACGTTTTGTTTAAGGCAAAGGACTGAGAGTCAGAAGTGCTGCTGTGCTACTCCCAGTGCTGCCACAAAAAATTGTCAGGACAAATCTTATGAACTCTGTGTATCTCAAATTCCATTTCTAAAAAAATCGTAACAGAAAACGGGTAAGTATTCTCCTACTCCTACTTGATATGCTCAAGCATAAATCGGGGCTTGGAAACAGAGGGATGTGCTGTGTATTAAACATAAGTAATACAAAATTGCATAATAGAACACTTTTCAATGTAAGATACAGACACCTTATTGGCTTTATTTTTTATAGATAGTCTCCAGAAATCTACGATATAACACACACTTACAGTAAACACATTTCTACACACCACTGTGTGGTCTGTGTGTAAGTGATATGTGAGCTATGCTCTGACACAGACAATTTACATTTATAGATCATAGACAGTACACTGGAACAGCAGATGTTTTCTGATAAAGTATAAACCTATGACATTGACCTGGCTGCTTTACCATTTAATCCCAGGTTGACCTTCCAGCAACTAAATATTCATGACTAGCATGGCCTCCAGGTTTTTCTCTCACACCAAGTTGTACCTAAGAGTCAGAGAATTAACCCTTTCACAATCTAACAATTGGAGGGGGTTGTCTCTTCCTCTTACTCGTATGCCAGGGTCTTTTTTTTTTTTTTTTCACTTTCCCATGTACAATAGCCTGGCTATTCTTCTTTCATACTTAAAAACCTTTATGCAAATCATGCTGGTAGCACAGCAACCTGAAGTTCTTGCATTAATGCAGAGTATTATTCACATATAAAAATTCCATTTAAATCCCATCAAGGTTATGACATAAATCCAAACAAACTAGAAAATGCACAGTTAAGGTGGAAAAGTGACATATGTCTTCCAGTCTCTTAGTAGGAGAAAGCAGAATAAGAAACCTATTAGAGTGTCACCTGGTTAAGGCAAGGCAGAGAAGCACATATGTTACCTTCCCACTTTTTAACTGTTTGTTCCATTGCATCTGGGATTGCTTTGTTTTACTTTTGCATAATGCGTCTGTCCCACTGTTAGCGGTCCTAGAAAACAGTTTTGGTCTGCAAATACTTCTGAAGAATATCCATTCTGAGGGACAAGAGAGGCAGCCTTCTGTAAAACAGCTGTAAACTGGGAAAAAAATCACATTAGTATTTTATATTTTTCTGGAGGTGTTTCTGGAGGATAGTAAAAAGAAATGACACATATGACACTGTTTTGCAAGTGTCCCAATTAGCAGCACTGCTGCTACAGTCTGGAGGCTGTTTGCACGTGTTCCTCTCTTTGAATTCCTGACACTTCATAGTAATGAACTGCACCGCAAGGTCTTGCAAAAGACTTTGTTTAATACCAGACTTAGGTTTCTGCAATGCTTAAAACACTCTCAAGCATGGCTGAGCTGAAGGAACGGGTATAGACACCACTGTCTTTTGAACAACTCAGTATAGCTCAGGAGTGTCAAACTCATTTTCACCAGGGGTCACTTCAGCCTCGCAGTTGCCTTCAAAGGGCCAAATGTAGTTTTAGGACTATATAAATGCAGGGGTAGTTACACTCCTGATATAGCTGGTGAGGCTGTGGAATACAGCAGCGCTCCTGAGCACCTATAGTTAGTGCTGCACACCCCTGCATAAGCAGATGGATCTCTCAACCTGTTACATGTAAATAAAGTTTGACCCTGTAGCCCTGTAAGAAGGAGAAAGGGAAAGATAAGTTGATTTTGGTTTTAGTTGCATTGCTTGAGCTGCAAATGCTATAGTTAGTTGTGAAATTCTAAGCAGAATCAGGCCCAGAGTATGTGCTTCTGCATATGACATATAGGCAAGTACTGCATAGTGGGCCGTTATTGGAAACTGTAGGATTTATTATTTTTCTTTGGAGTTGAATGAAACATGGTTGCAGTTTTCCCTCTTTTAGGTAATCATAAGGGTGCAGAAACAAGCTGGTTCAGGCAGTGAGGCTGTTGTCTTGACTAGAATGCCAAGGTTTTTTTGAATTAGCCATTCATAAGGCAGACATACATATGCACACACACACACGAAACTTTGAAAGCAGTTCCATCTGTTTTTCAATAAGGCTGGGTCATAATTAACAAGCATGGAGATATTTTATGTTCTGCTTTTGTGGCCTGACATCTTCCTTCATGTTGTCATTGAACACTTCCATCTTAAACAGAATTGACATTAATTGGGGATTCAGTAGAGCCAAAGATTAAGGTTTGGAGGGTGTGATGTTTTTTAAATTTAGAGTATATTTTCTCTCAATCTGCCTTGAAGAAGTTATTTTTCCCTTTCTCTGTTTTAAGCAAACATTCCACAAATTGTACTTTGAATAAAACACATCACAGACTTCCATGGAAACAGCAGTCAGCACAAGAAGAGTGGAAAGTGGTCAAGGTGACAGGAATACGTTTTGCAGCACCATCATAAGATACAAGTTGAACCTGAGCAACTACAGAAGAAGCTGACATGACAGTACAAAGCTAAACAAGGTCTCAATATTTGGGAGAGGCGGGGAGGTAGGGAGGGAGGCAGGGAAGGGACATATGTGCCCAAAGCCATCCTTTCCTGCCAACTATCAAACAAATTATAAATATTCAGGGCCTCTTTTGGGTGGAACTTCAGGGAAGGTGAAGAGAACACCTTAAAGTCGGAATGTCCAATGTCATCTTGGACACTTTACACTTCAGATTAATAAATAAGTGCCTATAGGTACCTACTCTGCTGAAGTTCATAGGAGACACTTTTAGCCTATATCCTCAGAGGCCTATTTCAAACCATGCTGAACTGTTGCAGAAGTTAGGTCTTCTCTGGGTTGTGAAGAAAAATAGGTTACATGGCAGACACTGAAAAACACAGAAATGAAGTATATAAGTAGGTATCAGCTCTCTGGAGAGATGTATTTTTGAGAAGCCTTTCCTAACAAAGCAAGATTTTTTGTACTTATTGTAATATCTTTTCTCTCTTCAACATCCAACTGCTTAGTGACTCCTATTCAATCTTTTCTTCTCCTATTTCTAAATGTCTATGCATTCTTACTCAGAGGCTTCTCCAGAGCTCTGACACTACAACCTTTTCTTCCACCCAGGACTCCTGGCAGCACTCTTGCACCACTCCACTCTATTCACACCTCAGCTGCTGAAGTCATCTGTCTTGTTCCATGGCCCATGTCTTCCCATCACATATGTTCCTTCCTCATGAAATTTGAGATTGTCTTTCACAGTTGTCATTTGCACTGCTGCTCATTCTAGGTGGGCATTTGCTACCCAAACCAAATGCTTTTTGCGTTTGCTCCTTATGTTTCCAATTCTTCCTTCTGCATCTACTACTCTGCTCCTCACCTTTACCCGAATATGCTCCTATCTTGAGATAATTTCTAACAACAACATAGAGATGACTGCAGTAGAGGAGTTTCAACCTTTCATCTGGAAGACTCAATGTGCTTAAATTATGCATCTCTAAAATTTTAATGGTTATCAGTCTGTAGAGACAGGGACCAACATCCTTCAGTTTTCAGTGTCAAGCATGTAGCTCAAACTCCAGAAATAAAAGCACAAAGGCAGTATGTCCATAGTCTCTCTAGGTACAGATATGGCAACTTCAAAGGTTTGCATCTCACCCAGCACCAACCTGGCTGTCAAGTTTGTCGCCCAGTCAGATCTGCCAACTGAACTCACCTTGTGCTTTTTGCAAAATCTGAGTCAGCCCAAAGAAACTAGGTAGCTTAAACACTACAGTTTGGAGCTGAAGGGATTTTTAGCATGCCTCATTTTGATTGAAATGGAGCAGGAAGCTCTTACCCAAGGAGCTCAGACAGAAGATGAAGCAGAATAGGCATGCCTGGCAGAGGGACAGAGTGGTCCAGCTGGGAGCACAAGGCTTCTCAAGAAGAGGATATTGTTTGCATGGTCTAAGATTTCAGTCCCACACACCTCCTCGCTTTATCTGAACGGCTCTATTGACTTATTGTACCTTCAAGTACTAGAGTAATTTTTTTTTTTTTTTCAGACATGTAAAAGACTAAGCGATTTGATCAAGGCCAGAAATCAGCATGCCATAGACATGACTACTACAATGAGCTAGTAAGGCAGTCAGATTGAAGGCTGAAGCTGTGGAGACATGAGTCCCTTTTTATCATGTATTTGAAGTGTGCCCAGCACAACGGGACTCAGTCCTTGCTGAAGTTTCCAAGTAACAGTTTAATATAGATAGTAAATGTCACACAGACCAATGTGCATGGGGCTTTACACAGCTTTTTTTTTTTTAATCTTGGGATCATAAAAACTTTAAAGCATCAACAGAATAAGGTGGGTCTACTTCTAAATGTCTCAAGCTACTTTCCTGGATCCAGTGAAATAAAAACATACCCTGCTAGGAAATGTTTCCCATATGGAAATTTTCCTTTCAGATTGTTTTGTTCCCTTTGTAATTGCCAGTGACAGCATAACATTTGAGGCAAAAGGAGGAAGTTGTGCTGAGTAGCTATTGTGAAAGGAAATAAAATAAAGGTGGGTAGAAGATAAAGAAAATATCATGAGTAAACTTAAAAGGTGTATGAAATCTCTTCACCTGCACTGACTCCAGAATTGTGCTAATTATGAGAATTAACATGCTTCCTGCACATAACAATAGGTTATGTCAGCTGCTGGAGAGAGATGGTGTACCCACTCGAACATTAAAGTGCAGCCTACAGATTGCTTATACATGAAATAAATGCAGGCATCCTAACTGCACTGTGAAAACACTAATTTATCAGGAGTGAACTGGCACGAGGCAGTATCTCATATTCAAGAATGTACCTAAAACCAAACATATATACTCTCAATAAGTTATAAGAGAAGCTTCATTTATATTATGTCTGATCATCTTCAAAAGTTGCTTCAGTAGACCTTATTAGTTCCCAGATCAGTTATCCACATCCTATTTACCCCTTGCTTAACAGATATAAACATTTTGTGGCAAACTTGTCTGGGGTTCGGTTCCTCACAACCTAACTTCTACTTTGTTTATCTCAATGAAGGATTGATTGAGTGATAAAAAGGGTCACATAAGTATGCATATATTTCTGGACAAAAAAAAAAGCCTTCACAAATAGGTGGGCAAACCCTGTGTAGCCTTATCCTGTTGCCAGCTGTCCAAACATCACTTTGAAGGACTAAGGCTCTGTATTGTTTGCTGAAACTTAGCCCCAAACACACCAGAAAAAAGTCTCAGTAAATGATATTCAGTACACATCCTCCTGTTCTGATACTCTTCTAAGTAGCACTGCCTCAGGATACATTAGTTTCATTATCTCTGTGTCTATAATAAGATCCTAGTGCATGACAGCCAAAGATTGCCATTTATCCTTCCCACACTGACATGTCTCATTTTGGTTGGTGGAAAGGATATGTTATATGAGCCACAGTCCTGTAATTCCTGCTCAGCATCGTATCATGGACATGACATTTGGCCCTGAATCCCTCCCGTGAGAGGAGGACTGTTGTACTGACTCAGAATAAATACTGAATACTGCTGGCTCCTTCAGCAAATGTAAAGTTTCAGTTTTAGCTGAATCAATCTAAATGGAAACTTTCTTGTGGGAGGAAAAAAAAAAGAAAAAAGAAAAAGAAAAAGAAAAAAAAAGAAGAAAAATGGGAAAAAAAAAAAGAACAAAAACCCCCCCACTATTTTGAAGAAAGCTATACTTGCCAGTTTTCATTCCTGACAAGCATGTTTCCAGACAGATAAGCATCATATTGGAAAATTCTTAGCCAGCTCTTCTTAGATCTAAGACACAAATTTTGCAATAAGAGCAAACAATGAAGTACCACCCTATTGCTGTGCACAGTTCTGGCTTGGTTGCAACCATAATCTTTATGATGAACACTGAAAAATTTAGATTCATTTTCTCCATCCTGAGTTTCCAAAACATTTATGAAGAGTGCTAAATGAAAAAGAGCTAACCAGAGTGCCTACTCAAGATATCTGCACCTACAAATAGACCTAACCACAGCATTAATTAATTAATGAAATAATTAACCCATCCAAAATTAGCACCCTCATACAGTCAGTGGAGAGATCTGGGTATCTCCAAAGAGAGACTCAAAAGCCTAGCGCTGACTGAGGAGTTGAAGAAAGTGGTCAGTAAGAAACAGTAATAAGGGGAGTATGTTTGTCTGGGAACATTTGGTGTTCCATTTAAGGCTGCTTCAATCATATACTTCCATCTAGAGTGAACTCGGACCTGAAGTGCTCCTCTGAGCACTCAGCAGTCGTGATACTTAGGGAACATGAGCTACAAGTGGGAAATCTGCTGAGTACCTGCACTTTCTGATGACTCTTTACAGATATCTGTACCTTTCATGCAAAAAAGAACATACTTTTAAGGTGGAGCTCGTTGGTCTAATGGAAGGATTTTAAGATGTGGTTTCCTGAGATTTCAGAGGACTGCATTCAGTGATGCAGCAGATTCCCTTCCTATTTACTGTGGGATTGTGCTTCCTAAGACACAGCTTAACATCAGCACATCACTGGGACAAACATTACTACTTTATAGTCTCTCCACCTACTTATTGAAGAGCACTGCACACATGTGAGCTGTCAAGCTCAGCTTCACTGCTGAAGGGTGTGATCTGGCTGTCTGTGGAGGTGTGGCTGCAGAAGAAAGACGCAGAACCCTGCAAGCTCCATATAAATAGCAGAGTTATCACTGAAGCTACTTAGTGTACAGGACTTCCAGGCACTCTGAATATCTACTCCTCTAGGTAGTCTGTGCTGTAATCCTTTCTCAAAATAATGTCTGTGAGTTACTGTGTCTCTGGAAGAGGCAGGGCAGCCACTCTGGAATGTCACTACCAATCCACCAACAGCACTGTCCCACCTAACTGTGCCTCATCTTGCATGTGGATTCACTCGAGATAATGAGCTCTTCTATCCCCTCAGTCTTTCTGGTAAGATATCAAAATGCAAAACCCAAAAGTGCGCTGCTGAGGAACAAGGTTTACTTGGTGTCAAAGGTGTGGAAGAGAGTTACCTAGAGGAGCACGTCATTCACATACCTCTCAAATGGATGTTTAAACACTCTGTGGAAGAAGACAAGGTAACTTGTGTAATTTCTGCCAGTCATCTCAGTTTAGCAGATCTTACCAATAAATGATCCCTTTTTCATTGGGGAAGATGTGAAATAGTTGGTGGCTACACTTCTCATTGTACACTGAGAAAACAAAGCATCTCTTGTAAGTTTATTTCAAAAATTTGAGTACCTTCACACAAAAATCTTGTGATGCCATAGCTGATGCAAGATGCAACAAACAAAATGTTAACATCTGTAGGTAGAGAGAGGGAGATATTCTTCTGACCAAATATCACCATAAGTGTAGTCACTTTTGCTGAACCTTATAGTAATTGATGAGAATAATAACTGTGAGGTCATAAATCATTTTATCCTAAAGAAGAGACCTAAAACCAGTCAAAAGAATCTCTCCCTAAAAATGCCCATTTCTCCCCATGGAGTATAAAGGGATCCTATGGTGACTTTAATTCCTAAATGCTTACTATGTAAAGGTCTAAAGCAAGTTGTAGAGAAGCTCATCCTCTATCTTAGCTCAGATCAGCTAACCAGAATTACAAGTAGCACCCTTACAGCATGACTTCATACAATTATTTTCTCTTTCCGCCAGCTCTTCGAGTGTCTCCAGAAATTTCCTTTAGTTAAGTCAAGAAAGACCTTCTCTATAGCCTTTGGTGATTATACCTTTGCTTACCAGTTCATCGTGAGGTAACATAAAGGATGATGCCTTATTTGCTTGACCAATCATGAAAAGACACAGCTGTGCCAGTACTTTATTGTTATATTACCCCTCAGAAGCAGGATCAGTAGGACTACCTTATATACAAACACTTCTCTCTGTGCTACCACCGATAATGCATTGGGTGAGGCAGGATTCATGGTCTTTAAGCAGTCAGGATGTTTCACCTTAAAGACTCACACCTCATATCAGCTTGTTAACATACTGTTGTAATGCATTAGGTAAGAATCTATATAATAATAAATACTTTGTTTCAAACACCTTGATTAAAATTTTATCATATTGATTACATTCTTAGTAAAAACTGACAACATGGTCAAATTATATGCAACATGTTGTGTCAGGTTGCCTGTGCAATGGAAATTAAAGAAGAAAAATCTGGAGAGCTTGCATTTTTCTCTATGTAGTTTCTTAAATTTTGATTGATACTCTTTAAATGTATTTCACCTAATCAGAATATCATACCTCACAATCCTGAAATAAACATTACAGGCTAAACAACCCTTTCTTTCTTTTAGAAATGCACAGGATGAAGTGTACACACAGGGATCTAACAGGCTTCAGCCAGATATTCTGTCCATCCCTTGTAAGACTGACAGCCACATGCTCAGCTCTGCTATGGCCCCCACAGAGGCCACCAGCTGTGAGCTGAGCTCTGGCCACATGCTGGCATAGTGGTTGCATCACCCAGCTGCCCTCCCCAGCATCACAGCTATCCCTGGCTATATCCACTTCTTATATAAGATCTGTATTTCCCATAATTGAACAAAGTGTTTCATGGCTGTATGCAGCTTCCTCTCCTCTTCCCACTCTCCAGCAGCTCACTGCTTTCTAGCTCCAGGTTTTCTCAGCCCCTTGATCACCCTCTGTCCCACGGCAGTGTCAGTCTGCATCTCCACTCCATCTTGCTGGTTTTGTCCAGCCAGCAGAAAGTGTGACAGCTGTACTTGTCCAGCAAGAGCTAATTCAGCTTATCCTGGACAAGGAGATTTTTATGATTTTGCTCTTGTCTCCACATATAGTCAATATTTGCATAATATGTTAAGCATGTAAAGAAACCTCAAAAGATTTTGCTTTTGTATAAGCACCTGAAAAGCTTGGCTGTTTATGAAAACCTAATCCAAACAATCTGATTCTTGAGTTAATGAGCTGGAAATCTTGTGAGAACAGGTTGTCTCACAGTACAAGATTTCTCATAATTTTTGCTTCTGCTATTGGAAAGGGAGTATGATGAAAATAACCTCTTGTGCTATTTTGACACTTCCTTTCAGGAATTCAGGACAAGGTGGGAAGAAAGTTACCCAGACTTTGCTAAGCCTTACAGAAGTATCAGTCAGTTTAAACTGGTGTTTCAGGTGAGAACTCAGGATAGGAGTTCTGCCATCCAAGCCAGTGTTTATAGCAGTGTTCACCCACTTTATTGATATGCATCAAGTATTGGTAAAATAATACACTACATACTCTGACTGACTGGCTAATAGGAATCTGTCAAACTATGAATGCTATAACAGTCACATAATAATAATACAGCACTACAGAAGGTAATAAATTATACACTTGCCACCATCCTTCACGTACTCTATATGGATCATGGAGTTATGGTTATTGGTTGCAGTGTGTATTACCAGGTCCCAGGGTCACAAGAACAGAGTTAAATGATGTAAGGGAGTAAGTAAAATGATGATCTATGTTTAAAAATATCACTAGCCTTGGTACCTATCTACTTCATGCAATATGTTTATATACTGGGTGTGAATAATCAGGCACCCTGAAAAAGGAGAAAAAAATGACAATGCCAGGGGCAGAATGGTGCTTTCCATTTATCAATAATTTTGGATTGAAAACCTTACGTATTTTTGTAGGTGCTGCAGGTTGTGGGGGATCACTCAGAGTTGACAAAGTCTCTCTCATGGATCTATAAGACTCTGTACAAGGTAAGGTATTTATTTTCCTCACCAAAGTTCAGCTGCAACTCTCAGGTGGAAAGTATTCCAGTAACTGCTGTGTGCCCCGTTCAGATAAGAACCGAGCTGGAAACCAAAGGCCACAATAATCCTAGCTTATTGTTGCTGCTACTGCTACTCCTTGAGCAAAAGGAGCAAT
This sequence comes from Nesoenas mayeri, assembly GCF_963082525.1. NCBI lineage: Eukaryota > Metazoa > Chordata > Aves > Columbiformes > Columbidae > Nesoenas > Nesoenas mayeri. The sequence continues at coordinate 64,781,883 of NC_137544.1, read as the reverse complement.
TTCTCTCCATTTAAGCAATGCAGTATTTGTGCTTTAGTTTGAAGTATCATCCACTTACATTTTATTCATGAATCCTTTCAAATTCATTCCATCTCCACTCCTCAGTGTATTGCATATCTGCAGATTCGGTAGACCTCAAAGACAATGCTGATATATCATAACACATACTCAAGGGAAGTATGAAGGCAGAATAAACAGTGGTGCTGTACAATCAGGGACTGTTTCCAGAATCACCAGGGAAGATGGTTCTGGATAGGGAAAACCAAACGTAATTATGCAACATTGTATTGCTAAAAATTCCCAATTACATGAATCGATGATACACAGCACATGGATTTATAGACTATTTAGGATTGACTGTGATTCTGTGATTCTGTGTGACTGATACAGTTATCAGCCATGTAACCATCAGCAAGTTCTGTATCTCTTGGTGTCAGCAAAAAAATAAAAAAAAATAGGAGGAGAGTGTTATTTTACATCTGAGATGAAATTATGTTGTATTTTCAAAGCAGATGTCATCTCAAGAAAAAATATGCTTAGGCAGGAGTTTTCATGTGAATAATTTTCTGCTGGGCAATCTACCGTTGTTTGGAATTTTTTTTTAAGAATCTATGTAAACCCAAAGATTTCTAAGAACAGCTATAATGCTGGGGGAGAAACCAGGAAAGTGGAAACAACCTAGAGCCCAAGCACCCCAACTTAAAGGATCCCTAACCCCAGATCTCATTTGCTCTTTTACCTTTTTAGATAACAGGTAAAAATGTTAAACAAGTGATCCTCCCTGTCTCCTCCTCCCTCAACTGCTGCCCAACATACACATTATGTGCAATTATGCCTCTGGAAACCATCATCAAGACTAAGTGAAAATAACTGGACTAACTGGGACTTAGCATCCATTGTCTTCCTAGAAATTTGGTTTGTCACATATATATTACAGTGTGCTTTTAACCCTTTCCCTTGTTGCCCTGCTATGTGGAATGCTAGACACATCTCTGTACCAAATGTCAGCCTGACTCATTTGTGCCCTCCCCCTGAAAACAATGAGGTGCTCGGGTGTAATTGAACAAAATTTGAACAATAATTCTGGCTTTCTCCTGAAAATGAAAGGTAGTGCATGAAAGGTAATATACCCCTGTTTTGCTGAGTGCAGGGCTCTGAAAGGTCACTCTGGGAGAGAGACTGTGAATTGTTTGGAAAATAGCCAATTTGATTACAATGGGCAATTCCGAGCTTACAGTTTGCTTGTGTCTATTCTGCCTAAAGTGGCATCATTTATAATAACAACTGTGTTGCAGAAGCACTGTGGAAGAGATCACAAGCCCAGTTTCTAGTCTGCTGAAGTATCAGAAAGAGGACTTAAATATCAAAACCAAGATATAACCTATTCAACATTGTCTAAAATACAGACATTCAAAGCTGGATCAGAAGCATTAAATTAATATATACCTCCTAATCAGTAACGATTAATGGCAGTTTGGGGTGAAATGGACTTCAAAAGCTATTGTCAAGTTTTGAAGGATCATTTTCATTTTTACAAATGAGAAATTCAGATCAGATATAATCCAAGGCATTTCTAATGCTTCTACTTTTCAGGTGTAAGTCACATCACTCTCCTGGAATTTGCCACGTGCTTTCCTCTTATCTCAGGTGATTGTTTTTATTGCTTAATGTGACTGATTCGAATTCACACAACATCTCGGGTGATTCACCAGTCGTCCTTGTCTCATTGCAAGAAATGGTGGGTTCCAAAAAATCTCAGCTTCTTATGGATAGAACCAGCCATTTGGTCAGTCTCGTATGCAGACTGAAACCCCACAAGTCTTCTCATGATTTTGCCTATGATGCCATAATGTGAAGCATCTTTGTTACAGCCACTATAGATAGATGGTTTTACTCAGATATGTTCTGTTCCTTTTGGACACCTTTCAAGATTTTTCTATATATGCCTAGGGTTTGCAGTCATCTGGTAAGTCTAACAGACATCCACCTGGGGTACACATGCTCAGCAGGTCTGACATCTTTCAGAAATATGGTAGCCCTAATTACAGGTTCTTACAGATGGGTTGCTTACAGATTGAAGCTCCCTCTCCATTTCTTGCATATTTATAGGTATCTGACTAATGAATAACCATAGGTAGTAGACTGCAGTGGGAACTGCAATGGACTTGCAAATGACCTGAGTAATTTTAGAGGAGTCCACATTGGCCTGTTCTGAACCCCCTTGTTTCATTTAGCCACACCGGCAAGCTACGTTGAAATTAGAGCCACCCCTTCAATGGCCTGCTGTGATGGCTGTATAATTCACTAATAAAGTATTAGTATCTCATTCCTTGATGGAAATCAAATTGTTTCTAGCTAAACAACATGTTTGAATGTACCATCTTTACAAAAAGGGGTGGGGGGGGGGTGGGGAGCAACAAGATAAACCAACCATCCAACCAAAAATCCCGAAGTATCTACTATCTCTAAGAGCTTCTTTAGGTTTCTAATCCCTGATGAGCTTGAAATTTCGGAGATGGTCATCAACTAGAAATCAATTTGATTTCTACCAGAATTGGCCAAAATCTCTTCACTCAGCTTGGATAAGTGTCAAGGACTAACTGGATACCGCAAACCTGATGTTACAGTGTGTGCTTTGAGAGAAAAAAATATTTCTTAGTACATGAATTATACAGGTTCTCTCTCCCAAATCCCAGACCTTGATCAAGATTGCTCATTGATCCATCTTTCTGGTACCCAAGTATCTTTTCTTGCTTTGTTTTTTTTTCTGCTCTGGTTGCCTTTGATGCTTTTCATTAACTATTCTCCCACCTTAATTTCCAATGGCACTAACACAATAAAGAGTAATGTGAAGAATTTCTACCCAATGTTAAGGATTAATGGCCTAGTTTTTAACTTTCAGTTCATTAAGAACTCCTCCAAAAATAATCAATTTTGTGATGGTGGAGAGGCTTTGGTGTAGTGAAAGGCAAGGGATTTAAAGAAGACTTTACATGTGAGCCATTTAAAAACCATCATAAATAGATGGAAGGAAAAATAATACACAAAAGTTACAAATGGAAAGCAGATATTTTCAGACTCTTTTTCAGCTACCATGTAAAGTTTATTACACATTTCCAACATTTATGCTTTGCTTTGCTACTGAAAACTGTAAGTTAAAAACTGTGCCACAGTTCTTGACAAAGCAGCTCAGAGGGGGTTGGTGAAACAACAAATGAATTATATCTCTTTAGTCAGGTTTCTCTCTGTCATAAAGAAATGCAGAGAAATTTGCTTGTTTGCAAGCTTGTGAGAAATATTAAGACATAATTAGAAAGCAGGGCTAGGCAGCAAATAGTTTTCATATCCATAAAGATTTGATATTTCAATTCTTTTTCCAGTCTCAAAAAATGAAATCTCATAGAATCAGAGAAAAGTATAGGTTGCAAAGAACTCCTTTTGGCAAAAGAATCAATGAAAAAAATAGGGTTTGTTCAACTGAAATGTTTCATTTGACCTCATTTCTCTTTTCTATGCACATTAAATTAAATTTTAAAAGAAAAAGTTGTTTCTGACTAAAAAAAATCAATGTTTATCATTTTGGTAAATAATGAAGTAGATATTTCTTATTGCACATGTGATTTATTAACAATTCACTGAAAGGAAACAACTCATTTTCTGTTTGGTTTTTTTTTTAGCAAATCAGCAAATCAAAATTCCTATCCAATCACACTGAAGAATGACTGCAAATGAGTTTTATCACCTACAATTTACCTCCAGGCATGGCTTAGGAATGCCTCCCATTGCCTTTTCACCTGTATAAAATATTATTGGAGCTTATGGATCTCTTTTTTGACATTATTTCAAATGGTTAGAATGATCCAAACACATTAGGAGAGTATTATTTCCCACAAATCACCTTTTTGAAACATTCCAGAAAGTAATGGGAATCTCCTAATTGCAGGAGTAACATCTTACCCTCTGAATGTATAAACTGAAGTTGTATTTGTTGAGATGAAAAAAATAACCCCAAATTCCACCATCAGCTCACTAAAACTATTATCTCTGCCCAACTGTTCCCATATAAATGTCAAGTGGTATCACAGTTCATCTGTTCTCTTGCTCACCCACAGTACATAATATTTCTAATGCAGAAAACACTGCATTTTCTATCTTAAATAAAAGAAAGGATGTCAGAATAATAAACCCATCTTATATTCCTGCTTTTTTGTAAGTAACCTTGAATGAGAAGTGTGCAGCTTACGCCTGTGCATCTCATCAAGAACATATGTCATTTCTCTAAATAAGCATCATATATCTCAATAGTAGGGTCAGTTACCCACCCCTACCTCTTCACAGTAGCTGATCTATCAAGTTAAATCACAGGCTTTTTGATATGAGTGTCAATGTAGATCTGACATCTAGAAAAATAACCCACAGTGGGGCAGAAAAATAGTAAACAATGCAGAAAAAAAAATTAACTCCTAAGCTCTCAGGTCACTAAAATCCAGAGAGGTTGGTGTGCAGTTTATGCTCTAGTGCAGAGTATATTTTAGTTCAGCTATTTTGAGTGCATGGACAGGTTTTCGTGAACTCATCTTCCTCTTTGTTTTCAGACCCCTTGAACTACATGTTGCCTTTCTTTTCTTGTTACTCTGCAAGAACTTTACTGCTCCAGCTTCCATATAACCTCTTCCTCTATGACTGACATCATTCCCTGCCACAGTCATATTTTTTCTCCCAATTAAATAAGCTTAAAATACATTGTTCCCAGAGGCCTTTAAAAACCTCAACACCTGCTAAAACACAGAAGGCTTGTAGAATTAATAAGACTTAAACTAATATTTGACCTTATCAGGAGATTTTCTGGCAGAAGTTTTTTTCTGCAAGTTCAATGTTAAAATTTTTAATGGGAACAAATTTACAAGTTTCAGGCAGCATGGGATTTTTAGTCAAAGCAAGAGAGAAAGAGAGCAAGGCTTCCTCCTCAGAAGAGCCACCAGCCCAACATTAGGAGATTCATGTCTCTGTAAAATAATAGGGTGCACCACCCCACTCCAGCAACTCAGGACCCGAGCAGGTTGCAACAGTGCCTGCCGAAGAGGCTGAGACTCAGCCAATGTAATAAGCAGTGGGGATGGCCAACACCATGGCTTGCTGGGCACTTCCCTGGGACTTCTCTGGCCCTGAGGAGAGAAGCAGCACAGCATGACTGTCTCCCACAGGCTTCCAGCCTCTTCTTAGAATCATAGAATCATTTCAGTTGGAAGAGAGCCTTAAGACCATCAAGTCCAACCATAACCTAACTCTAGCACTAAACCATGTTCCTAAAAGCCTCATCTAAGCATCTTTTAAACATCTCCAGGGATGGTGACTCCACCACTTTGCAGGCAGCCTGTTCCAGTGCTTTACAACCCTTTCCATGAAGAAAAGTTTCTTCCCCACCTGGGTTTTACACAGCCTCATCTGTATTGCCTGTGGGTATGGATCCTCACCTGTGCCATCCTCCAAACCTCTGCTGGGCATAACACAGGTAACACAGGCTAAAGCAGGGCTGGGAGTGTACCCATAATCCGACAGCATGAACGACCACACACCAATACCTTAGCTCAGGCCCTGGCCTTTCCTACCAGCTGATGAGGCTGGGGTCCTTATTCTGATCCAGGCACTCGGGTCCTTACATGCTGCGTGGTGGGTCACCCTAAACAAGAAGGGATTCCCAGGTGCGTGTCTCTTAGGTGCTTTCTGCGGGAGCATCTCAAGGACCAGTTGTTTCCAAAGACTGTGTTTATTTGTAGCATCTCAGATTCCTGTTTCAAAAGATTTTGACTTCATCCCAATACAAAACAAGGTGGAGGGAAGCACGTACTCTTGAAAACTTTGAAGAAATCTTTTCTTGGTCATATTTAGTAAGGTATCCCTGCACCATGAAGCTCCTCCTCTTGTGCGTTTAAGCCCCAGTCTGGCTTTCTTCAAAGTCAGCAGCTTCCTACTGACAGCAGCTAGAGAAGATCACTGCACTGCGAAGCTGTGCCAAGCAGCAGTCTTACTTCAATACATGGCTTATAAAATGCTACTGGCTTGGCAATAGAGAGAACAACATTCAGTTTGTCTCTCAGTTACAGGATATCTCCGTACTAGGGAAGATGACAACAGATATGCACATTTAAAAGGTACATGAATAGAACAAAAATAAGATTATTATTTATTTCAGCCAGAAAAGACCAAGTCTAGAAAAAACTCTTTTTCCTCAAAAAAACCCCATGAGCTTGCAGCTCATACAGCAAACCTTTATAATACTATGAGCTTTGGTGCTGCTCTGCAAGAGGGACTTGCTTTATCCACCAGCTTGTAAATGAAGTGGGATGTGATGGACAGCACAGCCACAAAAGAATTCCGCCATAGGGGAACAAGGAAAGAAAAGGACCCTGAGAACAAAGACAGCAAAGGGGCACATGTTATGTACATATTCCTTTAGATTAAGAGTGGTTTGTTGTTCTCAACAGTGCCTATATCCCAAATGTTAACAACCTCTCTACCAATAACACAGAAGTAAGTGATGCAGTATACACAGACTTAGGAGAGGAAATGCATTAGATTTAGCTGCCAGGCTTCCAGCGGACGATGGGTTTTCCGGCTCAGTTCCCAGGCTTCAGCAGTCTGCAAGGACAGCTCTGGAGAATGCCTGCCGGTCTCGCCGTCCTGCTTGTTTTCCCTGCAGGCTCCTCCATTTCAGGAAGGTACTCTTTGGGAAGCAGACCTTCATAGCATGCTTGTTTCCAATTTATTAATTAGAACTAAATAACTGGGCAAAAGTGTAATATGCATATAAATAAACACAATTAGAATAAAGTGTGGAAGTAGCAAATTCATCTAATGATCAGGTTGATTAAATTACTTCACATAAACCAACAATTCCTTATAAGCACTGTGTAATGGTTTAGGAAGGCTGTGGTCTTGTTTAGTTCTCAGTCTGGAAAATAACAGGGCTTTTATCAACTCTCAGTGCCAAGTGACATATTTAAGTTCCAGCCAAATAGCTGGTACAGGGAGTGTCAATCGCTCCCAGGCTGAAACTAGCATTGAGACTGTGGGCCTGCTACCAGCTCCAAGAATTTGTGCAGATTATTTGTTATCTAATGCCAGCCAACCTTTTCTCTCACTGCCCTTTTCCCCTCAAAACTTCCAACAATGGATTACAGTGGATTACATTGGAGATATTTCAATATTTCAACATGACACAGTTTCTTAAATAAAATATTCAGGAGATAAATTAGATGAAATAGTATGATTTATCATGGTTCAGCTGTAGATAGTTATTGCAAAAATCATTCTTTACTCATTGTGTTCTGGGAATTCTTGCTCCACATGTATGCCAGCCAGCAGTTTGCATTAAAAAAAATGCAAGAACATAGAAGCGGACGGGATCCTTAACTTACAAAGGTGTGAAAATGAAGAGGTGCAAGAGTAGAGATATAAAATCTGAGAGATAGGTTAAGGTGGAAAAGATATACAACTTTTTCCACTTAAAAAAAATACAGTTTGGGAACTTACTTTTTACATGCAGGAATAACTGTCTCATGACAGAAATGGCCATGGGATATTTGGTTTGTGCTTGGGTTCTTTGGCTGTTTGCTTCCTTTTAGATTAGTAGCACTTTGTTATTATCAAAATCCTTCCTCTACTGAAACTGGGATTTCCGCCACTGTGCAGGGCGTAATTTCTGAAAGCATAAACCACACAGAAGACTGGACACAGCTATGCATTAGAGAGCTGAATCCGGCGCTATGCTCCACATTCTCCTGAGAACAGCGCTTTAGTTCCCTTAAACTCCCCAATAGCTAAAAGATGAGTTTCTATGAGTTAGTGATACCCCACTTAACGTGAACCCAGGAATCCAGAAGACAGTTGCTGAATCTTGGCAAATCACACTAGATTAATGTATTTGAATCGGTACCTAAAATGTTCAGATCAATGTCTTTGGGGTTTTGGTGAGCAGCTTTTTCTGCTTCAGACTGACAGAGGCTACAGTACGTGCAGTTCATCATTTTAAGGCATAAGAATTATGCTTTGACTAATTGGAAGATTTGCCTGTTATTTAAATGAAATTTGTTTGCAGTTTCATCACCCATGTGGAATCCAGAAAAGCATCAGACTATCCTATCGATTTAGTGAGAAAAGAATAAATGAATAAATAGGCTGACAGGTTTCTCCCTTGGGACTCACATTGTCACTACATTGTTTCTCTATTATTAATTACCTATGTAAAAATAATTCACTGTATGGCAATATGTATTCTGTGCTGTAAACAACTGGATTGGGTGCCTTTCTGTTTGTCTTCCTGTGTGCATTTAAATCTCTTTGTCAGCAAGTGACGCTCAATGGTGTGTTCACTCTGATGGAAGGGAAAATAAAACTGCAGACATCAAAGGGTTACAGCCTACAGTAATATGGTTAGTTCTTATATATTTTGTATGAAAGACTCATTTACAACTGCTGGTCTGCTTCTGAGGTTTGGATTCAGACTATCTTGCAAGCAGTTTGTGTGCAAGGCTGAGATGTAATGTGCTAGCAGATGTCACTGACAGGTCAAGGAGTCCTTCAGATGCTGGAAGCCCACAGAGCCCCTAACAAAAAGGGGCAGAAGAGAAGCCAAACACATTTCTACATTTCTTTTGAGTCAGGGCCTTTACAAGTGTTTGCTTTACATACAATATTCTTGACACCATTTAGTGGAGGAGAAAAAAAAAAAAAAAGTAAGTTAAGAATCTGTTTATTTTCAATAAGCCAATACCTTGAAGATTTATTTCACTTAACTCAGAAGAGAGGGAGGAAAGGAAGCCAGGGCGGTCAGAGGAAGGGTCAGGACTTCCCTCTTCTTAAGCTTCAGACTTTCATCCACTCTTCTCCCGAGTGCCAGGTAAATTCATCTGTATCCATTGCACCATCAGGTCTACCCCCAATAAATATTTTTCTGGTGTATCATCTATCTGAATAATTTTTTAGATTCATTCAAATAATGCCACACTTCATTTGTGTCTTACAGACTTTGCCATGCGCCTTTTGTCTCCACTGTTAGAGTATTATTAATCCTTTAAAACTTGCAAAAACTCTGTCAAAGTAGAAATTCAGTCTTCTCAGTCCTACATCCCAAAGGGGTCTCATAATTTCAGGTCCAGTCCTGTGTAATTTCAAAGCTACTTCACTGATTATTCCAGAAAACAATTTCTTCACAGCTGAAAATTTTGAAATGGTTCAGACATCCAGCCTCTCCAAAAATGCTACCAATAATCCAGGAAAAACAACTGGAGTATTCGCACGAAGATGAGATAGGTTGTTTTTTCCTATAGCCCTCTCCTGTATTCTCTATAAGAATGGTGCTGTCTTTAAAGCACTCTTCACACAAAGATGTGGCTTTAGGGGACATAGCAGTAGGAATTTGTGTTCCCATTTGGCTTTTTGTATAGCAGAGTGCACTTTTCAGCATCTTGTATATAACCTGCTCCCTGCATAAAGGAATTCTAAACTAAATTCCTTGTGGGAACTCTCTCCATACAATGCAAAACTTTAATTTGTGCCCTCTGCTTCTTGTATTTGACACAAATTCAAATTGTCTTGCATCAACCATTCTTCCTATTCCCTCAAGAACTTAATGGAGCAAAATTATCTCACCTCTCAGTCTCCTTTTTCACAGAGTACAGCCCTAATTTCTTTGGTTTATTTGGGACAACTAGTATCCTCCAATTCCTGCAGTATTCTGCTTGATCTTGCTGTATCTTTGTCTATTGCTATAATAATTCTTTAAAATCAGATGATCAGAAATTAGGATGGTAGTACAAGCATGGTCTTTGCAGTACTAAAGGAAGGTAATTTCTTGATACTTAAATTCATTATTTATGTAAAAGTTTGCAAAGGTCTCTGCATATTTATGCAACTGTTTTAATCCTTCTGCTTCAGATTTCTTCTGTTATCCACAAACTACATTTTCCTGAACTGCATTTTTGCATAGTGTGATCTTTCAGAGTCTGGTCCTCTGTTTTGTCCAGCTCCTCATTATTTTATTTTTATCTAGGTCATTCATCTTCACATACACACACATCGCCTCTTTGTACTGGCAGTGCTGCCTATTTCTGCATTATCTGCAAATGTTTTCCCTTTATAGTATTTTCATTTTCCTCAGGCCTCAGACAAACAGTATGAATAAGAGGAACAAATCTACTCCGGTTCTCATCCATGTACTTTTCTGTTCCTCTGTTCAGGTCATACCAATGCAGTATGATCTCTCTGTAGTCTATATTGAGACCACCCCTTAATCCACTCAAACACATCACCCCTTGTGCCATACTGCTGACTCCACACATTGGCTTCTTTGTGTTTGTTACTGTTGCAAAAGTATCATGAAACCTGTGTAAATTATACTTCCAGCTTCCTCTCGTCAGTTACTTGCGCTCTTGTCTTAAAATAAAAATATTATCAGCTTATTAGGACAAGATCATCTCTCTATTAATCCATGTCCATCCCAACTGATCAAATAATATCTCAGTAAGGGCCCCTCAGTCCTGTTTCTGATGACTTTTAATAGCATTTTCTCCAACAGTGCTAGCCATATTGTTGTCTGCTTCTCTCTGCCATCTCTGACACAGCAAAGCAATGGCTCAGCACTGAGCAATCCATGGTACATGAATACCTCTGCTCAAAATAACACAGTGTGAGGATTTCAGAAAAATTCAGAACAATGGCTTGACAATAAGAGATCCAGGGTACACATTACATGAATACCACTTTTCAAAATGGCACAGCGGGAGGATTTCAGAAACACTTATTTCCTCCTGCTCCTTGAGGATTCAGTAGGATATACTCTGTTGACAGAGCAAATCAGCCAAGAAGAGATTCATGCAAAGGAACTCTGAATTTTTGACAGGTTCCTTTTGCATGTGCACACCACAGAAACTTCCAGCCTACTGGAAGTATTTGCCACTCATAAAACCCTATAAAAAAACACATTTCAAAGTTTGCTACTTTTCTTCTTCTCCATGCTGGAAGCATGATCTCAAAGCACTGCTTAAATGAGGATATTTTGAAACGGTGAAGGACATGATACACATTCCCATACGGTACAAAGAATGTTTTATAGCATGAATGAAACAAGAAGGAAAAAAAAAAAAAAAAAAAAAAAAAAAGGAAAAAAACTCTCATTTCCATTCCGGAGCAAAACTGAGGTGACAAACAAAAGCTCTGGGGGTTCTCTCTTCGTCCTCTTCGTCTTGTGACTACTCATCCACCACATCAGGAACCTCTCCCTGGAGAGTCCCCACAGCCCTGGGCAGAGCAGAGTTTGTCATGAGTTGCGGCAGAGCATGTGGAGGCTGCATCCTTCTGCCCCAGCTATGCAGGAAACCTGTGCACATCTCCAAATACGTAGGGCTGCCACCCATAAGGGTGAGGGATGATGGGTCATTGTCCATCTTGGTGTAACTGTTGGGGCAGTAGATTCCACCTCTGAGCGAGTTTAGCCTGGTCACTTTGATCCTTGGGAAGAGGTGTTTGAGCCGTCTCAAAAATGCAAAAAGGAATTGGCTTTTTGGAAGAAACATTAGTGATGGGAAGTTTCTACTCTCACTTGCAATGTCCACATTCTCTTTGCACGCCCAGTATTTTCCCTCCAACTGCAAACTGGTCCTCCAGTCTATTGAAAAATGTATGTGGTTTGCAGTAGCTTGTAGTCAACATGCTTCAAGACTGTCTCTTATTGAACACAATACTGCTTTGATTGGCCTGCTCATGCTTGGTATCTTCTTTTGCTATACAGATCTTCAGGAGAGAGAAATGACAAAAAAAAAAAAAAGGCACATCAGAGTAGGGTGATTTCCCCAGGCTAAATACATTCAGGACAAGTCCTTGCACAACATGGTCTGATTAAAACTCCACTAAGAATATTGTGTGAAGTGACTAATTCAGAGAGCTTCACAATGTTTATGAGGTTGGGGTTCCATATCTGAAACATACCCCTACTTTTATCTATCACAGGGCTTTTTGGCTCTGACTATTGCTTTCTCTGTGTAAGTTTTATATTTTCCTAGCACTAATAGCAGCTATGTCTGCACAGTTGTATTTAAAGTTGTATCAAAGATATCCAATAATGAGAGCACACTTACAGGGAATTTCAAAGTCATCTGTAAAATATAATTTGGGGCTGAAACTCAGCAAGTAAAATCTCAACCCAGAAGCAAATTCTTTTGTAACATTAAGGGGATTGGGAGCGAAGAGGGAGAGGGAAGAGAGAAAATTACTGCTAGGGTGAACAAAAAAGTGCTTTGTAGGGAAGTGAAGAGACTACCTTCAAAGAGCTTAGAATCCCAAATATTGAAGAGAATATATGTGTAGACTTAAATGTGACAGATATTTTTCCCTTTGAAAGTCAGCTCCTGCATAAGTTCATGTTGAGTGTCAAGTGTTTGCCCTTCAAATGAGGCTGAATACTTATTTTTGAAAGCCCACTCTTCACCCCAAGCGCTGACTTTTGCTCGTAATTAGTTAATTGTGTGCAAACTCCCACCTATTAAATAAACCCATAAGGGGGCTATAAGCAGAGACTTGTGTCTTAGTTTTCTCACTTCCCACCTCTTTTGGAGCACCCTTGCATGAGGCTGGACTATCTGATTTATTGAGGGATTCTGATCAAGAAGCTCATGCTGGATCAGTGCAGACACTTAAGAAATGTGAATCTCTTCTCACTATCAGTTCTGAGGGGAAAAAAAAAACGGAAGGCACTGCAATTCTTCTCCCTAGATTCCTTCTGACTTTGCAAAGCAAGACTGATGACACAGTACTTGTGTGCACCAAAATATGACCCTAACAAAACCATGGTAATTACCTTGAGCCTGTAAGTTCCTTCTCTTACTTTTAAAGCCATGGTTTGTCTGAGGCAAACAAGCCGAAAAGTGTAAACCAGAATAACAATAAGCAGAAATGGAAATGTGAAGCAGAAGTTCCCAGCAAGGCCACACTAGGACACAGATGAACTGAGAGCTACTGAGGACTTTTACAATTTCCATGGTAGATTGACTGGGAAGAGGGAAGGCAGCAAGGCTGGATCAGTCAACAACAGTAGATGGCCAAATGGTGTTGACCAAGAAGTCAACAAGACTGTATTTACCATGTAGAGTGGTGTGTGGGAGCAGTCCTTCAGCAGGAGGTACTCTCTTGTCAGAGGCATGGGCAGAGAGGAGACAGACAGCTGTGCCCAGCTGTGCCCATGGCAGGAGCACAGGAGCAGCCCTGCCTGTGCTTGCCTGAGAGCGGCACTTGCTGTAATTTAGCAGAGTGGTGATTTCTCCACCCTTTGCTTGCTAAAAGTGCCAGGCATATTGTTACAGCTCTTCCACACACAGAGGCAAAGCAGGGAAAAGGTTACTTTCCTGAAGAGGGTCTTTTTCCCTCATCCAGAAAAAAAAAATCTTAATCCGTTTGTTGGCCTTACCATTTATAGTGGCAAGTGAAGAGCAAACTCCTGGTTAGGACCATCTCAGCCATCTCCAGTGCACTTCTGCGCACGCTCCAGCTTAGGTTATCCTAAAGTTATCCTTAGGCATTGGAGCAAGGCATTGCTGCAATGAATGGCAGCACCTATGCCTCCTGGCAGCGATCGCTCTATGAGGAGCTGAATCAGGCCATAGGCAAGCCCTGCCTCTTCCCCATGGAGCTGCACTCCCTAACAGCTGCCAAAACCCTTTCCGCATGCAGGGAATTGAGTTTCACAGATGCCTGTGAGTTCATTGTTGCATCTATTCTGAGAAATTGATTATACCCAGGCTGAGGAGAGCAAGACAAAAAAGATCTGCCCAAGGTCACATCACTAATCTATTGGAAAGCTTCAAATGGAGGAGAAAGAGATCTGTTGGCTCCTACTCATTTGATTAACAGCCAAACTGATGTATCCCTTCTTATGCCCTGGTCTAAATCCAACTTAATTAAACTAGTTTGGGATGTGAACATTATTAAATCACTTGAAACCTGGCTAATATCAGCTTAACTTGAACCTGTAAATGTAGAGCCACCAGTCAAACTTCTATAACCTGGTTTTAAACAAGAATACATGAATCCACACAGCGGTCCTACTAGCCCAGCTGATTTGGTGTAGAATCACACCTTTGCAGACCAACACTTCGGCAGTGCAAGGAAAAGCTGTGCATGGTGCACAGGAAAGGAAGAAAAGAAAACCAGGCTACATCTAGCGACATGGGACCAATATGAGAGGATGTAACAGGCAGCTCTAAATTTTCAGTTGAAAGAGTTATCTCTGCAAAATATATAATAGTGTAGCTGTAATTATTAGGAATTTGGATTATCTATTCAAACAGTCGAGTAGCCTAGGGAAGTAAGCCATGGAGGGAGACACAGTCTCTAATTAAAATAGCTGACCTAGTTGGGAAAAACAGACAAGCTATGGCTCTCATAAGCCCTTCTTTGGGTCTGAAAGGAAAGCCACAGATTTTGAGCTAAGAGCAAGCTGGGAACAATTGCTCTGAGTGTTCAACCTTCTGCAGAGCTGCTCAGCAAAGTCATGCCTTGCATGTGATACCGAGTGTGTAAATACAGTTATCTGAATCTCACTTGTACCTCCGTGTTTCCTTCATTTTACACTGCGTAAAGCACAAAAAATGCAACAAAGCCCCTTCTTACTGGTCTCAACACTACCATTTCATGGTGGCTGCTTGGTATTGACCATTGCCACTTAGACCTATTAGGTCAATGTTTCCTGGCTAGGTTGATGTGCCTTGTGGGTTAATTACAAAGGAAGCAGTGACTGCTTTAAAGAGAAGTTCATGTGAGGAATCCAGTGGTGAAAGGAGCCTGGCTCATAGAAGCACTTGAAAGGAAATACCACGTGCCAAGTGCTTTGGTCTGGAGGCTCTATTCTCCTGGCTGTGGGCAAAACATAGGAGTGAAGCCAAAGGGAGAGTCACATCAGCACTCAGCATCACTCTTTGCTCACTCCTTTACTCTGAAGATCCTTGTGGGTGGAAATTAGGTTCCCATCAGAGATAGATATTGCCAGAACTAGCAGCAAAAAAAAAATCTGGTCTTGCCATCCGAGGTTCATTAGCATACAAAACGTGTCTATAAGAAAGAACTGTGTCAATCCCTGATGTTGTGCTCCACTGTCTTCAGTGCTGCTGTGCTCAGGCAGAACGGTTCACCCACCCTTACTCTGAGATAATTCACACTCAGATCACTGCAATGTTACGGAGGGAATGATGGGAGGATGAGGGGCTGTGTAGGAAGAAAGTGCTAAAACTCTATGCAAATTATACTTTACAAGTGTGAAAAACAACTAGATGGAAGCAAAAATCAAGATAAATAGGGGGAGGAGAATGGTTAATTACCTTGCACTTTGCAAGGACTGTGTTAGCTTCAGATAGGCTCCCCTCAGTGTAGGATAGATAATTCCCAACAATATCACCACAGTGCTCTCAGAAAGATAACGCTGAAAAGGGAAACCAATTTTAAGGAAAACAATGTTATTTAAAAAGACAGAGATTTCACTGTATGGTCATTTTGAAGTAGCCAAATGAACAATTAAAAAGGCTCTCATGCACCATAATCTCTGATTGTTTTATTTTAATAGCTATCTCAGTATAGAAGATTCTCTTCAGTTACTAGAGATCTAATTTCTGCTAATTTTGTGCAATTCTAACGGAGCCATTGATGTTCATTTGTAACATGCCCCACACCCCCTCCCCAATCATTTTTTCTTCTAGGAATATATCTCTTGAAAGCGCGATGATTATCAGTATAATTTCTCTACTAGCAACCAGCTTTTGCAGTCCAAAACAAAACTGCTGACCAGTAAGGAAGTGGCCAAGAGGATGCATAACAAATGTGACACCAGGAAACTAACCCCTTTTCCCAGCTGCACTCCACACCGTTTCACCATCTGGAAACACTGAGAAAGATGAAAATGCTCACACAAAACAGCACCCTGACATCAGAGCTCAGGAGGACAAATTTCAGATTTTCTGATTCCCCAACACAGCATTATGCAAGGACTTTGCTGCCTGTAACACATGCTTTTTAATAAAAATCCTTTAAATGCTTACATACTGTTTAGCCTAAGAGAAACTGAGAGATGAAGACAGACCTTGACAAGTGTTAGCTGCTTCAGTAGACTTGTGTGAGTCTGGACCAAAGCGCTTACTCATGGTCACACACAAAATCTGTGGTGGAATGAGAAATTGCATGTCTCTTGCCAGAAGAGCAAATTAACAAGTTAACATTAAAGCATCCTTGTTTTCTAATGGTGATACCAATTACCACAAACCTTGTCCTGGGGAGCAGAATGAGAATATCACAGCAACAGAAAGACACTGGGAACAAGCCTCTGTTTTGCAGTAAAAGCAAGTCTATCTAAAAAGATATATATTTCTCAAGAGTTAAAGAGGGAGAAAACCCCATATCATGTTAAAATAAACACAGAAATCTACAGATGCATATACACACACAGAGAACAGCACCGTTCATTTATTACATGTCTGCTTGACCACTAACAACCAACACAGCATCTGTTTTGAAACCAATTGAAATAGGAAAGGGAGGCAAATATTGCATTCTGTTCAGAAATGATCCCTTTACCTGTGCAACGAACTAAATACATTTGTCAGTAAAGGGTTAATGGAATAACAGAACCATATAGCTTGCTAGGCTGGTTACAGCTAACCCACATACAAAGTTTCGGGGGGCCTACCCCTGCTTCCCACTTTGAAACCTGACCTCACCACGCTGGCTTCTGTTATGCAGAATGCTAATTATCCTGCAGAAATGATACTGCAAGGCTCTGAGTGTGCTGTGCTGTGACTCGGAGGAAGGGTTTCTGTGCTTTAGACATCGTTAGAGCAAGCTGAAGTTTTATCTGAAACTTTTTAACATGAAAAATTACTCTCTCCCCAGAAATAAATTATTTATTGTACATTTTTCATGTTACAGGTTTTTGGATTTGTCACATAAAACAATTTTTCACTTTTCCAGTTTTTGGGCTTCTCTCTTCCTTTTTCCTTTCCATTTTTAATCCATAGGAGCAAGAAAAACAAGCAGATAAAACATTTCAAAATGCTTTAAAGGTAGTGAGGAAAAACAAACAAACAAACAAACAAACAAACCTAATGGACATCCAAAAGCAAAAACCAGTTTTTATTTTCTTTGTACATAATTCTAAGAAGCTGGCATGATTTGTTTTTTTGTTTGTTTGGGGTTTTTTTTAATATTAATGCTATACACATTACCTCTTTTTTGGCAGCTCTGATCATAATATGTGTTCTCCACACTATAAAAGTGTTAAACTGGAGTTTCACTACGAAGCCTGTAACTGAGGACAGAGTGTGAGCTGTATCTTTCCTATCAATCCTGTTGAGAGAATTGCTTTTCTGCATTTTGAACAAAGGGATGGAGTCCATATGTCCACTGAAATTGTATGTATCTTCGTGTTGTCAAGGAGAATAAATCCATGTATTATTTGCTTGTTTCATTTCCCTTCCACAATTTAGTGTCAGGGGATTAGGAACAGCAGAAAAATAGTAAATTGTAAAATATAGCTAAGGATCTCAAAGTACTTTACAGAATTGGATCAGAATAATTTGGTCCCCTTCTACAAATGAGGCTGTTGAATCAGAGAAGAAAAGTGATGCACTGCAGTGAGCAACAGAGCAGGGAATACTATCCATGCTTCTTAATTCCTGACATTATTTGCAATCCATAAAACCTCATCCACAGACAGGACATCTAGGGGTGGGTGAAAGAAGCATCCTTTGGCATTCTCCCTACTAGTCTAGGTAGGAAAAGAAGTTATATCTTCTAGAAAATGCTTCCACTGGAAGAAGCTTGTCCAAGTTGGAAGGTTATTGAAACAAAAACATGATTGGGAGTTTCACCCAGAACAAGACTAGTCAACAAATTTGACATTGTTCCAGTCTTGGGTAACATTTGCTGGCACTGGAAGGACATGACAAGTCCCAGTGTTCATAAAGCAAGAGCTCAGTGTTGTATTCAGATCCCCAAATAAAGAGAGGTGCAGTTTTGCCCAAGGGCTGGGGAGCTGGCCTATGATCCAAGATTATTTTCCAGGGTGGGGTTAGGTGACTTTGGCTTGCCAATTGACATCTTGCAGCTCCAGTTCCACACCAAAAGGTTGGGGAAAATAATAATTCTCCTGTTAGTGAGGAACACTTTGTAATTTCCTTAGATTGAGCCCAGCAGGAGAGTCAGGTATTACTGGCACCACCTGGCAGGCTAATTTTATGTGTCTCCAAGTCCAAGAGCAAACAGGGATGCCAATACACTACCATTTTTCCAAAATGTATGTCTCTGCAACTCTACAGAGCCCCTCTGCGTAGAGGGAAATAACTTCGGAGAAATAAGTGTTCTGGCAAACTGGGGGAGGGTAGAGCATGCCCCAGTTCATCGCATACTAGTATCTAAGCCAGCCCCTGATACCCAGCCTATTTATATGATCTTCAGATATCCAAACTCCCTGTATATCAGAATCACCTGTTTGAAGGGGATATACACATTGCCCTCAGTGTGAGTAAGGTCATGCAAAGGCACTTCTTCCACCTCATTCAGAAATATAGCTGCAAAAGCCAGCTCTCAAGGACACATATCATTTGGCTTTGAGATATGCCCTGAAGGGCTACAGTAGGTCCAGAAATCAATGATTAGCTTGAACAGCATCATAAACACATTGTAGGCTTTTTTCACCTGTGACAGCTATATTGATGGTAATTTCATATTACTTAAGCACTTCAGACAATCATGCGAGAGAATGCAATAATGTGAGAATTGTTTATACAAAAACGAGGAGCAGATTTGCACATTATAGGATATGTGGCAGGTTTTTCTCTTTGCTGATGAGTAATGCTGCAAGCCAAGCAAAGCTGCAATCCTTACAGCTATATTGTATATGTATGTGTCAAGTAAACAGCACTACTGGGAGTGATGGGTGGTTGCAGCAATGTGTAGCAATCCCCTCCTTGCATGGGGCAGGAGGTAGTTTTGTGTCGTTCAAAAGAGAAGAGAAAAACAGGAGAGAATGAAGGGCAGAGCAAGAGGAAGATGGACTTTCCGTTCTCCTGGTGCTCCCTTTTGTCAAGTCAAGCAGGGATTTTCCCTCTTTCCCCATTTGTGGAGGGGCCTGGGAACCCATAGTAAAAGAGGCCACTTCAAGGGATGGCCCATGGAAACCTTCAGCACCCTTGGAAAAGCCAGCAGGATCTGATCAACTGAGCGAGAAGAATGGAAGTGTGTGTATCACCAGTGTCAACCTTGCTCTTGTGTTTGTATCTCCTACACTCACCTACCAGCAGGAAGTCTCTCTTGCTACTGCACAAAAGACATTTCAGTCTGCTTTGTGGTGTGTGCAACTTACAGTCCTATGATACTTCCTCAAACAGTGACCTAAAAACTAAAGGAATGGAGATTTAGGCTAGACATGAGGAAGAAACTTTTTACAATTAAGGTGATGAAACACTGGCACAAGTTGCCCAGAGAGGTGGTAGACGCCGCACCCCTGGAGACATTCCAGCCCAGGCTGGATGGGGCTCCGAGAAACCTGGTCTAGTTGAAGATGTCCCTGCTCATTGCAGGGGGGTTGCACTAGGTGACTTCTGAAGGTCCTTTCCAACCCAAAATATTCTATGATTCTGTGATTTTATTATAAACTCTCCTAAACTATATTGCTATGTAGAATCCAAGTAACACCATGGTGAAGGTATATGTATATCTGTGAAGCCTGTTAGGTATAAATACATATTTTTATATCTGTGAGATTTATTAGTCACAATTTGAGAAGCACCTATATTTATCCCTTGTTAGCAGTCAGTGTCCTAAACACATAGAAAGTAAAAGCTGAACAGGGTTCTAGTATGGCCTACAGCCCACTCAAGGAATAGGTTTGTATAAGATACAATACCAAATTTTACTTTAAAAATCCTATTCATTTATTTTTTATAAATAATATGTTGCTAGTCTTAGCTGTTTTGTTTGGGAGTTTTTATCTGCAATAGACGATGACTAGATGGGGCACTGACATTCATTGAGTCACTCTTTCAAAATGTTTCTGTGACAAGAATCTGAATTCAGCTGCTCCTCAATCTACATCACACACTAACCTGACAAGTATACGGTGCACACAGAAGTCCTTTATTGCTCAATTTCATTTCCTTGTGGTTTGTGGTTAGCAAGCAATAGTCAGAAAATGCCATCCCCCTTAACTCACCATAAGAAGCAAAGAAAACTCTCTCCCATTTATATCTTGTTTTAAATGCAAGCTCCTTCATCTCACAGTATCACAGTATCACAGTATGTTTGGGATTGGAAGGGACCTCAAGAGATCATCCAGTCCAATCCCCCTGCTGGAGCAGGAACGCCTAGGTGAGGTCGCACAGGAACATGTCCAGGTGGGTTTTGAATGTCTCCAGAGAAGGAGACTCCAAAACCCCCCTGGGCAGCCTGTTCCAGTGCTCTGTCACCCTCACTGAGAAGAAGTTTCTTTTCAAATTTAAATGGAACCTCTTGTGTTCCAGCTTGATCCCATTACCCCTTGTCCTATCATTGTTTGCCATCGAGAAGAGCCTGGTTCCATCCTCGTGGCACTCACCCTTTATATATTTATAAACATTAATAAGGTCACCCCTCAGTCTCCTCTTCTCCAAACTAAAGAGACCCAGCTCCCTCAGCCTTTCTTCATAAGGGAGGTGCTCCACTCCCTTAATCATCTTTGTTGCCCTACGCTGGACCCTCTCCAGCAGTTCCCTGTCCTTCTTGAACTGAGGGGCCCAGAACTGGACACAATATTCCAGATGGGGTCTCACCAGGGCAGAGTAGAGGGTAAGGAGAACCTCTCTCGATCTACTAACCACCCCCCTTCTAATACACCCCAGGGCGCCATTGGCCTTCCTGGCCACAAGGGCACAGTGCTGGCTCATTGTCATCTTGTTGTCCACCAGGAGCCCCAGGTCCCTTTCCCCTACATTGCTCTCTAATATGTAATTTTCCAACCTATACTGGAACCTAGGGTTGTTCCTGCCCAGATGCAGGACTCTTTCCCTTGTTAAATTTCATCAAGTTATTTCCCGCCCAACTCTCCAGCCTGTCCAGGTCTCGCTGGATGGCAGCACAGCCTTCTGGCGTGTCAGCCACTCCTCCCAGCTTAGTGTCATCAGCAAACTTGCTGATAGTACACTCTATTCCCTCGTCCAAATCATTAATGAATATATTGAATAATACTGGCCCCAGTACTGACCCCTGAGGCACTCCACTAGATACTGGCCTCCAACTAGACTCCGCACCATTGACTACCACTCTCTGGCTTCTCTTCTTAAGCCAGTTTGCAACCCACCTCACTACTCTATTGTCTAGACCACACCTCCTCAACTTAGCTGTGAGGATGCTGTGGGAGACTGTGTCAAAGGCTTTACTGAAGTCAAGGTAGACCACATCCCCCGCTCTGCCATCATCCATCCACCTTGTTACATTCTCATAAAAGGCTATGAGGTTGGTCAAGCGTGACCTACCCTTGGTAAAGCCATGCTGACTGCCCCTAATAACCCTCTTATCCTTGATATGCCTTGAGATGGCACCAAGGATAAGCTGTTCCGTTACTTTCCCAGGGACAGAGGTGAGGCTGGCCGGTCTATAATTACCCGGGTCCTCCTTCTTTCCCTTTTTGAAGACTGGAGTGACATTTGCTTTCCTCCAGTCCTCGGGCACCTCTCCCATTTCCCAAGACTTGGCAAAGATGAGGGAGAGCAGTCTAGCAATGACTTCAGCCAGCTCCCTCAGCATCCCATCTGGACCCATGGATTTATGGATATCCAGACTATTTAATTTCTCCCTAACCCATTCCTCATCGACTAAAGCAAACTCCTCCATTGACCTGGCTTCATCTGGGGTCTCAGGGGTACAGGGCTCCCCAGGACAGCCTCCAGCAGAGTAGACAGAGATAAAGAAGGTGTTCAGTAATTCTGCCTTCTCTGTGTCTTATGCCACCAGGGCACCCACCCCATTCATCAGTAGGCCTACATTGCCTCTGGTATTAGTTTATATATGTATGCTATGTATTTGAAAAAGTTCTTTTTGCAGTCCTTGACCCCTCTCGCCAGCTGTAATTCTAAGGAGGCCTTGACTATCCTAGCTGCCTTCCTACATCCTCTAACAGTAGCCTTATATTCCTCCCACGTGGCCAGCCCCTGCTTCCATGACCTCTTCTTCTTCTTGACTCTCCTCTTCTGCTTGAGCATACCCAACAGATCCCTATTCAACCACGCAGGCCTCCTGGCTCCCTTCCTTGACTTCCTACGTCTGGGGATGCTCTGATCCTGAGCGTGGAAGAAGCAATCTCTGAATGCAATCCAGCTATCTTGGGCCCCTTTTCCTTCAAGCAGTCTTGCCCATCTCCACAAAAACTACCTGCTCACAAGACACTTTGATCTCCAGCATGTCCGCCCAGCATGTGCTGAATAATGTCAGGTTTTCTTCCCACAAACAAATCCCAACAAGTGCCACTGCGCTTACTCCAGTCTCTTCTGGCAACAGTCAGTCCAGGCAGGGCTCAAAGAGTCACAGCACTCAGCAGATGCCTTCATCTGCTTTTAGGTTGTTAAACAGTCCCTGTATTGGGTCTGAAAATTCCTGTCAAATCCTGCAACTTCTGACATGAGATCATTTCAGCTGTCTGCTAGGCCAGCCTTTGCCAACTGCAATACACTTGGTCTAGACTTCAACAAGTGCAAGAGGGACGAATCTGATCCATGGTGGTTTCCTTCAGGAGTGGTCAGGAGCCAATGCTCCTTCTGCACTCCTATCTACACTCACAGATCCTTGTCCCCTAAATCACATTGACAGTGTGAGGGAGCACATGGTGACCTGGGATTATGAGCTTAAACAAGTTAACCAAGTTAACCAAGCAAAAAAAAAAAAAAAAAAAAGCAAGGTGGATAAGGGAATATATTTAACCTAGATCAGTTTTGTGCCCCATTTCAGCTTATAGCCTCAAAATTCCCTCCAGCCCATGGACAAACTGATACAGAACAGCAAAGATGCACAAACACTCTTTATGAACATCATAATACAAGCATCATAAAATGAACACCTTTATGAATGTCATACTTTACCTTCACTCTCATGGGAGTCCTCTGTAGGTCTGGCTTTAGTCACCTCCTCAGGTTCCTTCCCACCAAGCTGCAAAGCAGGGCGAAGCACCTTGTTCCCGCAGCCTTTCTTTCTGCTGGAACAGGACAGACATATGGAGAAGGGGCTGCTGTAGCAGCCTTGTTAAACCGCCCTCTGGACATGCCACCCAAAGAGTATCCAGAGAGGAGAGATCTGAGTGATTCACCACTCCTGAGCCAGTATGCACCTGAACATGGATGTCATCATAGCTACTAATTAATTGATATTTATGAATTTCTGATATTTCCACAAATACAGTAATGATGACAGTTATCATATGCAAGAGCAAGGGATGATATATACATAGTAACTCTGACATCACTCTCTAGAAATGCTAAAGAGTGATAATGAAAAATGTGTCTGGGTATTAATATTATCCACCTGAAAAAAAATCACATAATATGTTCAAAACTAGGTTATTGCAGCAATCTCTAGACTTTCCAGATCAGATTGGTGTTCTCAATATGCTTGTTTTGTCACTTTTTTTCTGCAGACAGGTGACAATTATTGCATGATCATAGTTACAACCCAGAACTGGTTGCTTGTAGTACTTTTCAGCAGATGCAAGGGATAGTTAGAGGCATCAGCTTCACCCCAGCAGAGCTGCTGAAATTAGGACTGGCTCTTTGCAGGAATTCAGAGGGTATAAATATCCACAGCTAATAGGTATTTATTTCTATGCCTGCAGGTAAAAGCAAGTGGTAATAGTAATTGCAAAGCAACACATTTCTAATTGCAATAGATCACACCCTTGAAGGCTAGACTTTGAGATTAGTTTCTAGGTCCTTAAGCATACTGAATAGTTTTTCTAGCAAGATACAGTACACTTTCAGTAACATTAAAGAAGGAAGTATAGAATACTTGGTTAAAAATTTCTAAGGTTAGATGGAGAGCTGTTCTCTCTCTCTTACATGTGTGCTCACATACACACAAAAATTATCCTAACACTTCCACGTGCAAAACAAGTATGTAAATTCCCTCAGAAAAAATCCATATAAAAGAAAAAGGTGTTATTTGTTTAAAATATCGCTGACTGTGAGGCACTGCCCACTGTACTTCCATTTCAACACCAAGACTGGGCATGGGACAGATCTAGCCTCCTGGCACAATGTCACACAGAGAAACAGCTGCAGCCCGGGCACTGCAGTGGCCTGTCACCATCAGGAGGGCTGAAGGACACAAACTTTGCTGACAGACACACAAGGGCTGGAGCCCACTGCCAAACAGAGATCAGATCAGAAAGTGCTCATGTGCTAAGTCAGGGAAACTTGGGCTCTCCATGCACCAACCCCCCAAAAAAAAACCCAGAGACCTGAAGCATAATTATTAACTTACACAAGCTGCTTTTGTGTTTTTGTAAGGATTATGACAAAAGCAGTCCTTTTTTGAAAACCCCAAGAGAAAGACTCTTTGAGAAGCTATTTATTTATTCAGTTTTATCCTACAACTGTATGTCTTAAATACCTTACCAAGACTCTCATCTAGGATATCATTTGAGACTTTCATTTAAGTACTTTGCTGAAATAGAAAATAAAACCCTCCTTCTCTTGTACTTATATTCTCCCAATTTGCCTTTCATATCGCTGCTTATTTAACCAACTTAGCTGAAATACTTCTGTCCACTCTTGGTTTTTTGCTGTGCACCTTCAAACTTTTTTTCTGAAGAACCCATTGTCTAGAAAACTGGGATCTTTTAGCAACAATTAACTGTGGGAGAACAGTGACTTAAACCCAAAATGCTTTAATTTGGAGCACAGGCCTAATACTGCATGCTCCCCTTCTCTTCTATAACTTAAGTTCTCTCATCAGATTGCGCCTCACATGGTAGGAGATTCCTGAAGTATTGGGCTTTTTTTGAGAGAATGAATGATGAATCAAAGCTTAGCCAAGAGAAGAAAATAAAAATTAAGTGAGTTGTACTTCCCAGGAAGCACTGTCAGATGTGGACTTAACAGAGAGGAGGGAGATAAAGATGATAATAGAGGCTAAAGGCTTTTTACTGCCCTACTGGCTTCTGCCTTTGCCCTCTCCTGCCCTTGCCCTACCACCTCCTATTCCACTTTCATACTGATACCTCACACCCCCTTGTTGCACACCCTTGCAGCCCCTCACTGAATCCTCCGGCTCTAAAGAGAAGCTGAACACAATGCAACAGCTCTGCAAAAGAGTTTATGTCAATGTTTGCACATGCACACATATATATTTCTGACATACCACATCTTCCCACCTTGGATGCCAGCGACACAGGGCCATCCCCTATTGCATGACTCAAGGAAAAGGGCCTGTCTCAGCAGAGAGGAGAAAGCACAGCTAAACCACCCTGTTCACTTACGACTGCATGAACAGGGCAGAATACCTCCACCAAAAATGTTTCTATATTCAAGTATATGCTTCTTAGAGGAAACACTGGGATGTCTAAGGGAAGTACACATTGATTGCAAAAAATGAAGGAGTACTTTATAAAAAACTCAATTTTCCATTAGATGGCAAATTTTCACTCAGTCTCCCTCAGGTTTTGTTAACAGCTCTCAGACTATGCTTTCAACAAATTTCCTCAGGATGAATATGCAAGGACTCTGTTTAGTTTGTGGAGTCAAAGAGCATCAGTGCACCACCACACCAGCCACATTGTCCTTCTCTGAACCTGGTCCAGATGTGTCCTCCAGCCAATGCACATGAAGAGGCTGCTCTGCAAACTCCACACCCCCCAGGGGACCTGTGATGGGAAAATAAGTGCTCTTCGGCTCACTGGTGACATTCTGAGAGATGAAGGGGGAAAAACTGGAGGACAAGAAGAGCCCAAAAGCTTGAGCATGTTGGCTTGGCTGGAGGCAAACACCTGATGCAACCAAGTTGTTTCAAGATCCCCAGGAGCCTCTCTTCCCTCTGAGCATCTCCACAGCAAGTGGCAGCAGCTCCCAGCATGGGCAGTATTCATCATTGCCATGGGACAGGCACACACTCCCTCCTGCTTCTCCTCCACATCCTCTTGGGCAGTGGGCATTACTCTTTCTTCACCCATCATGGCAATTTGTGGATGTTAAATTATACCCAGGAGGGCCTATCAAATACAAGAGAAGCCAAATAAGAATTATAGCTCAGAAATTCATATTTAAAAAAAAAAAAAAAAAAAAAGAATAAGAAGAAAAACACCACTATAAAGGCTATGGAATTAAAACAATGTCTTTTCCCAGGTTCATGCTGAGCTCTAGGTGCATGCAGCATTTCATGCAAATCAGATGTAATTTACTGTGTGATTTGTTTCTTCAATAAAAAAGTAAGAATATGGAGAACAATAATTTTCCTACATTTTAGCTACACATTTCTCCATAAATAGCATAACTATTATAATGACTTCTTGTATGTGCTTGTAGAGTAATTGCCTCTGTGTGAAACTCAGGGAGATCATTTCTGTATTATGCCCAGGGTGCTTCACAGAGTTTGGTCATAAGTGTATGTGCACAAATACACACACATCTTACTAATAGATAGTACTATATATAGGAATATGTGTAGTATGTGATGTATGCTATATGATCTGTGTGTTTGTTTGTGTCTCTGTGTGTGTGCACCTGTGTGCATGTGTGTATCAACCATTTTGCTCCCATAGTTCCTCTTGCCCAGAACAATCATATTCCCTTAGACAATATGGCAGTGAACCAGCTTCTGGTGACAAAAATAGGAATACGACTGCCATGGACTTCCCAAAAGTAAAGACTTTTCCACTGCAAATGAGAGGTGTTTCATCAGTTGCTATGTAGGCATGTAGGAGTTGCCTGATCCAAAATACATCCATAATTAGCAATACCTGGCAAGCAAATATAGTGGTTCCAATATAACATGTGGTGATGTTGCTAACCAAAGATAGTGCAAGACATAATTATTTTCCCATACCTCCTAACATCTCACAACATGAGGGGTAAAAATGGTCAGCACAATGAGTCCTTCAACTGAAGAAGGTCTGATGAACAGTTATTCCCTGAGGTATAAAATGGGAATGGGACTACACAGTAGATAAGGCATTTTCATAACATCACTTTTCAAGGCAAAAAGCAAAGCATTGCGGTTTTTTCTTATATGCATTTTATTCAAATAACTGATTTTTTTATTAAAAAAAAAAAAGTTAAGTTAAATTTGGGCTTGGGATAAGGCAATTCCTGGGGAGAAGCACTTGTGTAAATATTTTCTAGAAGAAGTCTTACCTACAATGTCAGAAAAACAGGTACAAAATAGAACAAGATGCAAGATTGTGAAATGCAGAAGATGCTTATTGCATCTGTAAAACGGACCAGTAAGTTTAGAGACACACACGCACGTACACAATGTACATGTGTGACAATAAATTTTTATAATAAGCCTTTCTGGAGTACAGAAGTGAGAAAACAGGTGGATAAATTACAGTGAAGTTCTGAAATTATTATATATTAAAGTATTTTATTACAAATCATTCTGTGGCACGCACTTAGAAAACCTGGGTTGGGTGTGAGGTTTGGGAGGGGGAAGTTATTCTGGTAAAGCAGAGCAGCTATTTTCCCAGCTGAATAGTAATGGGAGAATAATAAATTCTTGATTGCATTTTCTTGCTTTTTGACATTGTGTTTTAGATTTGTCATTTGTATATATTAATACATAATCAGCTTTGCAATAAATTCTGTTTGGGAAACCATTTCTTGATGGTCTTGATAGATTTGTACATAGAAACATAAAGGCATACATCAACAAGAAAGGCTTATTCAAGATGTAAAAATTAAGGACTTAACCAAAAATACTGGGTTTATATGTAAGTTTAGCAAAAAAGGAGGACTATGGAGTTACACAAGGTACATAGAACATAAAAACCTCAACTAACATTTGCCCCCAAAACAGTATTTCAGTTTACTAAAAAAGAGACTATGGTCAGGCAATGCAGGAATATTGCTAATGGTGTTTTCCATCTGGGAGAAGGAGGATAATGGCAAAGAGTCAGTGTTGTGCCAGGTCTGAAAAGGAGAATCACCAGCTGTATGAGTGAAAGGCCGTATATCACAGAATCACAGAATGTTAGGGATTGGAAGGGACCTCAAAAGATCATCCAGTCCAATCCCCCTGCTGGAGCAGGAACGCCTAGGTGAGGTTACACAGGAATGTGTCCAGGCAGGTTTTGAATGTCTCCAGAGAAGGAGACTCCACATCCTCCCTGGGCAACCTGTTCCAGTGTTCTGTTACCCTCACTGTGAAGAAGTTTCTTCTCAAATTTAAATGGAACCTCCTGTGTTCCAGTTTATACCCCTTGCCTCTTGTCTTATCATTGGTTGTCACTGAGAAGAGCCTGGCTCCATCCTCATGACACTCAATCTTTATATATCAGACACTTCAATTCCTATGGCAAATCTGCTCTTTCTTGGCTCTTCCACCTCCCTTTTACTCTCCTCTCTTTAGTAGTGGGACCACACAGACAAGGACAAAAGAGTTGCCATGGATCTTTTGAACTGCCCCAATTACCTGCCGCTCCCAGCACCTGATGCTAAGACCTGACCCTTCCTACAGACAGCTAGAAGGCACACAGAAACAGTGTTTGTCTCCTTCCAATGATGAGCCTGACTTTTTCAGTCCTTCATTCATCATAGCTCCAACAAGTGCTGCAAGTTTGTCCCTTTTCCCATGTGGGCAAAAATATGAATGATTTCAGACTTGCAGAAGTCCAGTCTTCTCCATATCCCCACAAAAACACATTTCTTGATTGGATTCTTAAGAAAACCCATCCAGATAAAGTCACAGCTTCAAATCAAGTCTTACAAAGTTGCTGTCTGCAGGAAGCCTAAATAAGTAGCTTCAAATAGATACGTAACTTTTAGATGACTAAGACAAAGCTGAATCTCATCCTAAATGCTCAGGCCCCCAATAGGACGACTCCTGCAGCCCCTGGAAATCTATTAAGGTGCCAGGTTGTCCACAAAGCCTGGTCATTTGGTGTCTCCCCTCAGGAGCTCATCTCTGCCAGGAGATGAGACAGGGATGAGACACCTGTCTGCCACTCCCCTATGTCAAGCAGGTCAGCATTCCTCCTCTTTGCCTTCTTACTCACCCAAAGAGCTTTGAGCTCAAGAGCAGAGCAGGAGATATCAGTCTGATTTGTTTCTGGGGCAAACCCCCAGAGTGCAAGGTATTTTCCCCGGTGTAGCATTGCGGTGCCAGCTACTTGGTATAATAGCACTCCGAGCAGGGCAAGCCTTTCACAGCCAGGGGCTGAGTCAGCTTTTCTCCCATTCACATGTTTTGCAAACAGATGAAGATTTTTTTCAATGTCTCTGCTATTTGAAGTTTTTCACAAATCATTTTATAGATGCAGTGCCTGTGCAAAGATTTTGTTGCATGTCTTAAAAATTCAGAATTCTGGCCCTTGCAATGGCATAGCCTGCACACTGCATTTTCATAGCTTGATTGGAACAGTATGACTGTGAATTGTATCAACCTTGACAAGGGCCAATTCAAAATTTGCTTTCTGCCAATAACTGCCAGTGTAAGCTGAAAATTCACCACTTTGTTGGAACATTTATGCCAGCAAATTGGTTTTCAGGTGTATTACTGGTTTTCAAACGCTCCAATAACAAGGAACATACTAAACATCTAGACTGATTTATAGGAAATGAACCCAAAACAGGTGCTGCTACCTCAGCCCAGGCTTATTTGCTAACAGAATATGAATAGAAATGTTTTATACCAAACTTGAACAGTGTATGTGACAGGATACCTCAGTTCATCTCTCTCTACACAGATGGTTCTCTTATGAAGCAATTTCCAGGTCTCAGGCTGAACTCTTTGTTTTCTGGAAAGGAAAAAAAAAATCAATTTGGGAGCTCCAATAACTGGTAGACATTTTTATGACAGCTACAATGCAAGTGTGTATTCAGAGGGATTTTTCAACACTCTTGGAGTAGTAGTAAACAACATTTTTACTGCCCGATAATGCAGAGATACTTACTTTCATCAAAATAAATCTTGAACAGGTTTCAGTATTCCTCCAAAATGAGAGATTCAGAGACTGGGACAGGAAGACCTTGGGAGGGAATGATACTTTATTGATTTATTTAGGTAACTATTTTCTTGGCAGTACTTAGCATGGGTGCAAAACACCTATTATGTGCTGACTGTAATTTTTTATAGCCCTCATTTAAAATGATGAAGTGGTTATTCCATGCTTGGTAGGGCTTTGCATGTTTTGTAAGACAAGCCTGCTCCAAAGGCTGCCCAAGCCCTGTGAGCATTCAGCCACGGATTTTCTGCTGCCTTTCAGACTGACGGTGCTTGAGGTTTTATTTCGACACAGCTGAAAAAAGCACCTTCCCCATTTGTGTTCCCATGAAAAGGTGTCCCCATTCCACTCACTACCTTTGCAATTAGGAGCAATAATATATCCTCTATATTATATCCACTACAAAACAAATTCCTCCATTTTATTTCTCACAGTGGATACAGGTCCCAGTTACTCTCCTTATAAATCACAATAAATCACAAAGAAGGGATTTGGGAAGTGTTTGGGAAGTGGCCTGTTTATAGAAAACACCAAAAATCCCTCTTCACCTTCCATTTCTCAAGCAATTATCCAGAAGAAAAATCTAGCATAAATCCAGGGCAAAAATTTCTTGGAAATCACCAATTTCAATTCTGCAGAAGGTCTGTCAAAGCTTATTTAAGTAATTAATTCCTCTGCCATTGTCACTGCCATTAACTGAAAGAAAGGATGCATGTAGATGTGCTGTCTCCCCTGCCTCCCCAGACTTGGAAAGGAACACGACCTCCAAGGGTCCAAGGGACCAAATTGTTAATCTCTTGTAAAGTTAACATCCCAGCTCATCTTTGTCGTAAGCTGAATTCCCTCCTTCAATCCCTTTCCATTGTCACAAAAGGATCATCCTTTGACAGGTGCATGCATTGTCACCTCCTGCAGCTCAGGGCAGTCTCAGATTGTGGGGACAAGATGCAAGCAGGAAGCAGTTTTCACCGCCAGGGATTTTGAAACCTTCCCCTGACTGCATCAGGAGGATGATGTTATATAACAGAAGGAAAGAAATCACAAGGGAGACAAAGATCCCCCCTTGTGACAACGGGCCCATCACCCCACCTCTAGCATATGTCTGAAGTCCAAGTTCGACATGCAAAGCTTAAAATAATTCCTTATTAGTGCCAGCCAAATGTGTATGAGAGGTGTTCATCAGCACAAGCTTCAAGTAAGGTCAATTGGAACTGGGGTCACTTTGCATTTCCTCTGCTTCTGGCTTTGACCACCAAATCCACCATAAAGCTGAGAAAGCTTTTGAACAAACCTGCTGCATCTCCACTAAAGCAGCTTCTGAAGAGGTCATGGATTAGCTCTGATCATCATGACTGTTGGCTCTATGAGTGAATACATCTCTTTGTTTGCTTTCTTGGAAACAGAATAAAGGAAACTGAATGAAGAAATCAACTTATGGGTTAAACTTTCGGGTGGAAAATAGCAGTAAGAATCGATTTTGCCCTACAGTTTGCCCTATAGCCAATCAAAGTGCACTTATGGTGAGATCAGTGAAAATACAAGGCACCTAATAATAGGTCGGGTGAGATTTTACTCAGTAAGTATTGTACATTGCAAATGTTATACAGAAAGATAAAACACTTGATTAACTGATTCTGGCAGCCTGGCATACTACAAAAGAAAAATTAACATATATCCTACAATCCTCAGCAATTACAGTATCCTTGATCTGGATTTTTTTATATAATATAACTCTAAAAAACAATTTGACAATGGAATCATTAGGAACAAGATGACAGAATTATTAGCAAGCCAGGAAAAAGAGAATTAGTTGGTAAATACCATTTTTACACACACAGATGCTAGTGGCTCCTTGAAATTATAGTTGATGGCATAAGGTTGCAGCTGGTGCTGAGGATAACCATAAACACTAATGCACAGAGGAGAAGTTTTTCTACAGGCTCACTTCATATTTGTATTAAACTGTGACAGTTTGCCTGCCAAAAATGCCCAGCTTTGGGCCAGAAGGAGCTGCCCAGTGACACTGCCCCAGCTCACCTTGCTCCCCATCCTTGCTCCCTGGGAAAGAGGAGCACCCACACAGATGCACCTTGAGTGGTAACAGCCAGATACGCCCAAAGCACAGATTTGGGGCTTACATGTCCTCTGAACCTGCTCAGCTATGTGAAGCGTCTGAAACCTTGCTCTCCTGCTCACTTGTGAGAGGTGAAGAAGAGTCAACCCCCCGCTGCTCTCTGGGGTGACAGGACTCAGCATGACACCTCCAGACGTGGAAGTCATCTATTCCTCCTGCAGGGATCATCTGCCCCCATGTAGTTAAGGAGTTAATACTAACCATATGGTTGATTACAGTAATTATTACAAACACAATGTCTAATGAAGGCAAAAGTATGGTAAAATAATTAGACTTAATTATGACATTCACATTTCAAATTATGTTTCACTTATCCTGCGTGAAAGATGAAAAATTCCTCTTGAAATGGAGCAAGTTTAAACTTCCTTTGCATTCCCCTAGGGGAGGGTTCCTACAGCATTGGAGGGAATGGGGAAATGTGTTTATGAAGCCTCAGAAGGTGAGACTATGTTAAGGCACTCAGGCTCTTTTCTTCTACCCATCCACAACCTTTTCTTATCACAGGTAACTTTACTGCCCCAGTGCTCTTACAACTGGGCTGGAAGCCTCAGAGGAGTCAGAAAGGCAATAAGGATCTCAGAAAAATTCCTAATCTCCTTCGACCCCTGTGTTATTTCATACATTTGAACCTAGTTCCTCACAATAGCATTGCTCAGGAAGGTCTCTTTAGGCTTCCTTCTAACGGCAAGCATGACCTGGAGCTCACAAGGGCTGTCCCATCTTCCACTACTTGAAGAGCTCCTCCTCCTTTGCTTCCCTAAGCACACGCATCTGGCCTGAGTCAATTTTAATTTACAAATAGCAGTCTCATTTTAGAAGTTCGTAACACATACTTGCACATAAAATATTGGCTGCAATGGGAGGGGGGAGTTTCACGTTGGTGCATTTGTCACAGTGCTCAAAATTCCAGCTGTATCGATTTGCTCAATTCATTTTACAGTGCTATTTTCATTAGCTAATCCTAGGGAGTTCACTGCCCTATATCTGTTATGTACACACTCACACACACATACATTCAGAGTGGGAGAGGATAGATTTCATTAGAGTGCACCACAGATGGGAAGGTATCCAAGTCAGTTCCAATACATTATATTAGCTCAACTGGAGATTTTCCTTAGAGTTCACACAGTTCATGGTTAAAGCTTTTCTTTTGATGGCCTGAGTCACCCACTCCAGTATGTGCTTCATGATCACTGCCTGCTAGCTGGACATATTTATGCTATGTGGCTTAAACTTCAGCATGAAAATTATTTTGACAAAACACACAGTAAGAGCACTTGGTCTGCTCTAGTTTATGTCAATATGAAAGTGCTTTTCATGTGGCCTCTTGCTTTATTCACTCTAACAGCTCAGTGGGAACCTGCAAGGTTAATCAAGAACCTGTGTATGAAGGGATGCTCTTCATGTAACCTGAAGCCATTTCTTCTGCATAAAGTCACTGATCATAACTTAGGAATGGTTACTGTAGCATTTGGTCACCCCTGGAAACATGTGTAGGCACATGGCAAATTGCAAGAATGAAAATAACCTATTTTGAAACCAAAATTGCTTGGTACACACCCAGCAAGCTCCAGACCCCATTTCTGTGGTTGGTACCCAGCACTCTCCACAACCAAAAGGAACATCGACAGCTTGCAAAGCACCAGCACCAGCAGCAGCAGCACCACCAGACGGTGGGCAACCACCTCCAGCCCACCCACAGCCTCCCTGGGCAGCAGCAGTTCCCCCCGTGTCCTGCCCCTGTCTCAGGGACCAGGCAGTGAGGCACAGCACCTCCAGGGCTACTGGTGTTTCTCATGCCTGGTAGCTCTCGACAGGGGAAAAAAGCACTTGGTGCGTGCAGGATTTGAAATCACAGCAATATACATAAGCAGATAGGAACCATCCTCCCTTGTGAAGTAAATTCCAGCCAGCAGCCAGTGCTACTGGAGTCTGAATAATGTAATGTAGTGTCCAGTGAAAAACTCGTCAGATCATTAGTTGTTCTGTGTAACAAATCACACCCCTTTGAAACTCCTTGGCTGCCGTAGCTGGGCATGGTAAAAACTGCACAAATCCCAGTGAGGCCCCCAGTACAGCAGGACAGAGGCATCAGTCCAGTACTCCATGCAAATATTTTTCTCTTTTCAACATCCTCAGTACCACATGCAAGTCTCTTTATCATGCCATTTCTGCACAGGCAGGGTCCTTCTGACACAAACATCACCCACCTCAGGACTTGCCTCATCTACTGCCAGACATCATCTCTCTTGCATTGCCCCCACCACTCTCTCCAGTCCCACAACCACTGGGAAGAGGCTCCTAACCATAGAGAAGTCCTGGTGTCTCATCCCTAAGGAACCCTGAGATGTTTGTCCAAATTTTGCAGTGAGGAATTCCACACACCCTTTAAATAAATCATGTGATGAAACTGTTTTCATTTTTCACACAGTTCTACCTAGACGTGACTGGCCCAGCAAATTTACCTTGGTGTGCAAGGTACTTACAGGTGGCAGTAGCACGTGCCGCAGGATGATTTCCTTGGTGCGAAGATGAGCAGGGAGGGAGAGACGGCTCGTAAGTCCCAAAAGGTGAATCCATATTTATTTTTCAAAGTGACCTCAGCTGGATAAATTGTTAATTCAAAAAAGGTGCAAAGACTAAGCTCTGGGATTTTCAAATGCTGCTCAGACACATGGAGTACAGAAACACCTGTATCTGCCTATAATATCTACATTTCTACAGATGGGGACAGTGCACATAATTGTCACTGTAAAGTGGCAATATTTTGCAACAACTCATGGGTATCAGTTTTTGAGGACTTATGTTTACTCTATATGTAGAAAAAAACAAGTACAGTCAGCTCATAATACTCACTGGGAAATGCAGAATTTTTATTCATTCATAGTGTTTGGAAAGATTCTTCATTCTTATAAAATCTGCATTCACCTAGGGCAGTTTTCAGACCATTCACCGCTATCTGAGGTTGGAGCCTTGGAAAATTGCTACAGGGCAGAGAAGGTATGAAGATGCATAGGCTCCCTAACAGCCAAGATTCTGAATTACATCACTGTTCCATAAATATATTCATTTTATTCATGTTCATTCCTGAAAGAATTTACTGCACCAAGGATGTCATCTTGACTATGCATCTCAGAATTGATCATTTCCCCAATTAAGCTGTTCGGTCTTCAGACTTAAAGAGCTGTCACAGCTGCTGCAAGCTGATTTATCTCCTGATGACGGGCAGAGCTCCTGACCAAAAAATTATTAATGACAGCGTTTCTTTTTTTGAAATAACCTTAACCCAAGCATATATCTTTTTAGTCACATTAATATCTGAACACATACCCTCAATTCTTAGCCAGGTGTTAAATGGATGTAAAATCCTAAACCTTAGTCTTTTAATACAGAGACTTTCAAATGAAGAATAAGAGATTAATCCAGCCCTGTTCTGTGTCAGGCTGAGCAGCAACTGCTGCTGTTTCATGGGAAATGTGGGCTCTGACCAAGGCTTTGGCTTACATCACTCTGCTTCACATCCAGCTCTCACACCACAGTGCCCTGGAGCTCCTCATTGCAAGACATGACTTCCATGGACTGGTCAGGGAAAGGGCTCCCCCAAACAGAAGAAGACAAAACTGTGTTCAGTTTTGGACTCGTCACATCAGAAAAGACATTGAGGTGCTGGAGAGAGTGCAGAGAAGGGCAACAAAGCTGGTGAGGGGTCTGGAGCACAAGTCTGATGAGGGGCGGCTGAGGGAACTGGGGTGGTCTAATCTGGAGAACAGGAGGCTGAGGGGAGACCTGATCGCTGTCATCAACTACCTGACAGGAGGTTGTAGCATGGAGGGTGTTGGTCTCTTCTCCTGAGTAGCAAGTGGTAGGTAGAATAAGACAAAATGGCCTCAAGTTGAACCAGGGGAATTTTAGCTTGGATATTAGGAAAAATGTCTTCCCCAAAAGGCTTGTCAGTCATTGGAACAGGCTGTTCATGGAAGTGGTTGAGTCACCGTCCCTGGAGGTGTTTAAAAGATGTGTAGACAAGGATCTCAGGAACATGGTTTAGAGGTGAACTTGGCAGTGTTAGGTTGCACTCGGTGATCTTAAAGGTCTTTTCAAACCAAAATGACTCTATGAAACTCAACAAGTGCCCATTCACCAGTTCTGGACAGTTATTTCTTTTTAAACTTCCTTTATGGTTTAACATCACTCCCGCTGAAGTCAACAAGGAGTTCTGCCATTGGCATCAGTGAGAAAAAAAATGGGCCCTTCATCAGCATGGTTTTGTGACCACCACTACAGTAGTTGGGGCCCATTGCACTGACCGGGCCAAGAGGACTTTATTACATTTAATTGCTTATTACATTTAATGTAAAATAAATTTAAAGGACATCAGTTATGAGGGTTCTTCCATATGCAAAATGCCTTGGGTCCATAAGAAGGCTTGGACAGTAGGGTCTTGACCTGGTTGGGTTTTCTTGTACTGTGAAAGCATTAAAGTATACAGGCACAAACTCAAATCAAATTTCCTCTGATTTTAATGGCCCTTAAATCTTTTGCGCCTTAAAAATACCTATCGCAAATGCCAGTGAGTGTGAGATAATTCACACATTCAGCTGATCACTTCTGCCATATTCCAGGTATATGTCAAAACTTCCACTTAAACTTTTGTTCTAATTAGTTTAAAAATTCATCCAAATGTTTAAAAGTTTTAAACGGCTAAGCCTCTTTCTTATTATTCAGTCCTCTTATTATTAATTTTCAAAAGGCCCTCTGACACCTAT
Source organism: Nesoenas mayeri (assembly GCF_963082525.1). Lineage (NCBI taxonomy): Eukaryota > Metazoa > Chordata > Aves > Columbiformes > Columbidae > Nesoenas > Nesoenas mayeri. The sequence goes on along the minus strand of NC_137544.1, from coordinate 64,744,772 downwards.
CAAATCTGAGAGACGGAGCAGTGATTTCTCCCAGGTGAGTGTAAATCTTACACCACTTCCCACATGATATTACGTTCCACATGTCTGATGGCTCTGGAAACAAGTAATCAAATTAATAGGACTATTTAACTTTCATTCATATCTTAGCTGCCACCATAAATTTCAACCATCAGAAGATGGTAAAATGTTAGTTTTGCTTTATTTGGAGGAGATATTCATTTTCACAACTTCTGCCTTATTAAATCCAGCAGCTTATTTCTTGGGTAAGACGGTATGATTCACACTGACAGCAATTTCAATAACCACTCCAAACCTTTGCTATTTGCATTTGGTTTTGTGAACAGGTCATATTCCCAGCATTAAAAGTTTATGATGATTTAATAGGGAGATTGTAAACATAATCTACCTGGGTCTGAAAATTTCAGTGGTTAAAAATGTACAACGGGAACCCAATGCAGCAACACAGTTCTTCAGCAATATCCATTACTGGGAACGTATCAAAAATGTCCTCTGCTTACTGTGCTGGCTTTTCAGTACCTGTTGCAGCAGGTTCATTATGTCATTATTCATCTGCAAAATGCCCAGTAGTTTCAGCCCAGGATGTGTAAGAGATCACATTACTTTACAGGAACAAGTTTGCTGTCTTCTCCTCTGCCATGGCTCAATGGAAATAGCACAGAGAACTGCTGGTCCAGGGCCGAGGAACTGAGGGTATGATGAAGGCAATCCAAAAGTCATCAACTGCTGCAAATTTATGAGTTTTCACTCCTCAGACGAGGTGTGGTAATAGCCTGCCTGTGTGCTCTGAGCCCATTTCAATTGCAGACTGAAACTTTTTAATTTAAACCACCATGAATCACACCAGTTGTTACCCACTGCCCATTCCAAGTGAAGGGCAGATTTTCAACCTACCCTTTGCCAGTAACAGCTCTTTGCACATTTCATTTCAGTAAAACATTACACAAAGGTCTTCCCTTTTGTTCCCCTTCGGGCTCCATCCACACATACAAACCATTCCATCAAAAGGAAAAGCAAAAAGAAATTGTGTGATGGTTGCTATCAACATTGCTTCAGACAACTGAGTGGATGGTGACTGAAGACCATGGTGGGTCTATATGACATGTCCAGTAGCATGAACAAAACAGCATCTCACCAGTTTTAGGCAAATATCTTGAAACATATAAAGTGGATTTTGGTACTAGTGAGGACCGTATGCAGTGACTAAATAGATCAAAACTCACTGCTCTGAGTCAAAAACTGCATTCAGTCATAATAAGCAGTTTGCAAAAAAAAAAAAAGATTATCAGTCTTGTGACATGATAGTTTGGCATTTGCAACTTAAAATTACAATGGACATTTTGCAGCTTTATGATATTGCAAATTCAGGCTTGGTTGGCTATCCATTATCATCTTACTTCTTTCAGAATTACTGCTTCCCAGGTTTCTTCTTCCTCTTGGAGATATGTGTTTCAGATTATTTTCCCTCAGATTTATTATCCTGCAGTTCTCTGGGATGAATCTCCGTTTATATAAAAACCCCTGCCTACCTTTACAATCTCTTTAGGTCTCTTTTTATTATCTCATTTTCTCTATAGTCCTCCTAATTCAATATCCTCTGAATTTTGTAATCATGCTCTCCTCACTTTTTTTTTTTTTTAGATCATTAATGATGGTATTTAATACTGCCTCTCCTTACACCATTCCTGAAGTACTGCATGATCACAATAACACTCAGTTTTTAGAAAGCACTATCTATCACATAATTCACAAAGCATTTCATGTGTCAGGTAAATGCTGTTACCCCATATTACAACCAATGTTGCAAATTAGTCAGGCACTCAAAAAAGCTGGTTTCCTCTCCCTGTGTTTCATCTACAGTCAAGTGACAGAGAGATACAAATTTCTCCAGTGGCCAGTTTAGAGTGGCTATATGAGTTTTCTACTATGAACAATTCTTTCAGGACCCTAAACCCTTGCAAATACCCCTGGGGCAGTGACATTGACAACTGAGAGCTGGGACACAAACCAAGCTAGGTCCGTCCTTTGCCAAGTGGGGCAGACTGCTGAAATTCAGCTGGGCAGACTGCTTCCGAAAGGGTGTTTTGGGGGGCAATCAGATCTGGAGACAGCCAAATAAAAAGACCTTTCTGAAAGTCACAGCCTAAAATTTCTTCTCCTGAGCACCATGTTTCATTCACAGTTTTGGGGACATAGACAGGAAAAAAATGCATGGAAAGATGCATTTGTTTGAATCAGAAGTATCCTCTGGTGGCCAATGCCTACTCAGTATCTTCTTCCTGCAAGATGGAACAAATAGTAGTATGATATATTTAACTGCTGTCCAGTAGAAAAAAAAAAAAAAAAAAAAAGAAAGAAAGAAAGAAAAAAACAAAGTAAAGATATCCAAATATCCAATGACCACTGTTAATTTCTTCTCCCATTTCACAGTTTGGCCATATCCTTTCGACTAGTGTTAAGCTATTATTGACTGTTCAATGTTAGGGGTATTCTGATTGGCAGCAGTAACACCTTACAGGCATTTTTCAAAGGTGGAAGGATGTTTGCCTTACTTTTTTTCACTCTGAATAATTAGATTCTGAGTGCCTAAAGTGTCAGAGGCTTTATTTGGGTAAGATATTAATATTAGCTTCTTGCTATATAACTACAATGTAATTTTTTTTGCACCGTTAAACAGCTGCCATTATCCACATGAAAGGTAGCTCTATGTTGCTGATTGATGAAATAAATTATTAGCTCATATCCCCATCACCATATTTATGGAGGCAATGTCCATGCTACTGATAGCAAGACCATAAGATAATTTTGTCCTTCACTTCATTTAACACGACCCATGCCTGCAGTCCCCCTGTCAAGAAGTTACTCTAACATTCTAAGCCTACAAGGTGCTGCAAACATATAGGAACTCCCACACATTTAACCTAACACCCTGTGCAAACACATTAAGATTAGATGAAGGAGTTTTCATTCCCTGCTATGTTTTAATTAGGTAAAAATCTGTAGGGAACAAAGCAGACCAGAAACCTCTTACAGCAGAGCTGTGGCTAGAGCACACACTCCATACACCTTCCTTCCATAAAAACTGAGACAACCGGCTCTCACTTGCGAGAGGGTAACATGGGACTAGAGGATTATCCGTCACAATTCAAACGCAATTCTCTGATAATGGTAATAGTGTTCCAGTGTTAGAAGTGATAGACTTACATAATTAGCTGCAAGTGCTATTTCTGTGTGTGTAAAATCTTTTAATTATTTCCTTTTTAATTATTTTAAATTACCTAATAACTCTTTGGCAAAGAGGGATGTATGAGAGGGAGGTTGCACAAGCCCACCACCATTATGAAAGCTTTTCAAGAGTCCCATTATGTGCTGTAAGCATCTGACTCTTTTTAGCATGAGTCACCCACAAAGTCTTGAGCCATCAAGTAATTAGGTTCCTTAATACAGAGTGGAAGGGGAGGAAGTAATATCATTTGTCGTTATGATCTGTCACATTCCTACAAGTATATACCATAACTGTTTTATAAATGGATTATTAGCAAATCAGATTACAGCACTAATTATTTCTCCCAGCATTTCCCTTACCCATGTGCTGTGGACTCAGACATTCCCCACTACTACTAAACATCTCTTCCATCTGTTTTCTTCCCCTTTGCTATCTCACACATATACACACTGGAAGAACTCAACAAGAGCTGTTACCAACACTTCAAAGCAACAAACATTGCTAGTTTTCACTGGAAATCTTTCTGAATGGATAGTTGTGTGGTGACCTAGGTACAACAAGGTGGTCATAACCCAGTTCTGAGCAGAACTGTGAAAGAGGAATTCACAACACAACGCCATCTCCACGCTGGCAAGCAATCTCAGAAGAAAGAACAAGAATTGGCAGACCTGAAAAGAAAACCACCTGTCTCACCTTTATTGGGAAAAAAAAGGATTTGTTAGGTAAGACGTGCTAGGTATTTTTTTCCCTTTCTAATGAAGACTGATGCCAAGAGAGCTAGATTATTCCAGAAAAAAATCAAGGGCAATACGAAGTCAAACCAGAGCTGATGAAAGGAGCAAAGTGGAGGGGCAGGAATTAGAACAAACTAAAGGAAAACATAGGTGGAATCATAAGTCAAATTTACTACACAGTCAGTTGAATCTGTTATAATTTTCAAGAGCACCCACAGGATTTAGCAGCCCTGAGGAAGTGTAATCATTGCACCAGCTGTAAATTTTCACAAAAAGAACAGAGATTTAGATATTTCTGTTCTTTATGTATAGGCTGTGTTGCACAACCTACAAAATTCATTAAAATCATGAAGCCAAAACCTGAAACAGTACACAACATCAAACATAAGACAAAGCTGCTCCCCTTCCCAGCAGTGTAAAACACATCTTCTGCCACAGATTTACCTAAGAGTAAAGGAAATATTTCAGTGTAAAAATTGGCAGTTCTTCTGCCAATTGTCCAGTCTCGCTTTTGTGATTTCCAGAAGAAAAAGCAATCAAGAGATAGTACAGTCTTTGCACAAATTCCTTGGCCAACTAGTAAGGTGTGATTAACATTACCCCAAGTGACTGCTAGGGGAGGATGAAGAGTGTTTTAAAAAGCCAGCTTTAAGCTCAACAATACTGAAGAGATTTGTAACAGACCGCTGCTTAATCTTCACATGGCCTCTAACCTCCCAATCAGGGTATGCATGACCAACGCTTTGCTGAAGCTGTCCCCTTGCCAACACAACTCTCCTTCCCATTGCTATCAAAGCATCACTTGTGTTGGATCTACTTTCCTCTACATTGTCTTTCTCTCAACTGCATTATATGCACATCAAGGAAAAAAAACAGCTTTCCACTCATAAATAGAGCTACCATATACATTTCAAGCCATGGTGATATATCAGTAACAAAAGAAAAGGCACCAAAGTGAGAACCTACTCCCACGTCCAGAAGGACTGTTCATTTTCATTTGGTGTATATGGCTGGACAAAGCTGTGCCATGTCCAGTTCTGCCACTAGTGCTGCAGGCAAGAAGAACAAGAGCCCAGTGCAGCCTGATGCACCGACCCCAGCCACAAGGAATGTCCCACTGATCCCACCAGGCCACCAATTCCCAGGCATGTGGCCCAGCAGCTTTCAGGGCTCCCTGCGAGAGGTACACTGGAGGAGGGTGCTCAGTGCCAGGCCATTTGCCTTCATGGGTGTTTTGCTTATGTTTTTGAGGAGAAGATTCTCTGACTTAGTGGGTGATTCACAAGTGGCAGCATCTCATGTTCACCTCTCTGGGAGAATGTGACTCAAAAGTGTCATTACATCTCCTTTTCTCCCATCCCAATTAACCTGAAGATGACAACTGAATTTCTGCTGGCTGAAAAGCATGGGTTCATTCGCAGATTTTTCCTGCAACAGTGGCTTTATCCCTCAGTAGATCAGGCTTGATTCTCTTTAAATATTGCTATGGTACCAATTTAATCAGTAATTACACACAAAGCAGAGTCATAAACCCCCTAAAGTGAGTCCCCCTCACTGGTGCTGAAACAATAGCATACGCCTATGGTATGGGCAAATATCTCAAGTCTACTCTCTCTAAGGTGCTACTTCACAATGTTAAACCTATAAAACTCAATCATACTCTAGCCTGGGAGAAAAATTCAGAGAAAACTCTGGAGGAGTCAATTTATTTGGAAGTTAACCAGACATATTTCAATCTTGATTGGACATCTTGAGACACAACATAAATTTTTATATAGGTTATTTGATTCTCACACCTCATAAATTAAATAGAATGATCTCTGATATATCTAATGCCTGGTGGTAAAACTGTGAAAGGATAGATTTCTGGTACATTTGTTTCCAGTGCCCTGCAGTTAGGTCCTTCTGGGCATCAGTTAAGGTTAACGTGAAATGAGGGGCAGTGACAGGAGACAGTTTCAAGTCCTGAGCAATTTGCACAGGAAAGCAGCTTGCTGGGACCAGCCTACCAGCCACTCTGCATATGATAACACTATTGGTGACTTAGGTGCTGTGGCCAGGCTCTGCAAAAAATTGCTCCAAATCCATAGAAAGCTAGAGCGTTGATTGGCTAGTTGAAAGCAAATATTCAAGAAATAAATTGTTTTCATAACACTTCTGGATGACTAATTTAATAGGATAACTTATTTCATCTGAAGTCACTCACAACTTTCCATGTATTTGCCATATAAGTGAGCCAATAATAAAGTTTGATATTAAGCTGAAAATTGTTCAAAAATCCAATTAAATTGTATCTTGCAAAAGTCTCAATTGAATATAGAGTGGGCCAGCCGTTTAAATCCCGTGGTAGGTTTTTGTGCCTTTGGACAACACAGAGATGAAGTTACATAGCTTATTATAACTCAGAATTTGACCCACATTGACTAGCTGCACAATTCATCCAGTCAGGAAAAGAAATGATGGCACATACAGACTTGTGTTCCATAACTAGACACAACTTGCATGTGATTAATTGTGAAAAAACACTATTTGTGTCTCCAAATGTACAGGTAAGAATTGCTTTCTGTTTAACTCAAGATAAAACAGCACTTTTTTGTAATTCCCCTAGTCACATGTTCCCAGAAGCAAACACTATCATAAGAAAATTCATATGTACTATGACTACAAATACTTACATTGATAGGCAGATTAATTTAACTCTGAAGCAGAAATTTATGACCCTGCACTACCTTAAGTGTATTCTAGAAGTGATATTTCTTATACAATAGCGACGACATTACAGAGGAAGCTATACTACAATCAGAACTGGCATGTGTCTCAGATGCAATAACAAGGCTCATAGCTGTCAACAGCAGTTCTTTAAGTTATACTGATTACCACCTGCAAGAAAGTATGCCCCTTAGGTATTTTGGCCATTTGTTCCCATTTTTCTGGTACCCTCTTTCTTTCTCCCACTGTTCCTCTATTTTGTTATTCTTTTCCTTCTTCTTTCCCTTTCCCTTCTTTGCTTCTTTTTTCCAATCCTAACTTTCTTGCTTCTGAATTTCCTTCCCATCAGCAAGTCCCACTTTTTCCTTCAGCAGTTTCATTTATTTCTCAACTCATGATCAAACTAGGCTTAACCAGTCATATCATAGTTAGGTCATTACTGGTGACAGTAGAGAAATGCATTTGTTGATTTAGGAGGTCTCTTTCAGTTTTATATTGCTTTCTTGTTTCCTAGTTCTTTTGGCAAATCTGGTAATTTTGACAGAGATTCATATCACCATTAGGCTTCAGAGTGAACACCCTTGTGCACTGTAGAGCAAAGGAGGAAAAAGTGGGACGAAATTAATTTTTCCCAGAGCTCTCATTTCACATAAGGAAGAGAACTCTTTATCTGTTGTGCTTATCTTGCTTTTAAAGATTGCCTTTGTAACCAGGTGGGTGAGCAGCATTTTATTTCTAAAGTAAGCATGTTTTCAAGCTTCGCATGCCATATGGCCCACAAAGAAGTAAAACTCCAGCCTATGGGCAGGGTGCTCAAGACCTCTGCTCTAGGCAGCTGCATGCAATGCTGGATTCTCGGTATGTTTTTAGGAAATGTGTTAATTTTTATGCATTCTAATTCGATTAAGTTCCTTCTCTTGGCAACTGTTCATTGTCAGACCCCTTTCCAATCAGCAGGAGACTAATACAACCTGGGAGCTACGGCCCAGGCAATGGAAAACATTACAGGCACGATGGAGGACATAGTTGCAAATAATATCTTCTGCACCTGGACTCCATTTATTAAGTTTGCAGAAAGGCCAGCTCCTGCCAAGCAGCCAGACACTCTGACCTTGTCTGAACCTGCCTGCAGCCTGCTGAGCCGGATCTGCGGCAAGCAGGAGTGCAGGAGGGGCACAGGGCACGCTGTTGCTCCTCGGGGACTCGCTGCAAGAGACGGGGAGTTTATGTTCACAAAGTGTTTTACTTTTAAAGCCTGTATTCTTTCATCTCGTCACAGGCTATAACTTTGCTATTGAGCTATATTGCTGTGTCTAGTCAGGGCGTGTGTTTGTATGCCGGTGTCAATCATTTCTTTTTGTACCCTTCATCAGCAGCAGCTCGTGGAGTGGCAGGTGGTTTTTGCTCTCCACTCTATTGATGCTGCTTGGTTTTATTATATCGTTTTTCCCCCTCCTCAAGCTTTATAACCTATCAAGTGTCTAATAACCTATCTAAAGTGTCTAATAAACAGAAAGTTAAAAGGGGAAAAAAAAATCCCAGCAAAGTTAATACAGCTTGGATTCAATACCCAGCTCATCTTCAGCAGGGCTCTAGTTTTCCCACTATGACATGAAATTGAACTTACCCCATAATGTGGTTCTCATTTAGGATTTAAAGATGTTAGCATTCCGCACAAGTCTTAATGATCATGCTTGGCTCTTGGACACTGCAGAGATAAGTATCCTGCAAACAGCTAAGCTGGAGAGATACAGACACTGTTTTCCCTAATAAAAGCAAGATCCTCCAAAACAACGGATTACCTAACCAGAGTATTATCTTTCCAAACAAATAACGTATTTACTTATTCCTTTTACAAAAGAAAAAAAAAAAATAAAGAAAGAAAGAAAACCTTCTGCATATAACTGAGATGTCTGCCACTTAAAATTGTTCCAGTTTGAAAGCAGCACAGTACTGCAGAGTGAACTTAATTTGATATCTGCTGGACAACTTTAGTTAAAACCAGGCATATACTTAAGCATCGTGCTGACTGGGGCCTTTATATGCCTTTAACATCCAATGTGGCCTTTTTTGACACTCTGCAAAGTCACTTCTGGGGCTGCAGCCCACAGAGGAACAGCTTCACCTAACCTGAGACTCAGCCATGGGGCTACAGGGGACAGATCAGCCTGGGAGGGGAAGAGGAGATCAGGAGAGTCTCTGTCCCTCCTGGCTGGCAGTGCCTTGGCTGAGGGTGTCAGTGAGAGCCAGTGAGGATGATGAGATTGTTTGTATGAACATCTGTCCATTGGGAGGAACAGGGACAAGGAATAGCCTGCTAATTTTAAATTCGGTAACACTGGCAGGTCACCATCCCAGTCTTTTTGTTACCACTGATACAGGCTGGATTTGAACAGGCTACAAGGGACTGAAATATTGTGTTCTGTAATTAGTCCAAAAAGGTTTCCAGCTCCCAAATATATCTACTTTAGCCATTTAGTACTAATTCATAACATTTGTGCACACTTTCCCTTTGTCTGGAAAATAAAACCAAAAGGAAAATTTGACATGTCATTCAGATGTATATATCTCTTTATGTTTACTTATATAGGACTTGTGGTAGGTTAAAAACAATGTCTTTAAGTGTATAAATAGTCAAACACTCATTCTGTTTATGATCTAGACCTGGAGATGTGGTGGGGAAAAAGCCCTGAGACCAGAGGAGCCACTGGTGCCCTGGCAGAGTCTCAGGGCTGGCAGCAGCCCCTCTCCAGCACCGGTGCCTCCCCAACCCCCACAAAGGGTAGACCATGATGGTCAACATCCCTAGGGCCACCTGCAGCAGAGGCACTGCCCCCACGGGGCTACCTTGCCAGAGCCATCCCCCTGCACCAGGCAGCAATTTTCCATCTGCCAGAGGCTGTCAACAACACGGTGCTGCTCCTCATGGGAGCTCTGCTTGACGAGTACGAAAGGGGCAGGGTGCAGGAGAATCTGGTGAACTGGAAAGAACAGACTGGAGATCCCACAACAAGCTGACATAAGGTTTCCCACATTTGTATTTTACCACAGTGGTTTAGTTATTACGACGAACCCGAAAAAATCCACCAACATCTCAACAAGCTAAAACAATGGCAAGAGATACCCTTGTGTTATGTTGATGCCAGATACTGGGTACGTTTGCCTTGACTCAGGGCAAGTGGTTTGTTTGTGGTGGGATAGTTGTAATTCCACTCACTTCCATTCCTGGAAAGAAACAGGCAGAGGGGAAAGATTGTGATGATAGCCCAGCTTCCCACTGTACTGCTTCCAAGGAACTGAGACAAGATCTAGCCAGTCTGAACACATTTTTGTGCCCAGCACACTATTTGATAAAATTAAAAAAAACACTCCCAGTCTTGTTTACAAAATCCAGCTTGTCTTCCTGGACATTATTTCAGCAACCAAAAGATAAATATGTTAATACACTACATAGACCAGGAAGAATAAATTGTAAGTCAAAACAGCCCAACAAAACTATTCACGCATGATAACTGATCTGCTCATTTGAAAGCATTCATTAATAAAAGGAAGCCCATTTGATTTTACCGGACTTTCTAGATCATTTTAAAAGATTAAAATTGTGCTCTGCTGCAACACAAATATTGCTTTTCCTCATTACAACTGAGTTCCACTTATTAGCATAAGTAAGAAAAGGGTATTGTTGTTTGTTCAGGGAAAATTATGAAAGGAATTAAAAATTTATGGAAATAATTTTTCCTAAGCAAACATGAAAGAAAAGGGGGGAGGGGGGCAGGAATCTGGTAAAATGAAATATTATCAATTCTTGTTTTTTGAAAACAAAACAAAACAAAAGCACTCCTTTCTTGCTGAAAACAGCTTTTCGGGGAAAAAAAATAGCAAAATGTCAATGTTCATTGCATTTTAACTTAGAATAGTTCATTCAGTCCTTCATAATACTCTGTGACTGTCAGCCTCTGGCCAAAGACAACAAAGACATACTAGGCCCATGCACGTTACAGATGTTTTAAAATAGTAAAGACTTCCACTCATAAATACTACTTCTTCCTAGAGCTACACAGAACACCCAACCCTACCCTTACTGTCTGTGTTTCTTTGGTAACTAGTATCTTCTCATAAGCAGTTTGGGTTGATCTCATGAGAAATAAAGAAATCAGAAGCAGCTTTTAAAAACAGAATCCTTTTTTCCATATAAAGCCCAGTGGCTTGTTTCACTGGTCTCCCTACAGTCTGGCACAACTCCGAGAGCTGTGGGATCAGTAATGCAAAGCAAAAACTTCATAAATATTGGTTAGAAAAAGCATCTATAGCATTAGTAGCACTGTAAATGATTACTTTGTTCCCAAGTGACAATGAATATTACTGAACATCCTGAACAGAGCGGAGATCACTGCATATAAACTGCAGTCTGCCCAGTTATGGAGCAGGGTCAGTATCATGAGAGTTCAGAGACTACTCCTATGCCATGAATAGATACCATCAATTCATCATAGCAACTAATTATTTCATTAATGGTTTATTTATGCCCACAAAAAATATTAACACATCTAAACGAATCTCAAAGGCATTTGTGGACAAGCTGTAAGCAGAAAAAAATAATTAAGTTCATCAAACAAAACCAGTCCTGGCAAGTAATTCAGGCAGTTCTGCTGTGGAGTCAGATTTCTTGAGAACAATGCTGCAGCACATGTGAGTATCCCAGTCAGCACTTGGGGCAATCAGAGGCTACCTGTGCCTTTCGACACTCCAGGCATGCTCTGATTTAAATATGTCCTAGTATAGGCACACAAGTCCCCTCAGTGTCATTGGCTCTTGAGTAGGCACTGTCTTACTCACCAGTAGCTTCCTATCGACTCCTCTATCAAGCCTTTATAAAAGAGGGAATGAGGTTTTTTCTGACTTCATCCTCATGACCAATTAAGGCTTTCAGTACTAAGATTTGTATATTATTATATAATTTTTGTTAGCATTGCCTTTGTTCCAGTTACACTTATTAGACTGGCATTTGTTTAGTTTTGGGTAACTGAAATAATAACTTTCTTTAGGGTCATTTTCCTTATTAATGGGGGAGGAGGGCATTGCCTTCGTCTCTCACTATGACTTTGCACAGATTCTGAAAAGCTCAAAAATTGTTGAGCATTGAAATTATCTGGAATTATTTACAGCAGGCTTTGTCTGAATTGGAAAGCAAGGTTAGAATATTTTTTGTTTTACTTGAATCATTCCTTGTATCACAGTAGATGCACAGGACCTGGACAATCTCAAACACAGATTTGCTTCAAAAGCACTCAGAAAAGTAATAAAGAACTTTGGGGAAAAATAAAGAACAGAAACACTGATAGAAAAGACAATAGTTTCTGGCAAGTTTTCAGATCAATTATGTCCCTGCTTTAGCCCTAGGTTCAGAACGTGAATTTAAAATTCTGCTCAAAAAACTTTAACGTCAATACTCAGAAGTAATCATCTGAGTCCGTGTGCATTTTTGTACTGTTTCAGTCTGGCAGCACAGAACCAGTAGAAAAGATTTCCAACCTGCAGGTCAAACAGGTGTTAGTCAAAGTCTTTCTCAAAATATGTCTCTGCATGGTTTCAAAAAAGCAAAACAGCTCTGAAGAAAAAAATACAGTAGACAAGATTCAGAAGAAAATAGTACCCACCAATCTAGTAGATAGGTTAACTTTGTATTTATGATATTAGTAAATGAGCATATTATTGACTAATAACAGTCTTCAGTGAGAAAACTGGCTAATGTGAATATTAGGAAATGATCTGTCCTAATAAAAGCAGAGAGAGTGATACCTGATTTTTAAGGGCAATGTGATGTCTTTGGACATTTTTTCTAAGTATTTTATGTGGCAGAGGACATAGATGAATTATATTAATTCACCTTTCTAGTGTAAAAACAGTAAGTTTCAAGTAGCATCTACAGGTAACTGAGCACGCAGCTCATTAATTCTAGTCCAAATGCTCTCCTCTGCAAAGACGAAAGAGAACACCACTGTGGGTTCAGCCCAGTGAGCACAGAGAGAAGCCAGCAGGAGCCTAGCAGAGAATCTTTGCTCCTGCTTGGAAGGAGGGGACGTTTCCAAGACCAGGAGCAGCAGGGGTCTCTGCTTCCCAACCACACAGACCAGGGGGCTGGTTGAGCACTCTCCTGAGACTGGGATGGCTCAAGGAGCTCAGCATGCTTAGGCACACTACAGTGCAGGCTTGCTCCATAAGATTCAGCTCCAGATTAAAAAAAAGGAAAAAAAAAAAGTGTGTGGAGGCATGCCAGACAAAAATTTAAGTTGCCTTGCCTAAACATAGCTGTTTCGCTCTGTGAGCTGTCCTAGAGTATTTGAGACATCTGTACAGGGCTGTTAGAGATGATACAGGGCCTGCAGAGGTCCTGCACATTTCTCAAGCAGAATAACCCACGAAGCCTAAAATTACCTTAAATGCCCACTGTGGCAATGGGTTCTCATTGGCACTACCTTGACTTCCATTGTTGCTGATGGTAAGCTAGTCAAGATATCTGAGAGAGCTGGGAGGACACCTTAAACACCTAGGACACACGTAAACCCTTGTACAAGGTGCCCCAACCAGCAGCTCAGTTTCCTACACCCTGTCCCCACTAGTGACAGGCAGCTTCTTGCAACCCACTGTCATCTGCCTTGCCGCAGCTGTGGCAGCCCCGGCACATTCAGCCTGGTGTGTGAGTGGCACACCTGCAGCAAGTCTTACTAGTTAGTGTCCATGCCCAGGGAAAACCAACTGCTTTCCAGGGCTAAAATACACTATAATTAATTAAGTGAGTTTGAGATGTATTTCAAAACCTATTGAACAGAAAGCTATGCTACTAAAAAATTTAAAGCGCTGACTTAATTCCCCTAAGGCAACACTTTCAGCTTTGAAAGAATATAACTTTTTAGTCAATAGGTTCTGAAATACATCTCAAAGTTGCTTAATTAGTTGGTTATAGCTGAATTTAGCTTAAAAAGGGGTCTATGGGAGCAGTCATCGAACAACCATGATAGGTGCGACTATGCAAAAGTGATACTATAATGTTGATACAGGAGGGCCTCAGGCTAGTTTGTGCATTAATTCTCTGAGCGTGCTTGTAAAGAGCTAGATATTTTCAGACAACTAAGAAGAGCTCAGGTTATATTTGCACCTGAGTACTTAAATAAAAGCCTTACAATGTCTCTCCTGAAAATTTAAATTCAAAAAAACTGTCAAATGCTACGTGTCAGATTCTCATGTGGTGTAAACTAAAGTGGCTCCTTAGTTTGCCACACAGCTTTCCCAATTTACATCACCTAAAAGACTTGGCCAAGTGCCAAGATGGTTAGAAAAGCAGATCCTTTTCTTCTTCAGTTTCATTTTCATATACCTCTGCACTTCCTTTGCTCAGTTACAGACTAGAAACAGAAGAAACAAAGAGCTCAGAATTAAAATGTGCACTTGCCCTATTTTCTCCTTAGGAAAGCAGAGGAAATTTTGTGAGCTAGCCAGTCTTCTGAGATTTCCAGCCCAGTTTGGCAAATTCTTGAGGTTTAGATAATAAAATTATGAGACAATTCCCACAAGTATATTTTTCACCTTTTTAATATCTTTTGTATGCTCTATTACTTTCATGTGATGTTTCCCACAGCTCTGCTCTGATGAAACATAGAAAATTCATTGAGTAACAATCTCTTCACAAAAGCCAGCACTAGCACAGCATACATCTGCTGAGGATGAACCTGAGATCATCTTTCATGCAGTAAAGCACAGTACAGAAACACAAGGTGTCATTTTTGGACTATGAGACCTAAGATTTTGAAAGTCTACACCTCACCTGCTGCAATCTACTCCACTGTGGTCTGTCTTGCAAATAAACCTTGAAAATTCCCAGACCCCATTCAGCAGGTACTTACATCAGCATGCCCCAGGAATGCCTCAGTTGCGTTCCCCGACTCTAACACTTGTGGGCTCACCAGAAAGCCACATCTGAAAAGCCAGATGTTTCCAAAAGAGTAAAGACTTGATTACTGCTACAAATTCTTCTACCTCTGTCAGAGATATGTGATAGATTATCGGAAAGAAAGAAGACAGAAATTTATTTCTCAAGTTAACCCACGCATCCTTGCAAACCATGCTCTGCAAGGTGCCCCATCCCAGAGGCAGTCTGCAGGGTTGACATTGGGGTAAGCACTGCACAAGGACATGGGCAACACAAAGGAAAACACCGCGGTTCATGCTGTTGCAAAACTAGACAGAAAGGTGTGCAAAGGCACCGTTGGCTACCTGAAAAGTGAAAAAACAGTTCTTTCTATCCCTTGCCCTTCTACACAGCTCAGACAGTTTTCTACCCAAGCCACCTCCAGGAAAAATAAAAGGAAAACAGAGAGTGACATAAAGCTTATTATTGCCCTCTATGGAGGGCTTAGAGATCCCCAGTCTCATGTATCCTCTCCTCTTCCTGCACAAGCAAACCTGGGTGCATCATCCTCCATAGCCATCAGAGAAGCAGCAGGAGCTGTCACAGTGGTGTTGCCAAGTCAGGAGACACCAGAGGAACAACAGCAGATGTGGAGTTATTTAAGGAGTGGACATGCTTCTGAGGTGGGAGAGTGAAGCAGATTAGTGCTTTTGTTTCTCAAAGAAAACCAGTCAACTGACAAGTGAACTAAAAGCAAAGGAAGTTCAAACAAAACATGTTGGATTTCCTTCATCTGCCCCTAACTCATATGTCCAAATATGCATAATGCCACATTACAATCAGCTGACCAATCCATATTCTTATTTTTTTCACAAGCAATTTCACTTGTTGCTTTATTGTCAAGGTGTCCTTAAACAGTTAAGTAAAATGAAGAACATTTTCCAACCTCCCATATATGTGTTAATAACTTTTTGCATTAAATTTTACTACCATCCATTATTAAATTAAGATTGTCATTAAATATTACAATGAAGAATATTATCAATATTGCATCTGTCACAGATGAAAAAAACTACATATATGTATGGATGTCATCTGTTCATTGGTTTATGAACCCACAGTTCCCTAGAGAGTGTCACTGGTGACACAATATCCCCAAATGTTGGATTTTGTATGTGATATATCTGAAAGATGTGCAAAAACAGATGTAACCAGACAGCTCCCTTTGGTTATGTACATGAGAAAGCTTCACAGAGCAAGTTATTTTAGCTAAGACTGGCAATAATTTATTCTGAATAAATTGCCTCTATATCTGTTTCAGGCAGCAGTGACATAGGAAGAATGTGAACTTTTTTGTTATATCAACTCATTTTGAGCCAAATTATGCTTCTTTTTGAGTATCCACCATTGCAAACATAGAAGACATGTGGATCTAGATATTAGCACCTTCTAAAAGTTGGCTCAATAAAAGCTGTTTAGCACTTAAACATGGAAGCTGTTGTCAGCTTCACAGATGAGTAACTCATTCCAAATTTTGGAAATGGAAATTCTGATCTGATGTATATTTCAGGCTTATTAAGAAACTATATTTTCTAGGCCACAATTCAGTTAAAATTAACTCCAGCTCCCACACTGTCACAATCCACACATGACTATGGAAATCAAAAAATGAACTTGACATAGGTTCTTCTACTGTAAGTGGAGGAAAACGTCCCTTGTAGCCCAGAGTCTTTGTTCCAGGGAGTCATGGGACAAAGAGAAAAGCTAATCACACTGCCTTAGCCTGGAAATATGTTTAAAAAGAAGAATGTGTTAGACTTTATCCTAAGAAACACCTTTCTTTTTTCCTGTAATGCCATCAAACACTGCAACAGACAGCAATAAAAAGATAATATTGTATGTTTATTGATTCTGTATCTTTTCTGTTGTCCAGATTTTAGAAGGGAAGTTGTAAGAAGGGGAAAAAAAAAAAAAAAAAAGGAAAAAAAAAAGTGGACATAGGTTAAATCTGATTTGCGATCCTTATTTCTGGGATATTAAACCAGAGAGTCTTTTCAATACCTTGTTTTAAATTTTTTTCTTGCCTTCTGAAAATCAGGTCTGCTGGTTGATTTGAAAATGTGGGAAATAATTGTGTTGTTCCTCCCTCCATGTCTTCTATTGATCCAAAACTCATTTATTTGTCTTTTCATGTGGCCTCATCGCTACTGACACAAGGTCTTTTTTCTAGGCCCATCAACTGGAACAGTCTTCCTATGTTTTTCTGCCTTCAAACCTATCTGTCTGAAATCCCATCTGCAGAAATGCCTCTCCTGTTAATTTTTCTTAGCTTAGTTCTACCCTGCTTCTTATTTTTAACTTGAGCTTAATACAATCCCGATGAAGTCAATGAGAAGTCTTTCCTTTGACTTGAGCTGAACTCAGTAAATTCACATCAAAAACTTCAGAGAAGATTATTCGAGTCTTCTAGCAGACAGATTTAATGACTGAAAGTCAGTAACTTCACAGCTGAGATATCAGCTAGGAGATTTCTTGTCCTCAGCAAGTCACAGTCTCAGAGTCCCAGTCTCCATCTTTGTTAGATGGCATACTGGTTTATCACCATTACAAAAAGATGTGCTGAGGACTTTCAATTTAGAATACACTTGAGCAGCCTTCTGAAAATCTAAGGTGTTTAGTAACTATGTTAATAAAAATGTATTTCACGCTATCAATAATTTATTGACGGTTGGCTGCCAGTCCACAATTGTTCCACTAATTTGCTCCAGATCCTTGCACGTTGTGGTGGACCAGGGCCAGGACAGAAAACAAAAAAGAACAAAACAAAACCCATCCCTCTTGAACCCGCTGCCCTTTCCGCTCCAAACACGATCATGCTCCTCTCTTTGCTGGGAACTGATGTTCAGTGTGACTAAGAAAATGATTCAGTCCTGAAAGCCACCATGTGATTTAGTGAAACAAAGGGCTGACCTCCCCAGCAGCAGCAGCAGCACCAGCCGCTCTTCAAATGTCTAAAAGGCAAATGCATTAGTATGTTCAGCCACCATGCTGGCTAATGACAAGACATTTTCGAACATATGGGATCGTTATTCCAGCATATCATTAGTGGACTTTCCAGAAAAGCTAATTAAAGGGCCCTTTAAATGCTTACCACAAAGTTGGGTTTTATCACAGCTCCTCACTTGCATTTGAAGAATTAGCAGTTTTCATGTCCCCTGCTCTCATCACCTTTCTATTTCCGGTGATCACTGAAGATAACTAAAGCTAATTAAACAGATCTTTAATTTTTTAATCATAACTTACCTTTCCTTTTATTTCCTATGCAGAAAGATTTCATTTCCCACTGACACAAAAAGGATTTAGATTGCACTGTGGTCAGTGTCTACTGATGGCTCGTCTTCCGAACTACCTTCCTTCCTATACATCTCTCCTATAACTGCTTCTGTTCTTTAATGGTTATTGCAAATGGCATTAAAAGGTAATTTATAGATTGCAGGAAAGAAAGGTCATTTTCCTGGCCAATAGCTCCTAACAGAGGTAAATTTGCTGGACAACTCTTCCTGCTGATCAGAATAGGAAATGTGTAGATGGCCAAAATCCTCTGCAAGACTGAATGTAGAAACAAGCTTTTTCACTTCCTTGTGAAGCAATTTTGCTTTTTAGAGATGTACCAACTCAAGATAAAAACAACAACCTGCAAACATGAGGCAGGTGAAAAGACTATTATCTACTTTGCAAATCCAAATTGGGGACAACTTTGAGAAGAAAAATCTCTCAGGACTTTGAAGTGTGAAAGTAGCACGGCCAGCGTTGTGATGTCCAAGTCCATGGAAAATGCTCATAAAGTGAGCTATTTAAGTAAATGAACACATCAGTGATAACTTGTGTATGGGAATATAGCGGAAGATTTGGCAAGATTAGTTAAATGTAAATACGCTCAAGTGACTTGCACCTGTCTGTAGAAAAAGCACATGCATCACACTAATTATTTTACTGACCTTGTGTGCTTGATAAGTAGAACCTCTGTGTTAGATAGCATAGACCTGTGAGAAACTCTAAGGCACCTTATCACTATGTCTGAGATTCCTGCTTTGTTGTGAGAAAGAGAGGGAGGCTGCGCCTGCCTGAAGCCTTGAAATGCAGGTGAGCTCAGCAGGCCCGACAATCTTCCAGCAGGGCTGAACTGACCAGTGCCTGCATCCCTGTCTGTGTTACCTCTGCCTGGGAGCTTAGGTGCTACTTTGGAGATCCCCCAGTAGAGAGATAACTAAAATAAAACTTGCTCTTTGCAATGCATTCATGGCCTCTCGCTCTCCTTGTGATGTGCTTGCTTGTGTGTACGCAACTTGTGTCATCACTGTTAGCTATACCATTGCTGGTAACTTCAGCAGAAGCGCACATGCAGTTACCAAACTTGCTGGACACACTGGAAAACACTGGGATGGGCTGCAGAATAGGTGGCAAGTGTGCCATCCTCAGGATGGTGTCAGGGGAAAGGGGTATCGGGATGACTGACAAAAAGGACATTGTCCCATCTTTCATTAAAAAATTAAAATAAACTTTCCGAAGCTTAAAAAAAAAAAAAATGGGCCTTTCTACATGCCAATTACAGCTTCCTACAATATGCACAATTTGACATGGCTTCTCAGTGACACACAACAAATCCCAGAGTAAATTCTGAGCTTCGTTACACAGAGAAAAGATTGTGACCCCTGGGATTCCCACAGCACCCAGGTCAGCTGCGATCAGGTAGTGATGTGCAGCAGGAGGCAACACCGCCACGTCCCAGCAGCACGCAAAGGCACACCGGGCCATTCGCATCACAAGAAGGCCTCTGATGCTGACGATCAGGGCTCGGTGCTGTGAGCCCCGTGTCCTGCAAAATGAGCCGTGCTACAACACAGCACCGGTGGGGCTGCACATGGAGGGACAGAGGCATCAGTAGAGGAACATGTGGCCCCTGGGGCGCTGCCATGTAACCTCACAATGTGACCAGCATCACCCGTGGAGCTGTGCTAACGAGTGAGCAATGCTCTGCAAAGGAGCTTCTCCAGCAACAGAAAATGAGGTAACAACTGGAATGATGCGTCTCAGAGTGCTGGGAAGTAGGTATGATGCTTGCACTGATCCTTCAGGTATTAGCAGAGAAATAGTTTAAATATGTTGCAGCTGGATCTCTCTCACCATGTTTTAAGTGGTAATAACTTTGAATAGATATCTTGGAATAATGAATAACCATTAAAATATACAAATCCAAATGCTTGAACAAAAAACAAAACAAAACAAAACAGTCATTTATCTAACACAATTTCTCCAGATTTTAATTTTTGATAAAAGCAACAGTTTGAGAAACCTTGATCCTCCAAACTAATATTTCTTTAGAGTCAAAAATACCCACTTTCTTCTGTAGTAATGCAATTTATATGAGTAGACCTGTGCACATGCTGAAGTATTTATGGGACTGAGGATTAAGTCTGTTTAGAAGAATCTGAAACGATGGCACATGTGTACCAGAATATTACATATGTATTGCATCCTGTGGCATAAACATCCCTGTGTGGAGCTGCATTGCAGAATGCTGCGCTTAGCAGATGGCAAGTAGAGTGGAACATAATTCCCCCCGCCCTCACCCACACACACTGCCTGGTAAAATGACACCAGTGTCCTGCCTGCTTCCACTTCAATTGAATGCGATTACCCAGTACAAATGCCAGCATCTTTTCCCCCCAAAAGACCTAGCTGCAGATCAGAAGATGTTTTGACAGGAAGTCAAAATAGGTTTAGTACCATTCAGAAAGCAAACACTAGGAAACAAAATCCCTTCTTCCTCCTGTTACTTCTTTGCCTGGTTTGTTTCCCTCACATTCTCAGTCCTGTCTGCTTTGGCTTGGTCTGTCTCCTCCTCCCAGGGCAGGAATCTTCCAGGAGGTCTTCTCCGCTGGAGCAGGTGAGGTTGCTCTGATGTGTATGCTTGCCCAACACTTCACAGCCCCACACCACCAATCATGTATGTATGCATGTCACTAAAGATGTACAGAAGGTCAAAATGTTTTGCTGCTTTGAAGTATAGAAGTATTACCTATTCATGACAGGTCATCTAACAAATGAATGAGCCAGAGCAACACTACACAATATCAATTTAGACCACATGACAGAGAAAAATGTATGGGAAAATACAGAATTCCTCAAATCTGCACCTCGATATAGATAAACAGAATAATCTCACAGACTTAGCAGTCAGAAAATAAGTAATCAAGGGAATTCTTTTCCTTGTGGATTGTCACACATTTTTTTGACCTGTCAAATGTCAAATACCTGCTGTTTTCTGATAAGTAGTGAGCATGCATCCTGATAGGGAGCGACATTAAAATCTCTATTACTTTGCAATGATCTGTGTATAATACGACTTTGCCTCCCAGGCCAGAAGATTTGCTCCCACGTGGAAGTGGAAACATGGTGATTCACAGCTACCCAGACCAATTTTGACAGGGGTATGGGTAGCTCGGTATTTTTGTAGTTTTCAGAGAAGACCTCATCCAAGCTAGTAAAATGAGAAGTTTCACAGAACCACAGAATCACAGAATGGTTGGGGTTGGAAGGAACCTCTGGAGATCATCTAGTCCAACCCACCTGCTAAAGCAGGTTCACCCAGAGCAGATTGCACAGGAGTGTGTCCAGGCGGGTTTCGAATGTCTCCAGAGAAGGAGACTCCACAACCTCTCTGGGCAGCCTGTTCCTGTGCTCTCTCACTCTCACTGTGAAGAAATTTCTCCTCATATTCAGATGTAACTTCCTGTGTTTCAGTTTGTGCCCATTGCCCTTCATCCTATCATTTGGCACCACTGAACAGTCTGTTCCCACCCTCTTGACACACAGCATAAATAAGATTGCCTCTCAGCCTTCTTTTCTCCAGGCTGAAGTGCGCCACAACATCACATTTGGTCTCCAGCTGCCAGTCCAAAAGACCATAAGGCTTCTGAGAAACATGCCATAGCTCCCAGCCCTGTAAAGGTATTCAGGACACCTGGAGCATCACAAAAGACACTGAAAACCAGAAGCCACAGGAGGGAGAAAGCCCTGTTTGCTAACAGTAGTTAATTCATACTAACAATGAAAAAGTGGAAAAAAACCTCAGAGACATTCTGCTCTGTATGGAATACCTGTTGTTACTAAACTCAAACCCACAAAGATTAAAGTTTCTTCAACTTCCCTTCCCAATAACAAGATTCTAAAATGCAAATAAACATAAATATAAATAAATGAATATTGGCAAATAACCCATTAGCTCAGCTCATAGGTCACCTGAGTCCCAGTGTGCCGTCCTAGCCTGTGTCTTCATGGAGTTGGCCTTAGGTACCAACAATATGAAACTTGGAGCTAACGCAATTCAGACCCCCTGTGGACTGTAATCGCTGCCTGGAAAACAGGGGAGGAATTGAAACAAGAAGAAACCCAGATCATGGGTAATTAGTGTGAGTGTGGACGAGGTGAGGAACATGGTGTCTGCTACCACATAGAGACCTGGATGTATTTCATCAATTACCTTTTTATCTGAGAGCTCAAGATTAAGATACCTACATTTCAGTGTGTATGTGAACGGTGATACAGACAGGCCATGGGCTGGACTGAGTTACTCAAGGATAGGCACTTGGTGCCATTTGGGATGCCTGGCAGTATGAGGCTCCAGCTGGGAGTCCAGAAGGGCAGAGATCTCCTACAGGTGATGTGGTGGCCGCTCTCTGTGAAGGCCTCAGGTACCCAGAGCATCTCAGGCCACTTCAAACGGTAAGGAAAGTAGTTACCTTCCAGCCTGAATCCCCAATACACCTGCCTTTCCATGTGCCTTAAAGCCAGAAGCATTATCTTGCTGCCTACAGTACATTTGGTGATGTTAAAACATTTGCATGAGGACTAACGAAGAATGAAAGCACCATTGCTGTAGGTTGTGTGTGTTTAGCAAAAATATCAGCCGGTTATGAGAAACAGTAAGCTGAGTGCCCTTCTTCCCATTAGGGATTGCATTCAAGGAAGAAATGGAGAAGGTGGGAGACAGCTTGAGGTCTTCTATGTTTTGGAGATTGGGTTTTGTAACTAGGATACCATTTCTTAAAATATATCTATTTAACAGAGAGAATAGGAATATATGAACTTACAGAAAAATAACTAGTTCAGCTCATGTCCTACTTATTTTAAGGATATTAAGGACATTGTCCTTTGTCTCTAGTAATCAACTGTAATCAATGATTTTTTTTTTTTGGCTTAGAGATTTTGATGTTGTTGCAGGACAGAAAAGAGATACAGAACCTCACTAGGATTTTTATGCTGCTTGAAGTCTTGGATATCTGAGACATCCACACAGACCTGGCAGATAAGACACATAACCTATGAGATCGCAAAATAAGGATGACATCAGAGGTCAAATCCTGGTTATACAGATTTCAGTGGCAACTCTCACAGACTCCTGGTCAAAATTTCACTGAAAGAGCTTTAAATAAACATAATTAGAATGGTTGACGAGCTCCCTCATTTAGTTAACTGGTAGTCATTCCTGTTATCCTTTTTCCCTTTAAGAGTAAAATTAAACATATTTTGCATAATTTTTCTTGAGTCCTTCAGCAAGAATCCTAAGCACCTATGGACAAAAAATCACAGTCAAAGGATCAAACGTTACCATCACCACAAACTGATCCCCAGGAAATTCTGCAGGGGAGAGAAGGTTGCATGAGACCAAGAGTCCCTGGTGTCCAGTGCCTCCGAAGAACTGTCCAGTTACCCTGTGTATGCATATACATATACGTATATTCACATATTAGTTTAAATAATACCCAGTCCATAAAGTATTTTGAGCAGGATGTTTTGATACGAAGTAATACCAGCATCTGACCACAGTCCAGGATGCACCTAAGTCTGCAGCGTGACAAAGAATGGACAGTAAGTAAAGAACACTCTCCATTCAAGACTTTTCTAAGAACCCCTGTGGCTAAATAAAGCTCCACCTCTAGATATGGAAGTGTGAGAGGCATGAAACTATATGTTGGAAGCAAATACTGCATGGAGGCCTTCATTGGTTGGCAAGAACAGAGTTACTTCATGAAGCACATGCTATGGGCTTCTGTTTGGTTTTCATTAAGAAGATTCCCAAGGGAAAATCATTCAAAGGGAAAAATGAGGAACAACAATGCTCATAATTGAGTATACAAAGAACACAAATGTATTTTCAAAAGCACCGATGAAGTATTGAATGCAAGTAGAAGGGGCTGTGCAGATTAGATAGACCATAGTACCCCTGACTGAGTTCTTGGCCCAAAACCACTTCCATGAGGATTTCAGGGAGAAATTATGTTCACAAACACATCCAAAACAACACAATCTTTCTCATTCATCTGCCCATCTCCTTCTGGTCTATTCCCCCAGTTTCCAGTGAGACTCCATCTTCCTCATTGTGTTCAACAGAGAATGACCTATGTAGCCCACAATAAAATCAGATGGAGAAGAAAATTATTTTTAATGATGTGGGGGCCAAATTATTATTTAACTTTTAAATATGAACAATACTTGGCTCCAAATATCATTTAATCTTCATGGATATCAATTATATTTTGTAATTTCTAGACCTATGAAAACTTCAATTCTCTAAATGAGCTCAATAACTAACTCTGAGTCACTTTAAAAAAAGAAAAAACCTTCTATTCTCAGATTTTTTCAATATAGATTAAGAAAACATTAGTTCAATGGGATTTATATGGCCTATTTGACATTCTTTTCACTTTAGTTGGATTTGAGATATTATTCAAAGCTGGAGCTCTTTCCAAATACTAAAATATTTGTTCTCTGAATAAATCACCATATGTGTGAAAAGATCAGACATGGGTACATCTTTTATATAGTAACTGTTCGTTCACAACGCTATCAGTCTTGTATTATATTGTTATTTTTGTCACATTGTGCATTTCATTGCTGTGGATGGCACTGCAATGTTTCAATGCAAAGAGACCTGTAGGAAAAGAATGCAAACCTTTCTAAATCTTGTACATTCACTGACAAACACTTGGGAATGGGAATAGTGGAGAACAGTGAGCAGAAGAAAGTTTTTGGTGGGTAGTTTACCTCTTGGAGCAGGTGTTCCATAGAAAGCTCCTTATCAGCCAGGCCCCATTTGCAAGGTGCATGGAGGAACAGGCTGCTTTAGGTGCCCGTATTCCTGCTTAAAGGCTGGCACAAAGCCTTGGAATAGTGGTAGACAAGAAGACCTATAGCATAAGGATTATACTTCACCCTGAAACAGCCTCTGGCCCCAACAGAAGCAATCCCAGGAAAGGCCTTAGTTCCTACCAGGCCACCCCGCCTTGCTCTGAGCAATAAAAGAAACAGCCACTGGATGCCACACAATAGCACCAGCCTCTGCAATCTTGGTTCTTGCTGGTTCCTGGCCTGTGTTTGTGTCCTGACGTTTGGTTGGGATTGACTTCCCAGTGCAGCTGTAGAGCTGAATTCCCAGCCCTGAGTACTGACACACACAGCCTGTTTTTAGGACTTTACAGTGTCCCCAGCTGGTGCAGAGAGGCGATGACTGTGTTTTTCCATCCACGGTCTGAATGAGCAACTCTGAGTGAATAGCCTGTGCAGCAGCTGTGCAGCCTGGGCCATCTCATGGAATGGGTTTTAATTTCCCCAGTCCCTCTTCATTCTGCTCTCTTGGGTTTTATGTGGGTGGAGTTTTATTTCAGCCTAGATGTCTTAATCTGTTGTCTGAGACGTAGGTGCAACCTGAGCCCCTTCCTGTATTACGTGTTCAAATTGCTGACCGCAAACACAATAGGTTTTGTGGTGTTAAGGGCCACCTGTTGAAAGTGTTCAAATGCGGCCCATCCATTTGCATTCCCCACCGCCTCTTTTCCTGTCTGTGACTCAAGCGTCTCTCTCTGAGCCACTTGCCCAGTGTGTCAGGCTGCAATCATTGCAGCACTGAACCAATTCAACATCTTGAAAAGCTAATTAACTTCATAAAAAATTCATATAGGCATGCAAATACTGTGGCCCAGATAAATAATTAACTGAACTCTTCCACACCACTGCCAGCATGCTCCAAGGCTGCCCTCTCTTGCCAGGCCTGCTCAACGATTATTCAAGACGTGTGATGTGGACTGCATTTGATGATTCTCTTCAAGGTGTAAACCTATGTGGCAGCTTAATAAACAACATACATTGCACAGTCAACATTGATTTACACATCTTCTGAAGAGATGATGCATGAAATGATCAGAAAAGTCAATAGCGCAAGCAAAATGTATGGGCTTGAGATAAGTAACAGAAAACAAAATCAATGCCTTCCAGCTATTATCATCATGAAGTAGAGTTCATAATAGATAACATTAAGTTTGAACAAGTTGCATCATTCCAATACCTGCAATCAGCTGTCACTTCTGACAATAATTGCCAGAATGGTATTCATATACATATATGCTCGCTCTACCTCTGGTGCTAAATGCATTTAGCAGAACAATCAGGGCAAACAATCTGACGAGCCAGATATTTTATTATTCTGACATTAAAAAAAAGGAGACTGCGGAGCCCATTAATCATGACCTGTATTGCCATGTACATACAAATATTGCACTGAAGAAACTGGAAAGCTTGCTACAGACATACCGAAATAAGTATCGAAGGAAGATCTGAGCTGGTTGATGGTTTCACCCTATCACTACCTCAGAGGGGTAACATTCAGCAGGAGGTAGCTGACCCTATCAGAGCTCCTGAGCAACAATGACCCAGTCACACAGCACAGGCAATGACACACCTCAGCTTTGTACTCAGAGCTTTACATGGGACTTATCATATGGCTTTACATCAAGGATTTCTGATAGCCTCAGGATGCAACGAATAAGAAAGCAACATAAGAGAAAGCTCTGACCACTAAGGGCTTGTCAACACAGGGAAGCTATTGTGAAACACAGGAGGGTGCAAATTCAGAGTACAATGGCTCTGGCCGTTTTGGAAGCTGATAGTCCTAGAGGGAGTAAAGTAAACTCACACAAGGCAGTTTAGGGGTGGAAGAAATTTCTTTATGGAGAGCTGGAGTTTAACGTCTATACAATGACCCTCAAAACTACCTTTGAAAATATTTCTCACAGTATTTCAGTAGCAGTGTGTGCAACCTATGACACCAAGTAAAACCAGGAGGAGTTGCCTTTGGCATACAGGAGAGGCTGCCAAACGCATCTCAGGCTATTCGTAGAAGCAGCCACCCTGTCTGATGTGCAGAGAGGTGGTAATGACAAATAAAGCCCCTTTCCTTCAGCCAGGAGGATGAATTTGGTTTCGTCTATTCATGATGTTGTTTCAATTAATTGAATGGCCATAAAAAATATATTGTCAGTCTCAATCCAGCTCCTAACAGAGCTGTGAAATACTCACAAAACCACAACAAATGGTGATTGTGCCCTTTTGTGAGGAGCAGAGACACAGAAAGGGAAATGTCTCCCTCCTCCATGCATTTCTCCTTCTTCCTACAACACAGGAACAAAGGTAGAACCTCACCAGGAGGTGGTGGTATGGGAAGTCTGTATCACAACAACAGTAACTGTATTTCTTTCCCTAGCATTGTGGAGATAAAAGGAGAATAAAGATGATGAGGTAAAGGGAGCTTTGGGGAAACTGTGCCATGAGTTTTCAGTGTCACAGCTGAATGACCATCCCAACAAATTCATTTTCTAATGGTTTTGATTTGACCCACAGATGACAAGATGGTTTTAACTGAGTTCTGTTTTCAGGCACCCATTCACCTCCCAAAACTAAAATCCAGGCTCATAAAGCACAAATCCAGACAAGCTAAAACCAAGCAGTAGCTTTTCTGAATCCCTGCAAAGCCAAACCATTCAGTGCCACACTGCTCTGCCAATAATAGTAACAAGTCACACTACGCTCAGACTGTAATTTTTCATATCCAGTGTGCTGTTGTCACACGATTTACTGTGCTAGCACCGAGAGCCATTGCCCAAGCCCTGTCTCTGCACTCCTCCTGATTTACTTAAATCTTTTCACTTTTATCAGCCACAGGGAATGGGGACACTTACATGTAACAACTGACAATTTTAACAGAAAATACAGAGAAAAGCTGTGTAAAGCAAGTGGCTGAGATTATAGCTGTTGACTTCTAATATTATTTGACAGATGAGACTGCTGCAATTATCCTCTGCTCATGGGTTCCATTACTGGAACAAGAAGCGCACAAAATAAGGGCAATTTCCCAAACAATATATAGGGCCACTTAACTTTGTCAAGAGCCATTTCTGCAAGTGAAGTCCTCCCTGGTTAAAGATACAAAGATAATGTGCTGGCAACTTCACATGAGCATTTAGTGCATTCCACATTAACTATCTTTTCAGTTGTTCTTTTCCTGCTCTGTTTGAACCAAATAGGATGTTATTTCTAAAGATATTTGTTTAAAGAATAACATTGTGCTTACTGCTGCTCCCTCTCCCAGGAACCTTTTTTTTTTTTAAAGAAGGCATTTCAGAAAGTTTGCAGCTTACACAACCACTCTTGATTTTTGCCGAGCCCTGCATCTCCCACATCATCCAGTTCCCATATCCCCTCCATCTCCCTACATCAGGACAGAAGACACCAGCCCCTCACAAGCATTCCTGCTTTCTCCTTCTCCCTCACTCTTTCTTTGGACACTCTGCTCCAGAGAGTTACCTCAAGTCCCCCACTCCACCCTACAGCCCCCACCGTGCTCTTGCCCCAGCCCACTGCCACCCTCTCTCTTCTCCTCTACTGGGCCCAGCTGGCACAACTGGCGACGGGGAATGCCCCGCAGCGCCGGTGAAGGGAACCAGCTACATGGTCAAGTGGTTCCTCAGTAAGTCATTCTTGCAGAAGGGGAATCTCTCATACAGCCCACTCCGTATGCACAAAAGTGAGCAAATAGTACCCAACATATACATGTTGGTGTGTAAGCTGATCTCAGAAGAAGGGTGAAGGTTCAAGGTTTCCCTAAAGCAACACACAGCAAAAGCAATCATCCCCTGAAGGTTTCCTGTGCCAAACCTGGCCACTGTATCTAATCACTGGAGTGTAAAATATTAGTCCAGCTTTAAGTTCAAACCTTGACACAACCTTAGCAACAGAGTCACTAGTGACATCTTCATAATATATTTTTAAGGTTGCCCCATTGCTTTGATTTTTAGAGCTATTTATAGATCAAAAGGAACTGCTTTCTCCAGGAGAAAAAATAAGCAACGAATTTTCTGAAAGCAAAGGTGGAAATAAAAAAAAAAATAAATAAAATAAAGAGAGAATGAAAAAAGGGGAATAACCTGTGGCCTAGGCAGTAGTTATTAATTCTTCCCTACAGTGTGAGTGGGAGAGGATTTTTTCTTTTCAGCAGCCTTCCCCAGACTCTCACACTCTAGTATCTTCTCTCAGATGTGCCTGGGACCTGATGCTGCAGACCTGGGTGTGAGAGCCCCACAGGAGATCACTGCACAACCACTTCAGGCTAAGATCAAGTTCCTGATCTAGATCAGCTTGTGCTGATCCCCTTTCCTTGGAGGACAAAGGCATTTGTCAGTTTGGAGGAGATTTTTTTTTTTTGTCCCATTCAATGTAATTCTGAAAGCTTTCATCAAGGAAACAGGTCTGGCTTTTCCTGAAGTATTACTAAACACTTGGTGTCTGTACTACCTTGTAGCATGGAGTTTCACAGATCAGCCACAAGCAGAGTCACAGGCAATGTGAGGAAAGACAGACCTTGTCCCCAGACAGTAGTACACAGTTTCTCTCCATGTCCAACAGCGTGACCACTCAGGGACAAGATCTTGTGAGAGAAAAAATGCCACCACCTTCTCAGCCCACCCTGGATGAAGGGTCAGACTCTCCCTTCCCCAAAACACATCCCTTGGCTTTCACCAAGAAACCTCACCTGAAAGCATCCTTCAGGCTGGACATGCAAAATGCTCTCAGATGTCTGTGAATAGGGATACAGTAATTTTTGACACATTTCTCTGAGGTGAATAGGATTTATGCCAATATTACAGAAGAGAAAATTAATCCCGGAAGTCAATGGGAGAGAGAAGACAAGATGAGAGCACTCAAACACCAGACTCACAGACCTCTAGGTTATGTCATTTTCCTGTTGTTAAAATTACTAACTCATGACATACAGAATTTGAAGAACAAAATATGTGCTATTTATGACATTTTTGCCTTTTACTTTCCTCCCTCACCACACCAATACATTTGTCCAAGGAGCAAGGTGGCTCTTTCTTGGAAAGTGACCTTTGCTGGAGGGCAGGCAGATGGCAGCAGCCACAGACAAGCCCAGTTCTCCTCCTTGACCATGTGTCACTCAAAAGCCTTGAAGATCTCTGTGCTGGATACCCCAAGTCTCCTCCCGAATCTGGGTCACTAGCAGCACAAAGCCCTGCTGAAGGCACCCGTGTGTGACACAGACCCGGTACGGACCATTCCTCATCCCTGGGACAAAGTGATGGCCAAATCTGCACTGCATAATTACAATAATTGCGCTTCAGAGTTTTTTTATTATTATTATTACTTCTTGTTCAGCCCCTGAAGACTTGGTCTCTTTAGCAAGGTTCTCCTCACAAAGACAACCCCAGTACCAGAAAGCCTCAGATTTGCCCTCAGCTCTTCCGTAGGCATTGATTAGATGTCTTTTTTCTTCTCCCCTTAAAAAAAAAAAAAATCAAAAAAGAAAAGGGACATGATTTAAAACTAAAATAGAACCAAGCACTTTGTACAAAGGATTATTTCAAGTAATTCTCCTTGAAACTGTAACAAAGGAATGTTTCCTGGGGATTAAATGGACTGTCAGGTAATCAGAAAAGTTGTTTTAGGTTTTCTCCAAGAAGAAAAGAAGCATTTTGGACGGATTTTGTTTCTGGTGCTTTGTGACACTTTACAGCTTATTCCCTCATGTCACACAAGTTTATTTCATTATTCATAAACATGCTGAATGCCAAAATGATCTGAGAAGCTATGGGGCTCTTACATGCTCAACCACTAAGCCCTTTTTTTCTCCCCATCCCATTGCAAATGCAAGGATCCAGCCTTCTTGCTACCCCTTCACATGGATTTTTTTTTAACCATTGCTCATCCTGCTACCTCTCTTTTTATAGGGGTGAGAATCCTGGTATTTTACATATTGTGCAGAACTCTGAGATGGCCTTGAAGGAGAAATCACATTTAAGAGAGACTGAATTTGTCCCTGGGGTTGAAGTGCAAAGAGTCAGCACCCAATGAACCTTGCAGAAATGCTGAGTGCAGCCCTTATGCCTCTGCAAGGTACCTGGGATGCTAACACTACAGTCCACTCCCCCCATCAGCCTAAGGACACCTCCCAAGCCTGGTCTGAGCCCTCTCATCACTCTTCCACCTTACTTCCTGCTGCACAGGACAGGCTGCCCTTTCTCAGGGCTGAGGCACAAGCACCCATTTCCAGCACAGTTGGTCTCCCAAGAGACAGCTGCACACTCCTGCCTGACCTGCTACATAATTTATAGGGATGCCTTAAAAGGGTCCAGGTATTTCCTCTGGGCCCAGCAGCAAAAGTCCCTACAAGCAGCTGCTCCTTGACTGTTTTAGTCCACGTCCACATCTGCAAGCTCAGCACTCTCAGCCCAGCCTTCCAGCAGCCTTCGAGGGAGCTTGTGAGACAACTTGGGCCATAGACAGCCCTCACATCCACCATCCCACATCCAGCTCCATAACCATTTTACACCAAGTGGAAAGAGTCCTCCTCACTCTGCATGGCCAGGTAAATCCAGCAGTGAAGGCAAGCACAGCAGCTGCAGCAGAGCAAGGCAGCCTGGACCCAGGAGAAGGTGCTGGAGATGTTCAACAACTCTGAAGGGAGAGATCCCCACCAGCCAGGGCATCTGTCCCTGGTTGCTACATTGGCCTGCAGCATCAATGTCCTTTTGGACTACTCAGTATTACCGGGTGCCCAAGCAGCAAAAGACACCCACATCCATCTGTGCCCAAGCAGTGGGTTTCTGATGTAACTGTCAATCTTTGCTGTTTAAAAGAGTGTAGGAAACAGGGGTTTAGAAACTGTGCCTGGAACGGGGGCAGGGATTGCCACCAGTGCCATGCTGGCTTTCCACACACCAGTGCTGCCAGGTGTGACAAATCACAGCCTTGTTTTGTGGTGCCAGCTCAGGAGTCGAATGTTGGTCCCTATGCCATGAACAGCCTCCACTTCCCGTAGGCTCACAGGACATGGCTCTCCACATCATGCATTATGCTGAGCCTGCTCCAATATGGAACAATTGCTCCTTCATGTGTGTCTTAATTTTATCTCTAAGTAAGAGAAAGAAAGGTTTGATGCTGCTAATGGCCTTGGAAAATTTGTTTTTTCCCACTTTTTTAACCTAAGAACAGGGTTTTCTTTTCCATAAACTTCTTTCTAAAAGAATCTTTATTCCAATTATTCAGACACCTACTGGTGTCCCAGCAGCCCCCCTGATAGCAGTGAACCCTCTCGGGCTGAACATCCGAAGGAAACAAAGCCCAGAATAACGTTGTACAGGAGAAACAGTACACGCACCAGAAAGCCAGAGAGCACAGCAGCAAATGTGTTATTAGTCTGACATCACAAGGGTCTACTTGTTTGTTTGCTTTCTGCTTTTGTATCCCAATACTCTCTTGCAATGCCACATGTCGAATTTTTCTTGATTAAGTTGAGACTTTTATTATGCAGTGTCCCCAGAAGAATTACAGAGGGGAAGGAGAAAACCCAACTGCATATGGCAAAGGCAGTGAGATAGATACTGAATTCTTCCAGCTTGAAATGACAGGCAGTAAAGATAAAGCTCCTTTGTAACTGCTTTAAGGCATAGTATGTACCAGCCCATCTCGGCAAATGTACCTTGGGAAAGGCCAAAAGCTGGATTGGAGATGTACAGTGAGGGAAATTTTAAAGCTGCCAGTGAAAGTTTCTTCAGACACAATATGTTTGTACAGTACAAAGCACCATGAGATGTTGATTCTGACTGTGTAGTAATAATAATTTCTTTATGTTTAATTGTTGCTGTTGTTACATTATGAGAGCATCTCATAGGCCTCTCCAAGTCTGTGACTTTACAAACAATACTGACCACTGAAACCATCCAAGCTCCCCTCAGTTCAGTGAATGAACAGCGCAATTGACCCTCCTGGCCAGATCATTTGGGCTACATCTTTCAGCCTCATTTCCCTCCTACCAGTGAAGGCTGGGTTTTGCAAGAGGCCAGCCTTGAGACAGCATCAAAGCCATTATGGCAGGATTTCCTCATTTGGAAATGGGTTTCAAGTAGACCTGTAAACTCTGTCGAAGTTTGCTTTATGGTGCCAGAACAGCACAAAACAGCTCTAGCATCTGGCCTCAGGGGCTCAATCAGTTCTGTATGAATACTCATATGATGCAGTTATCATCAGCAAAGCTCATAGCTAAGCGCCTTGCTACCAAGACTCATGGCTTTGATTTAAGGAGCTCCCAGTAATCTGGGACACTACAATTAACATATTTAATAGAGCGACTAATGGGAAAGAAAGAGGGGGAACCTGCATAGCACAGCTTATGCTGATGCTAGGGTGGGAAAGGAAAAAAACCCAGAAGTTTGAAACTACAAAAAGGGCATATGGAAACTGGTTAGTTTCTTCCTTTTATTCTGCACAATGTAAGGGGGAAGAAAAAAAAAAAAAAAAAAAAGAATCACAGAAATATTAATCTCAGTAATCTCAGACTGATTTTTGTTTTCAAACATAACATATGAGATTTAAACACTCACCTTGGGACACTTTGACAAGCCTGCTCATCAAAAAGCCGGTGATCACAGAATCATAGAACAGT
The DNA here is from genome assembly GCF_963082525.1 of Nesoenas mayeri. Lineage (NCBI taxonomy): Eukaryota > Metazoa > Chordata > Aves > Columbiformes > Columbidae > Nesoenas > Nesoenas mayeri. The sequence continues at coordinate 64,711,326 of NC_137544.1, read as the reverse complement.
TTGGGTTGGAAGGAACCATGCAGATCATCTAGTTCCAACACTGCTGCCAAGGGCAGGAACACCTTCCACTCAACCAGGTTGCTCAAAACCCCATCCAACCTGGTCTTGAACACTCCCAGGAATGGGGCATCAACAACTTCTCTAGGCAGCCTGTTCCAGTTCCTCACCACCCTCATGGTGAAAATTTCTTCCTTATAGCTAATCGAAATCTACCCTCATTCAGTTTAAAGCCATTGCTCCTTGTACTATCACTACATAACCTTCTAAACAGTCCCTCTCCAGCTTTCTTGTAGGCCCTCTTTAAGTACTGGAATGCCCCAATAAGGTCTCCCTGGAGCCTTTCTTTTCTCCAGGCTGAAAACTCCAACGCTCTCAGTCTGTCTTCATAGAAGTGCTCCAGTCCTTTGATCACTTTTGTGGCTGTCCTCTGGACTCGTTCTAACAGTTCAACATACTTCTTATGTTGAGGGCCTCAGAACTGGATGCAGTACTCCAGGTGGGGTCTCACAAGAGCAAAGTAGGCCAAGAGAATCACCTCCCTCAACCTGCTGATCACATTCCTTTTGGTGCAGCCCGGGATATGGTTGGCCTTCTACACATTGCCAGCTCACCCCTAAGCCCTTCTCCTAGGGGCTGCTCTCAATGCATTCTCTGCCCAGGCTGTATTTGTGCCTTGGATTACCCCAGCCCATGTGCAGGACCTCGCACTTGGCCCTGTTGAACTTCATGAGGTTGTTTGCACAAGTCCACCGCTCAAGCCTGTCAAGGTCCCTCTGGATGGCATCCCTTCCCTCCAGCATGTTGACTGACACAGCCTGGTGTTGTCAGCAAACTTGCTGAGGGTGCACTCAATCGTACTGTCCATGTTGCCAACAAACATTGCTGGCTCTGGCATCAAACTGGTAGGAGTGGGATGGATTGAGATTTTCCTCCCTCAGCAGCTTGGCAAGCCTACAACCGAAGATGCTCCTCCACTTCTCCCATTAGCCCCCAGTAGACCAATTTTCTCAAACCAAGTCCCTTGGTCTAAGTGGCCTAGCTGTGGCACCCATCCTGTAAACTTTTGCTGATCCACCAGATTCAACTGGCCTTTTCAAACCCTTCCTTCTGACAAGTAGGATTTGTGAAAAAACTACCTGTGCTCCAGAGCCCCTTACTGCTGCTCCCAGGGCTCTGTACTCCTCAGGCTACTCTTGGCTACTCTGATACTCCTCAGGCTACTCTTGGCTTTATCACTGGTGCCCACACGAAACAACAGCGGCAGATAAGTCAGTGGACTGTACCAGGCTTGGTAGTCTCTCAGTGACATCCCTGATATGAGTCCCCAGTAAGCGGCACACCTCTCTAGAGAGTCATCTGCACTTTCTGGACATCGAATCCTTCCAAAACGTTTCACATGATGGCATACAAATGATACAGACTTATTTTAAATAGATAGCTCTGTTCACTACCTGCAGGAGATCACAAACTCTGTGGCTGAATTATTAAAAGAGCTAGGCAACAACTATGGACTCAATAAAGTCATCTGTAGTTGTTCCAGGTAAGAAAATGGTAATTAAATTAATCTAGTTTATAAACAGGATATAAAGAAAAGTAGAAGCAATCCCCTAGTTATGAACCTACAATCTTATTGTAATTATGATAAATCAAACACAGCTCTTCTGGCCAGTTGGGGACTTATTGCATTGATTTTGCTTGGAAACCAAGACAAGGTTCAGCTGTCTTGGAGAAGCAGCCAACAGCTCATCTGATCAATGGCCAGGTAATAATATATTACATACCATAATGCTGAGTTATGGTATTACAGTACTGTAAAAATTATCCGACAAAAACTCTAGCAAGATAGCTGTATGACTAAATACATATTTATCTTTTACAGTGTCTTTATTTATCTTTTACAATGTCTTTTACATGTGGTTTAATTATCTCCAAACCACGTATGCTAAACCAAAGAAATAGTTTCAAAATATATTCAAATGGATACCTAAATAACCTTAATTCTGCCGTGGTTTTACTGTATGCATTACACCATGTAGCACATTCATTGCATATGGTTATTATATTCAGGAAACATAAAATTATTACAAAGTCTCTGTAGCAATTATGATGCCAGATTAGATAAAATGACTCTTTGGGCAAGGTCTTCCAGATTTCCAATATCATGTTTTCAGTTTATCCCCAACTGGAGGGTGAAGGCAGACTGTCCTTAGAGAAGAGGTTAAGCCATGCTCAAATGACAAAGAGAAGCAGTGGTTGTTTTTGCTTAAAGCACTCTGGAGTTTTATTCCTCCTAGAAACAATAGAGGAAGGAAGCAATGTTGAGAGATGGCAAGTCTTTAAGGAATTTTCTCCAGCAGAACATGATTTTTCAGCATTGGCAAGAAACTATATTTGGCAAATAATGACACAAAATGGAAGATGATAATATTTTTTTAACAATGTAACCTACAGACAAGAGGTTTTTTCCATCCTTAAAATAGGTCCAACATTAGGTGCTTACAGAATCTGTTTATATTCAAACTCATTAATGGACTTACTTGTTAAACTGAATAATACACAAACTATTTAAAGGGTAAGGGTAGACCTCATCTGAGCTCACTCTAGCCATCTATGAATTAGGCATTTGGGTTGGCTGGGCATCTGGACTCCCTCACAGAGGACAGAAAGAGCAGCTCAGCAGTAAGGAGCTGATTTATTGGACAGGATAGGGCTCTCACTCTACAAACACAACCAGTGTCCACATACACACCTGTTTTTTAGCAACGTTAGATATTAGCACTTTAGCACGTTACTTATTAATTAAGAGTGGATTATGATGTTTCCAATCCTTTGGCAGCAGCATTGGTTAAGAAGTTTTCATCCTTGCTCCCACCATCCCTGCACATCCCTGCCACCTTCCATTCCCAAGAAGGGTTGCTTACCCCTATCCTTTGCACCAGTTCAGCTGTTTCTAAAGAAGCACTTTCTTCCTCTTATCCACCTATTTTTCAATGGAGTTCCTGCTACAATTTATTTTTTCTTAGCCATCTCATTTTCACCAGTACTGGACACATCATCAGTGGAACAGGCATGGCAGCAGAGGCAGCAGCCCCTTGAGTGGGAGCAGAAAGGGGTGGGAGAGGATACTTTGGACCCAACTATGAAGGATCCATAACATGGAGACACACCCTAATTCTCAACACAACAAAGAGGCTACTCAACACCACTTAGATTACAGAGCCACAGAGTAGTCTTCACAGTGAGAGCAATTTGATCAGGCTCCTTCTTCAGTGTCCCCTTATCCCTCATCTTCAAGTATAAAATTCCTAAAAGAAATGGCACACAAAGACTCCTTGTCCAATCAGCCATCAATGACATGAGCTGCCATAGTCCTCTGACCCTCCCTGCACTATTCCTGTCTCCCCACTGCTCTCCATTACCTTTACAAGCCATACCAGCCTTGGGCAGCTCCCACCATGCTCCGTCAGATCGTCCCTAAAAGTCTAGAGGCAGGACATACACCTTATTTAGCATTTCTGCATTGCTGCCCTGCTCTATCACACACTGCCCAGCTTGGACTTGTGCTGTCCCCCTGGTCAGAGGAGCAGACCTTCCTCCACGTCCCCATCAGTCCCCTGCCTGGATCAGACAGCTCTCCTGTCAGCTGTGTGTGCTCTTGTCCTAGAAAGCTTTATCCTGAAAATTTAGTAGAGGATGAATATACCTCATTGATACTCCATTGTTAACCTCAATACAGTGACTTTGGGGATGAGCTGTGTACACTGGAACAGGAAAAATTTAAGCTAAGTAGAAAATAAATAAATAATTTCTCTACAGATATTTAGACACACACATACACATATAGTGAGATTCTACAACTTAATTTGCTTGTGAATGGCACTGAACTGATTCAGTGTGGTTGCTACAGTACAAGTGCCCCTAAACAGTAACTCAGTGCACAGAGAGTCACGTTCATTCGTGCATCAACATTTTTGAGTTAAGATACTTCTTTATTCCTACGATTGTTGATTAGGCCCCTTTCAAACTCAGTATCCGCTGCCTGCGCCTTACATGAATCATGTTCAGCACAGGGCATTGCTGACGCTCTGTCACAAACAACCTAGGAATAAAAGATCGGCATTTCAGTTTATTTTTCCTGCATCTTGTTAAAAAACATACCAGGAATCTTGAAGAAACCTAATGCATAAATACATATTTTGTTTGATTCAATAACATATACAATTCAAATGATACTGCATTAGAAAACCAAGGGGATGCTGTTATTCACCAACACTTTAAATATGAGCAATTTATTTCTTTACCTTGACATTATTCAGAGAGTCAAATCAGAAAATGATGTAACACCACTTAGCTGCCTGCCCCACTTTCCCCCCGATAGGCAACCAGAAAGCTACTGACCCCTCTAAGACAAAATGCTATATATTTAATCTTATCAACCATCACCTCTTCTTAGCAGTGAGGACAACAACAGATTGATATTAGCAATCTCAGCCCTTCTCAGGCAGTTGGAAGTTTGCATATCTTAACTGATGTGCCTAATTAGATACACCAGTGATTCAGCCTTCAGCTGCAGTTCTGTGGTTTCGTTTCCAGTCTGCATCAGCATGCTTCACATCACCCTGTGACTGAGGTCTCTTCATCACAGCTGCTGTTTTCTATCAGGAGTGACACTGGACTGGTTTCCAAAGAATACCACTCCCTTGCTTATTTATTTGAAAGTACTTTCACTGGTTTTCCTTGACTGAATGTTATTCCTGTGAAAGATAATAGCCTGGAAATCTCAGTGTCTTCCAGCCCTTTACAGAAAAGTCTGCCAAGCTTTGCAGAGGTGTCACAAAGAAGCATTTTGGCATGAGATTCAGACCCCGTGACTGCTCACTCTGCTTAGTGATGGGTAAAGCTCCATCTCAGTGGTCTTAGGCTTGTGAATTCTTACCTGCCATGAACTGGATGAGATCTTTTTTTTCATTAAGTGAAATGACTTTCAGTAGCTAGCGGTGTGAACTAGAGATGAACTGCTGCTCTGAAGGAGAATAGGTCTCTATGTCATTAACCTCGTCACCCTCTGTTGACATAACAGAGAGCGTAGGCAAAGAAACATATCCCAAAGAATGAAAAAACTCAATGCTCAGTGTTTTCTCAGGCTTATACTTAGTAGATTAGAACAGCAAGAATATGCTCCACCAAGCTCCAAAATTGTGAAAGCCATGGTAGGTAACACATTATATTTCAGAATTTAAAATTACAGCAGTCCATAGCTAAGAATCCAAGAGCTGCATCTTCAGCTCAGGTAAAAAAGCACCACTCTGCTGAAGTCAGAAGATGACACCTACTTATATCAGCCAAGGATATTGCTTCTCAGTAACAAAGCTTATTATAATTTGTACTTACCTGTCAACTGCTACATTTAGTGCTTTGTTTTCCACTCCAATAGTAGACCCTTAAGGGAAGCTGGAAAATGCAACTCTTTATCAGTGATGTTTTCAACTCTAATAGGAGAGGTACAAGGCCCTGAACTCAGCATTTTGTGAATAAAAAGGCTTTTCATTCATCTTTAAAGGAAACAATTAGAGATCAGCCAGAGCATATAAATTAATCTGATTTTCCTTTTCCTCTAGCAAGGCTATTATTTATCTCTTTTCTTTTTCTTCCAGGTTGGCTTCTATTTTCTCTCAGGTGCAACTGCAGTTTCCTAAGGCAAAAGAATCAGCAACATCTGGAGTTATCTGCACTTCTGCCAAATAAAATGAGCATGTCTGAAGAGGGCAGTTTCTCAGAATGAAAAAGGAAGTGATGACTAACAAGGAAATGCAATTTACCAAAAATATCTCATTTAGCCTTTTCTTAAATATTGGCATTGTGGAGGTGTGGTGGGACAGCTCCTACAGCTGGAGTGTTGGAATGGAAGGGTACAGGTTCTTTAGGAAGTGCAGGCCAGGGAGACAAGGAGGGGGTGTTGCCCTCTATGTCAATGACGATCTGGAGTGCATGGAGCTCCACCTGGGGGTGGATGAGGAGCCAAAGGAGAGCTAATGGGTCAGGATTAACAGGACATCATGGTAGGTGTCTGCTGCAGGCCACCTCACCAGGAAGAACAAGCAGATCAGGCCCTCCATAGACAGAGAGGAGCAGCCTCATTTTGACAAGCCCTGGTCCTCATCGGGAACTTCAACCACCCCAGTATCTGTTGGAGGACAACATAGCAGGGCAGAAACAATGCAGGATGAATACATTATGATAACTTCCTTCTCCAAGTGATAGAAGAACCAATGAGGAGAGGTGCAATAGTAAGATTTGTCCAGAAAGAATAGATGTTTGACAGTTTGTTAGCTGTTAGAAGGTGAACACAGGTTTACAGATCACTTAATAGTATCAGATAATCATAAACTTCCCACCTAAATTGACTTCTCTCAACTCCTTTCTTATCAGCAGAAGGGCAAGGTAGGACTCATCATACTTCTTAAGCAGACATCTAAAATGCTCAACTAAACTGCACCATAAAAGCAGCAGTTGCTCTCCTTTGACTGAAAAGGAAGCTCAGGACAACTGGTTCAGGCATGAGATCTACATAATGAGACCAGGATGACCCCTCAAAGCTGTCTGGCAGAATCATCCCCCATTGTATTCCTCCCCATCTTAGTTTCTCCTTGTTGTCACTGTCACCCTCCTGGAAAGGAGGGTACCATCATCCATGGACAAGAGAGGCTATTGTCTTCCTCTTTAAGAAATTTTCTTTGGAGTCCTTAATGCAAGGTGATAGGAGCATGAGCATTTACCTGTTACTTAGGTGTATTCAGCTTAACTTGCTTGTCCCTACTTCCAAGCCCTTACTTTTAGTCCTTTTTTCCCATCCTATTTATTCTTGTCCCACCTTAAATCACATTCTCTAGGAGACCTTCTTATTCAAGTCCCTCCAAAAGAATCATTCCTACCTCGTTAGCTACATTAATCCCCACTTAATGTGCTTACAGCTCTGTTAATTAGTTACTGGAACCACGCGACTGTGCACCTTCCTTGAACAGCAATTATGGGATCTTATCATGTACAAACTGTCCTGTCCCAAGTCCCACTTATCACAGTGAATACAGGATAGACTCATGCCTCCTAACCATAAGTATTGGATGAGACATCTAAGTTAGGTGTGTAGTCACTTGAGTCAAAGAAGCAACAGTTCCCTCCAGAGGAGCTCTCGGATCTTGCAGGGTTTTAATTGCCCCGTGAAGATACCCATTTCCTTCACTAGTTACATGAAAGGAGGCCTGAGTAGCAATATTTCATATTTGGGTTGTCCATTAAGTGCCAAAAGATAGGCAAGATAAACCTGAGCCGATATGTTTTCCTTCAACAGGAATACATCTTAACACTCAGATATTTTTTTAATACTTGGGAGTAATAAATACAAGCCACTACAGAGGCACAAAATTGTAGTTACTTCGGTTACTTCTTCTGAAGCCTATTCTCACCTTAGGTTGGGTGACTCTTCAGTTGCTATTGATGTTAAGGAGAGTGCAGCATCTGACAACATTAGGCCTGTTGACATTACAGATGAATCTCAGCAATTATCAGTGCAAAGAAGGAAAAAATGTAATGATGGGAAGGAAAAGCAAAGTAAGGCCAGGCTTTATACCTTTACTAAAAGCTTCTAATATCATCCCTCTATTAATACAAAAACCAAGGGATGTGGCAAATCTGGATATACTCTTTGCAGTGCGATTTTCTTTGTTGCTGCTGATTCTGCTTAAAAGTAATCAAACCATAGCACTCTCCTCTTTGGGCCTTCAACACAAACAAGAAGGGGAGACGGCGTGGCACAAAGCCATGAGCAGTGCCTCAAGATGCTCCTCTCCTGCTAGCTACAGGGGGATGTGTGCTAAGAGCGGGGAAGGTCATCCCAAAGGCAGAAGAGGTTCAGAGTCAGGTGGCAGGTCTTGGGGAATAAGCCAAGGTGACCCTTTGGCAGCACGTCCTGAGGTGATCAATGCAGAGCAAAACGCCAGCAACTGCCCCATCCTGGTGCAAGTCTCTAGTCAGAAGGAAGACAAAGCGACAATTTTTCCCCTTCAGTTTTTTTGTCATTTGAGGAATGCACGAGGAAATCACATGATCCGCTTAGCCTAACTCATATAAACTTAAAGAAGTATGAGGCTTGAATTTTATAGTCTTTTCTTATCATTAATATTTTTCTTTGAAACCTCTGCATTTTGTTGGTCTCACAGAACAACAATGAGGCCTGTCCTGCAGCTAATTTGAGGCCTCCCGATTCCCTGTGACTGCAAACAAAATCTGCAGCTTACTGGATAAAGTGTCTTCTTTGTATTTCAAAAATAGTCAGCACAAATCCAATTAAAAATGTTTCTTTTCTTTCAAATATCAAATTGTTCTGAGCGTTTCTGTGTAAGTAGGGAACCTTGGATTACATTCCTCTCCAGGGGATCCTAAATGTTTATACAAATCACAGTAGGCAGCATTACAACACTTCCAACTTTTGCCACATGCACTTTGTCTAAACTCAAGCTTGGTCAGAAATCTGTCAGGCTGCAAACTGTAAAAAAAAAGAGAAATTAAAGGAAACTGCCTTATTTTTGTTCCTTTTGAGGATATAATTCTATTAACATTTCTGTATGTCTTTTCCCCATCAATTTAATTACAGATTAATTAATTTTTAGCAGTTTTCTAAAGCCCAGCAAAATATCATCTGACCCAAAACATTTCACAGCAGGGAAAAAAGCCAAGTTAAATAAAGAGAAAATCCATCCTTTGGAAAAAATATTTAGAAGAACAGGCAAGAGTAGAAGAGCAGCTCTCCCTTTTCCTCAGCAAACACATCACTGCATGTCTCACTCATTGGATTTCACTTCCTTCCATTGCTGTGCATTGTGCCCCAGATTGATCTAAACTACAAACTGGTGATGCGGTATCCAAGGACTTGTTATTTTATGCTTTTCTTTGCTTGAAGATATCAGCATCAAAGTGTTTGAGCTACAGCCGTGGCTATGGCTTTGCCGTTGGTGTCGTGCCACAGTCATGAACTTCTTTTTAAACAGGCACACAAAGTCTGAACATGCTTGGAGCTGCAGCCCACATGATTTAGCTCGTCTCTGAGGCCGAGGCAACTTGGTGAGAAATAGAGGGCTCTACATAAGAAACAAGAAAGCCCTGGCAAAGATTACATGTATTGCTGCCTGAGACAACGCTGCGAATGGGTTGAGTTTGCACCCTGTTCTGTGAGCTTGCATGCTGCTTCCACCAGGCAGGCTGGGACTGCCAGCTGCTTACATTTATATTTTTATAGGGCCTTTTATCACAAGGCTCCCAAAGCACTTTACACACTTACACCTTGATTCTCTGTTGTAACAGGAGGTAAGTTTAAACTGAAATAATGTGCAGGTCATAATCTAGGAATTGGGCTTTAGAGCCTCCTTTTTCACCTCTCAAGTGGGGTATTTACAAAGGAGGTACAAAAACCCAGATCCAGACATTTTGAGCCACAGTATGAAAATCAAGATTTTTCTGAGGACAGAAAAAAAAAAACCAGAAAGACTTAGGAAAAAAGAAGCCATGTTTTGCATGCGTATCTGATAAATATCACAATGTAAAAGAGAAGCATATTTACGCCTTGGGTCATTGATGTGCAGTGTGGGTAACATTCTGCTTGCAATGAAGAAAAGGAAGCACAGCTTCTCAAGCACCCACCTCTTGTCCTTACATAAAGTTACTGGTGGATGTTTGCTGTACTTAACAGGGAAGCCCTGTTATAGCAAAGCCCTTACAGCCAAGCCCTTACAGCCCTTACAGCAAAGACCTGCCCCATTTCAGTGCGGGGGAGCTGATGCTCTCAGCTATTTACAGAGGGTCATGGTGACAGGCCAGGAAAGGCACTAGATGTAACATGTTCCTCCTGTAGGCACAGCAGGGTGTGTGTGACATTGCTGTGCTGTCTTCCTGGGGCAGGGGACGGAAGCCGGAACAGTGCAGGAAGCCGAAATCGGGAAGTGCAGGTCGGGAGGACAGGAGTTTGTCTTTGGAAGTGCTTTCACAGGTTTAGTGAGTTAATTAGTCGCACAGCACGGGCCCAACCACCATGCCATGAAGCTTTTTTTTTATTAAATCTGTTCATTTCTGGACCCGCTGTTGCTAGTCTGACTGCCACTGGGCAGGCCAAGCAGAGAGAGTGTGGAGCTCCTCTGGGCACAGGTGGACACCCAAATCACTGACACAGCTGAGCCAGACACCTTGGGTTCCTTTAAAGGTAATACAGAGAAACATTTTCTTTTGGGTAACACTGCCTTTCTTCCTGAAATTGACAGAAAATAGGACCAATTATTTGCACCCAACAAGTGTCCATTTCACTCCACTCTGAAGTAATGAGAAATTACGTATCTCACACCCTTCACCCTGCAGAATAGGCCAGTCAATCCTCTCTGGCAGAGAAAGTCCAAAAGAAGCATTCTTTTTTTCAACACAAAGATTTAAAAATTTAAAAAAATTCAAACCCTGTGAAAATTAGAGCTGATCATATACAACTAGGTCTTCAAGACACACAGTTGTGTGCATGCTCAGCACTGGGAAGCATAAGTAATCAGTTTGCACCATGGCACACCAACTCGACTTCCCAGATCAAAGCACCACATCCAGAGGGAAAGGCTGCAAAGCTAAAAAAGGGGCTGGAAATAGGAGGTGAGAAGGCATAAGGCAAAGGGCCAGGAGAGGCAGGGAGAGCAGCAGAAAAACAGTATCACTGAAATGAAAAAGCTGAAGATTTGGAGATGTCTCCAATATTGGAGACCTAGTTCATTCCCGATCCCTTCTCTTTCTACTGAGCTAAGTCTTTTTCCTGTCCTCTCTGATCCTCATTTCTGCTCTTCTGTGACTCACTTCATGCACCCATTGCAGCTCAGATCACTCCTTCACCTGCACAGACTCATTGCCACCCACAGAAAAATCCTCAAAACATCAACCTGGGGTGCATTCTGGAGCAAAGTGGGGGCCAGAAATAGCTCCCTCTGACACCCTGCCATTGCAGATAAACAACCCAGCACTGGCTGAAGCCAGGATTGGAGTCCAAGTCCTCTGGCAGTTTTATGAAACTCTAGCTGTTCCTTGCCTCTGCTTTTGAGAAAGCGCAGAAAGTGAAACGGCTCGTTTTGGGGTAAATGACACAATGGTGCTAAACAACATGATTTGTTTGGTTTTTTCATCCCAGGAGGAAAGGAGGAGGGAAGGAATGTATATTTGATCTGATCCAAAGTGTTTTGTTGTTGTTGTTGTTGTTTCTGCTAAACTCAAAAAAAACAAAAACAAAAACAAAAAAATCGATGGCTCACACTGCCCTACACAAAAGAAGTCTGAGGAGGAAAGAGAGAGATGAGAACCCGTTTCTCTCTCAAGACTCATTTAACACTCTGACACCCCAGCCTGGGAGAAATCCAGTGTTCAGGAATAAAATTAAAAATTAGCTCAAGCTGCCCTGCATTCAGTAGAAAAACTGTTTATTCACTTTGTCTTCTCCTGCAGTGCCTGTGTGCCTGTGTCAGCCTGTGCTCTGAATTGCCCACTGACCTACATTCCCGGGACATGGAGCCGTGCCTCCCTGCTCCGGGGCTTGCTGACACCCCTTGCCCTGGCCCTGTGCTCCCTCATCGTTGCATCATCCTTCCCAGCAATGCTATGCATAAGTGGATAACATTTCGGGCCACTGAAACATGCTTTTAAATGGATAGGCAGCCAAGTGTATATTAATTACACTTAAAAGTTCTATTTATTGCCAAACACAGGGGGATTATGAAGACAACAAGTGGCGGAAAGTACTCCAAAATGTTCTCACCCCTTTAATTACTGTGCTATAGTTAGCCCAGTGAGTTGATGTATAATCAGCACTGCTGTATGCACTGTTTAGAGCAAGCACTCTGGAGAAACAAACTTCTTCCTTCACAGCCTCTCTGAGCAGCTGCAACATTTGGAGGTGCAGGAGGAATAGAGAAGGCACCAAAATGCCCTTTTGTTTATCTCCTCCCCGTGAGGCTGCTCACCTCCAGTGCCCACGTGTGCCAGCCCCAGGGGCCCTACCGCCAGGCTGTGCCCCCCTAGCAGCGCTGTCAGTCCATCCCACCAAAGCTCCCACAGCACCCAAAGTGTAGTGGAGTAATGGAGTTGCCATCGTGGAAGTTAATGACCACTGCCCCACACTTTGCTACTGGCAGTCTTTGGAGCAGGGCATCTTGGGATTTTGAATTTATTTTATGCTTTGGCGTTCTGTGTGCTTACAGCCCAGGCATTTCACGGGCAAGCTGAGCAGCCAAGCAAAGAAGCCAGGCAGATCTGGAGCCCCAAGAGGTTGAGCCTGTTCCCCTCAGTCTGTCACTGGGACTAACCCCTTGAATTTAGCGAGATCAGCACTAGATCCAGCAATGTGATGACACTCGCTTCCTCTTAGGGCAACTTGCAACCCCTAACCAAAAGTATATCTATCTTCTTTATTAAAAATGAAGATTAAAAACTCAGCAAAATATGGTAAAATTTAATAGTTCCATTTGAAATAGCCCTATTCTCACTCACACATACAACACACAGAATTAATAGCACTGACCTCTGTGCTCCTCTGTTTCCCTATCTCCCAGCAGCGTCTTACAAGCAGTAGCATATTGTTGTCTCCTGCTACTCAACTTGGCTGCCTTCAGCACTGGCAGCTCATTTTCCTTCCCTGAATCCTCAAACCCCCAGTAAACTTCCAGGTGTTTTCATTGCAATAGCATGAAGAAAGAGATATATGCATCCATTAGCAAGCCAGCTAAAAGAAAACCTTTAATCCTCTTGCATTTTCATAACTGATCACAATCCCAAGAGCAACATGCATTTTCCACATTACCGCGGGTCTATGTTTCAGGAGTCATACTCACTCCCACATAAATGAATTTCCTGGTCTGGACAACCTGAACAATTTGAAGAACTGTGGGTAATTGAAGTCATGGTAAGCATGGGAAACACCTGAGTAATTCACATTACAGCACCACAAAGTCTACCACTACTATTACCTTTCTTACAAGCATCCTGAGGCACCTTATACATTCAGTACCTCCACAACTCATATATTTAGCAGCTCTTTGGACAGCACTCATGCTTAACCTTCACTAAAACAACCCAACTCTGTCTTCCAGGAGCTCAGTCACCCTCACAAGGCCCAGCAAGCCACTCTTCTCCAAGGCAGAGGGAGGTGGGGGTATAAATGCCCCCAGCTTCATGCTTTGGGCTTCTTTGTCAGCAACATAAGATCTCTCTGATGGGCCACAAACATCACCTGGGGAATCATCTGCAAACCTAGAGCTGCCAGAGCAGAGAGTACTTTGGCCATTATTTTTCATGAGCGATACCACCTGTCATACTCTACTTCTAAAGGCTCTGATGCTCAGATGGAGACCAGGATGCCTAAGGACTTCAGTGTGACTCCAGAAAGAGGGGATTCAGCAGCTTTCCCATTCCACAAACAGAATAACACCAAAGCCTTTTGAAGCAAAGCTGGTCAGAATTTTTCTGCCCCAAAAATACCAACTCGTTCCTTCCCAAATGGTTCCTTGCCTTCCTAAACTCAGCCAACACCTTAGCTCTCTGGGAACCTCACTCCAGCTTTTGGAGGAGACCCTTAGGACTTGAGGCATTGGTTCAGCACTCAAGGTCTCTTTTCCTGTAGAGCTGCCCTGGAGACAGGGGTCTGGGGATCTTCTGGCAGTGGCTCAGTGGCAGGTCTGCATTCCACTGTCCTCTTTGTTCCACTGAGAGGAAGTGGAGCCTGTGAACCTGCTGGAAATGTCTTCAAGTCTTTCTTTGGTTTACTTGATTTAATACACATCATGTTAGAAACAATGGCGTGCGTTTCAAACTGAAACCCCAATTTTTACTCAGCTTTACACTCAGTGTCTATATTGATAATCTCTGAGCCAAAAGGCAAAATTTGTAAACTTCCAAATTACTCTGAGATGTATTAAAAATGCCCTAAGACAAATAGCTGGCAGATGAGCAAACTGAACAACCCCAAATTGCACTGAAGTTCATGCATATGCGTGCATGTGCATGTACCGCTTCACAAACTGACAGCAAATGTTCCCTGTCATAGGACCAGTATTGCATAAGTGGTATTAACATGCAGAATTACTTTGTGTCTGCATCTGGCACAGCTTTTGCTGGACAGATGACTCATATTCATTTTGCTCTTAATTGCTGATTCTTTTGAAACAAATTCTTATGCTGTTATTTCTTTATGTAATGGGTAAAAGATTAATTTCTTTGTATATGGTGGTATGTTTCCACATATCCCACTGCCAGGCACTGCTGTGAACCAGGTAGCAGTCCATCCTGCTCTGAATCTTGACTGTGTTAATCAGCTTTGCTATGACTGTGTCCTGAAGGCACTTTGAGATGCAGGAAGAAATGCAGTTTGCCTTTTCCTGATAGACCAGCAAACATGTGTTCTGCCCAAAGAGTTGCTACGTATGTGAGTGGGGATGTATTAAATGTACTCACTTGTCTCAGGGCTGTCTGCAGTGAGTGCTGGTAATGGTGTATGTCATCAGCCTCAGGATGTGAAGATGCAGATAGCCCCAGGAGACCTTCAGACGCTTAGAAAGAGGTTTCACTTCCCAGGCACTGCACCTGGCCAGTGTGCCAAAGACACCAGAGTGGCTCTTTATGCCTCATGCAAGTCTTCTCCCAGGCATAGTCCTGGCTCCTGCAGACCCCCACAGCTGAGCTAAGCCCTTCTGTCCATTGCTGTGGACTTCCCCAAGCATGTGCATAAGGCCTTTAGGTCTGCAGCCCTTCTGCTTCCCCAGCAATCACTGCTCCTGCTGGTGTCTGGCTCCTTCACAAACCATTCCCTGGCTTTTGTGTCATCTTCCATGCTGCTGCATCAGCCATGGCACAGCAACCAGCTCCTTGCAGAGCCACCTGCAGACCCCACGTCCTCCCTGTTCCTCTGAACATTACAGATGTGTCACCACCTGGACACTGAGCAGGGCAACATGTGAGTCGCACGGCACCCAGTGGTGATCCAGCAGTTCCTATGCGAGTGGTGGGCACTCTACGATCCAAGTAAATAAAAAGTCATGCAAATATAACACACAGTGATGCTGTCACTGATTTGCAGGTAAAATAGCAAAAGCATAGCTCTGCTTGTTTTGTAAGACTGAGGAGTAGCTTGAGATATGAATAAGTAGCTGTTTTATTTCTGGCTTCACCCCTAGGACCAATGCTCCCTGATATCAATATTTAAAGGAGCACTTTCTTCAGCTACAATCCAGGGGGTGTGGTGTGGTGGGGTTTTTTTCCTATGCCGGCTTCAAACAAGCTGTGGGTGTCTGGGTGGGTGGGTTGAGTGGCATATTAGTGAGGAAGCTTCCTCCCCTTTCAGAGCTACATGGAGAAGTCAGAAAGGCATCATTTGAAAAAGTGACAGGCACATCATGTTGGACTATTGCTGATGAAAAAGGGCTTAAATCCATCAAGAATCCTGAATTTGGAACTGCACTGCTACAGAGAGCAAGGTGATGTGAACTTCACTAACCTCTATAAATATTATCTGTCTTTTAATTTCAGATTTGCTCCTCAAAAAGCTTTTCAAAATGCACACTCCCTCCTTTCAGCTCCTGGCATCCAATCAAACTGGCTATCTAACAACAACAAGCAGAGGAAGTCTGTCCTTCGTCTCCATTTAGAAGTGAAAGATTCCCTCTTGCCTCCCGTCCACCCCCCACACTGACTCTGAAGGTCTTCCAATTATCTTCTTTACCTGCTGCATTAAAAAGTAAAGCATATGAGTTGCCAGAGAGACAGAGTCTGAGGACAAGCCACTGTGGCAAAGCCATGACATTAGAACAGATGGAAAACTTCTCAGGAACAAAATGTGCACAAAAAAATGGGTTCTGGCTTTGAAGTGTATATTCACGGTGGGTGCTTTCATGTCTTTTGAAAAGCCCTAGCTCAAATCTGACCTACTTAGGCAACATTCTTATTTATGTCTCCGACTAAGGAGCTGTATATTTAGCAAATGAGAGGAAATCATCCCCCTGTCATGTTTATAGATTGGAGCAAACTTTGCTGTTTAATTCTTCAACAGATTTGTCTCCATAAAAGTGGATGTAATTTAAACACTGTTAAAAAAATCAATAAATTTCAGAAACTTAGGATAAATGGAATCATAATTTCAAATATATATATAGATATTATATATGTGCAGACATATATACAGAGAAAGAAAGACAGAACATTTATTCAGCAGACTGCAGCTAAACCATATTTATTTAACTGGTTCAAGAGTAATGGATAAGGCTGAGCAAAGGTGGAGAGCGAATCGTAAGACTTTGCCATTTTAATTGATGCTAAATACTAACAGTACTCTGTAAGATACTGAGGAACAGAGAAAATTTCAACTCTTCATAGATGAGGTAGGTTTATCTGAACTAAAATGAAAATCAATGAAAATTAAATTAAAATATTATTAAGTTCACAGAATGGTTGGGGTTGGAGTGGACCTCTGGAGATCACCTAGTCCAACCCATCTGCTAAAGTACCTTCCCCTAGAACAGGAAAGTGTCCAGGTGGGTTTTGAAAGTCTCCAGAGAAGGAGAGTCCACAACGTCTCTGGGCAGCTTGTTCCAGTGTTCTGGAACCCTCAAAGTTCAAGAAATCGAAGGTGAAAGGCACCTCAGGAGGTCATCTAGTCCACCTACTCCCAAAGGCAAAATGAATTAGATCCATGTTATTCTGGAGTGATATCTGTCCAGCCTCCAGGGGTGGACATGTGATAAGCTTCCAAGCAGCCTATTTCCCCATTTTGCCATTATCACTAGTAGAAGGATCTTGCTGGCATCTAAGCTATGTCTTTCTCACTGCAGTTAAAGCCCATTACTCCTTGTCCCAGTAGACAAAGAGAAAAAAGTATTTCTTTATTCTTTTCAGTCACCTTTAAAGACTTCTGTTCCTTCTCTCCTCTTTATTTTAGGCAAGCCCAATTTGTTCAGTCTTCTCTCATAGATGGTTCCAGTTGATCACAAGTATGTGACCCTGTTGAGATACATTTCACTTGTAAGCTCTTCTAAGACGACACATTCCCAACTCAGCACAGAGACTTCCAGCTGCCCACAGCCTGGGCTGTCCAGGCCACTCCGCAGACCTCCCCAGATTATTTTGCGTTTCGAAACCCTTCTCCATCTTGTCCGCAGCCCATCTCAGCTTGCAAACCAAGCAAGAATCCCCTGCTTGCCAGCATCCTACTCATTAGTGAAAACACCACATCACACTCTGGTCCATCACGGATCTCAAAGCACCTGCTCAAGACCTCCTTCCAGTTTCACAGTTAATCACTGGTAACTGCTTTCTGACTACAGCTGGCCAGCCACCTGTGCACTGACCTAAGATAATGTTTTCTTCTCATCCTGGTTTCTCCAGGTGGCTTATGACAATGTCTTGTAAAACAGTATCAAAAGTATTAAAATCAGGACACGTGATACCCAGTGGCTTTTTCCTCCCCACAAGGTCTGATGCCTTGTCTCAGAAGGAAAAGAGGTTGGTTTCAGGTGGCAAATCTGGGCTGGCTGTTCTGCTCATATCCTCGCTACCTTTGCGGTGCTTACGATCGATTGTTTGATTGTTTGTTCCATGTATTGGCAGGTAGCTGACTTGACTACAAATCCCTGGATTCAGCTTTTTCTCCTTGTTATGGATAGACATTATCTCTGCCCTTTTTCCGTCCTCCAGAACCTCTCCTGTCCTCCATGACTTCTTGGCATAAACACTAAACTTTCTGTGATTGTTTCAGCCATTTATCTGGCTCTCTCTACTCTGCGTTGAATTTCATAAGATCCAATAAATTAAAAAAACATTTAGTTTATCTCAGTGTTTTCTAATCTCATTTTTCTCTACTGTAGCCTTAACTATTATCCTGTAGTCACTGGCTGTCTTAAGCTTCCAATCATAGTTGAGTTTCTTAATGAACATCGATTCAGAAGCTGATAACACTGTTTATTTCAGATAATCTAGTCTTTCACAGCCTTTTCAGGCTAAACATTTCAGAAGTTCTCAGGTTGTTTCTCAGCTACCTGGTACTCAGAGGCCCACTTAATGTCATAAATGAGAAGGGTAGTTGGCATCTTACAAAACCAAGCCTCCCGCTGAGGTTCATATTTGGACAGAAATGGAGTATTTCAAGAGAACTGTGATTATTCCTGATCAAACCTAAGCTGAAAATACAGTAAGAATACTTGTCCTGTTGCTGTTTGAGCTGAACATAAAAGTGCCACGGTGTGCAGAAATGGAAGCACATCCTCAAAACCATGTCCACATTTTCAGTAAGAGCTCCGAGACATTCTTCTGCAACCCAAAAATCCAGCCTACCTGAAACTCTTCTTAATTCTCCCACCTCACCCTCCAAAGTCATAACATCATATTTATACTTGTCTCTTTAATACCTTTTTAGAGAACACCTACAAATCCACTGATGAAATTTAAAAACTCAAAAGATACGGTGTCCCTTAAAATGAATTAAAACAGTGTAAGCTCCCTTGAAGTTAATGAATGAAAACTATTCCTTAGATCTGTTTTTATTCCTTCTGATATCCTAAATGATGCTGAAGCAGAAAGGGTGAAGTAACTGAAATCCTGATATGTGAGTTTCTGCTCCATTAGGAAAAGGAAAATCAATTTGGCAAAACATAAAAGAAGAAAATCAATAGGAAAAGAAATTTTATTTTCAGCTGAGGACTAAGAATACATTACAAACAATGGTGAGTGAAAATTATTCATTGATTTGTATAACACCTTTTACAAGCCCAAAAAGTGCTCCAAAGAATTATAGATTATTTAAACCTAAGAATCACTTACCACCAAAATGCACTCATCTCTGGGGTGGAATGCAGCTGCTACAAAATTGCACTAGCAAACACTACACCACAGCTTTAGGGCACAAATGCTTTATCTGAAGAAGCATCAAGGGAAGTTGAAAATGCAGAATGGAATTAACCAGGCTGGAATATGACCGCACTGCAACTACATTGATTTCAGTCTAAGCTTAAACTCATGGAAGATAGGTCCATCAGCCCATTAAACAAACTTGGGCTCACAAATTCCCTAAAACGCTCTTTGCCAGAAGCTGGGATAACATGCCAGAGGATGAGTCATTTTGTGTTTGCCCTATTCCTTCTGCTCTTTTCCTGGTCACTGTCAGAAACCTGATGGCACCTTTGTCTGACCTGGCATAGCTGTCTGTAAGTCCTGAGCTAATACACTGGGCTGAGAGCTGCAGTGGCGCTGGAGCTCGCACACCCCACTATCTGCTGGGGCAGCATCTCTGGCAGCAGGGCAGGTGGTGCAGCCGACAAGGCTGTCTTTTGTATTCTCCAGCATGAATCACCATACTCATCCGGAGGCACGCTAAATCCTCAATGTTAAGCACACATTAAGTTGTTTCAGGATATGGGCCACATTTATAGCACTGTCATTAGTAGCAAGGGCTCACACTGCATAAAATTACACAAAGTACCTTTTGTACCTAAAGATGTACTTAGCAAGCAAACTCCTAGGGGCAGGGAATGTGCAATCTTCTGTTTCTCTAAAGCACCTTATTCAATTATGGCAATATAAAAATGATTTATAACAATCTATTAAAAATACAACTCAAATGACTTATCACTCCTGGGGTCCTGGGAATATACTGTAGGATTTACCATTTAATTATAAATCAAATCTAGTGGCCAGTACCTCACGTTTTAGAGAAAGATGAAAACTAGCAATACACCTTACCAATTGCAAGTGCAGCATGTCAGGTGATACAATCTTGGGTAACCACCTGAGATATGACTGTGGAGAAGAGGAACCACAGAAGAAAATTGCAGATACTTCTGCTCCCTGCAGTCCATAATTCAACCAGTTCTTCCACTGATCAGGAAGCTTCCACTACTCCAGGGACTGCTGTAAGGCAGGTGGGCAGGCACACCAACAACACTCCCCATCACTGCCAGCTCCCAGGGTGTTTCTTTCTCCCTCAGCTTTCTCTGGAAGGGCTTCCTGGGAAGATCAAAGTCCAAAATAGCAGTGAGACAGAGTAAACAGCTTGCCTAAAAGGCCACAAGCTGGGCTGGAAACAGATCCACAAAGCATCTTGCACACATAGTCCTGAGCAACCTGCATTGCACAGGATGACCCAGAGCCTGCTTGACAGCTGACTGTGCATGGGGTAGAAGCATAACATCTGCTTCATCCCACTCAGTTCAACAACTCAAGTCTACCTGTCTCTGTGCTGAGAAAGGCCAACAAAATGTAATCAGAAAGTCTCAAATTAGAAACCCAGCCCCTCTCTTCGCATCTTTAGAACAGCCAAGAGCTTGTGCAGAAGTCTGCATCAGCATCAAAACCAAAACAGACTTCATGTGCATCAGAGGCATGTTCCATATCTGATAAACATACTCCTAATTCTTACCATCAGCAGACAGGGATGGTAACAATTTGCACCCTGGGTTTGCCTGTTGTTGATAGAGTGTTGATAAAGCTGTATTTACAGGAATGCTCAGGCCAGGAACTGACATATTTGGCCAACAAATTATTTCCTCTGCTTTTCCTGACAGTCATAGCTAGCAGCTTTTCTAATAAGATTATAAAGTTGTACCTTGAAAACAATGTGAGAACAGATGAGGGAGGTTTAAACCTTCCTACAAAGCCACTGGGAGCTATCAGGGAGGACAAGCTAGAAATCCACAATGCACAGCTATTCAGAGATGCCCTCTACCAGTTAAGATTAGCCAAGAGCACAATACCTAAGAAAACAATATTTATAATTTTAATGCAACATTGTATAGAATTGGAAGATACTTCTGCACATGAAAAATGGCAGAGGCCTGTAGGAATGCTAAATTCCTCTTCGTTTTCAACACTTCCATTCTACTAACCCTCAGCTTCATCTCTTGTTTCTCCCTTCTACTGCTCCTTCCCCAGTTAATGAGCTTTGTCCCCACAGTTGGGAGAACTCTTAAAATCTTCCCTTTTTAAGGAAGGTTCAAAGGTAAAGGCCACTACTAGCATAAAGTATGTTTCTTGCCCAATAAAATCAGCAATGCATTGCTTCCCATGGGTCTTCTTGCCCAGTTTCCTAGGGATTAGCACAAAACCAGTGACAGGTAATGCTCTTCCCACACTAGGATTCCTGCATAGGCTTCCTGTGTACATCTGCTAGTACATAATACTGGCTCACACTGTACCCTTTCCTCATTGAGGGCACAATCTCTTCTGAATAGTTGCCTTTTTTTTCAGAGAGCTTTGTCTCTTCAGACAACTTGCTCTTTGGTTATATTTGGCTGAAGCTGGCCGACCAGTCCAAAAGTCACTGAGAGAACAACTACACACCTCACCTCACTCACAGTGCAACACGGAAGCCTCACCTTCTAAGGAAATTAGACTGAAAAAACAAAGAGTGAATCCAGAATCTTCTGGTCTCTCACTCCCTATGAATCTAATGTTCATCTTTGTTACCTTCTTCTGACAGAAATTGCCTTTATCTGTATTTTGTAAAGCTTTGAGCATATTGCCAGCACTTTAATAAGAAAATATCATAGAGAACCATATATCTGAATATTATTATGCAGAAAATATGTGCATGTTCACACAGACAGCAGCTGTATAAAAAATATTGAATATGTAATTTAAGGCTGTATTTGTTGGTAAGTATGTAGGTCAAACATAGGGCAAAGTCTTTTCTATTACACACAAAGCCTACAAGCACGCTGGACCGAAAGAAAGCACATACACTCCTTTAATTCTGGATGCTAAAAGGTGCAAGCTCCAACTAGCGCTTGGATGGGTGATTTCCCCAGGGAACCCCAGGTGTCCTGGGCACATGCCAAGCAGTTATTGCTGAGCACTGGGGTTGAGGTTCACCTCACCTAACCTCAGCCATCTGTCTCCCTGTGGAGACTCGGCACCTCCAGAGGGTGATACCTGGGAGGATGGAATGAATCACCCTGCCTGACTCTCACCACTGACTACAGAGGCGGCCCAGACTACTCGCTTAGATAACCATGTAATGTTTTAATAACTACAGTTAGGTGGGATGAATGCCAGCCTTGGTGAATATTAGCCCACAAAAACCAAGCGAGTGGGAAGACTTCACATCACAGCTGGATGGGAATAAGAGCAAAACATAAAGCTCAAACTCTCAGCTTCTACATGGAAGCAAGAACTGGTTTATAATACCAGGAAACTTCTGCAACTGCATGAAGGGGTCTTCATAAGAACCAAATAAATATGGTTAAGGCAATTATCATTAGCATTTAAAAAATATTTTCTGACAATGAACGTTTGAAGTATTTTCCCTGTAGCTTTCAGTTACTGGAAAATGGTGATTATTGTCAGAAAATGGCAGAAGAGCAATTTCTACTTTGATACTGATCTGGGTAACTCCCTTTTAGCCACGATGAAAATCAGAAAATAAAAAAAAAAAAACAACACCACACACACACAACCTGAGCTGGACTCTGCAGCAGAAGGCTCTAATTGCTCTCCCACACATTTCAGGCACAAAGGGCAACACACGCAACCCATTGGGCAGGGGGTTTCAAATTGCTAGTCACCCACTCATTTTTGCAGTTGAATTTGTTGGCTTTAGAGTAACTCTATTGGCTTCGAAGTTCTACTTCACATTAGTGCCATCGACCATGAGATATTGTGAGAGGGTTTTTGTGTGCTTTTGTCATTTTTTTTTTACCTTCACTGGCTGGAACACAGCTTATCCCTATGTCCATTAAATATACATTTGAACAGCATTTCCACCTGCACTTTGTCACCTTGGGTTCTCAGGGGGTGTACCTCCACTTGGCTCTGAGCTCAAGGGCGCCCTTGATATCAGCCTGAGAGTGCCAACAGGCATGTTAATGCCCATTTGAAATAGCTTTTCCTTTGCCTCAGATGTTTCCATGCACTCAACGAATAAAAAGTCTCTGCTTCACTCCGTCTGCAGTGCTGCAGGACGACCTCACCTCATTCTGTCAGTGAGCTGCAGTTGCTTTTAGGCACCTCCTAGACTTTCCTTCCCTTCCTGGAGTGTGTGGTTCCCCCCACTGCTTTAAGATCCAAGTTAGCAAAAGGTTGTGTGTGTATTGATCTAAGCTTACCTTCTTGTAGATACTTACCTCACTGCTGTTAATACTGTATTTGTTTTCAAAATGTCCACATTTCCTGGAAAATAAGAAACACCCTGTAATTATGACCTGCTTCTGAACAAGAAAGGATATAAATTGCAAAGAGGGAACAAAAAGCTGAATTTTCTGCAAATGAAACTTTGGCAGTAAAGATAATTTGTTCCTCTGCTGTCAGTAAGAGGTGTCTATATGGGTCATTGAAGAAGTTCTGTACTGGGAATAAGTTAAATTCAGCACCTACCATCTTGTCCTGTGGGTGAAGCATGCCTTCTCAAATACGCAATACAGCCAAAACTGGGTGTCATCTTTTTTTAACTTTCTTGTTTTTGAATCACTTCCAAGTCTTGGGGGTAGGACATCACGACAGATAGTTCCTCAACAAAGAACTGACATGAGAACAAAAGCTATTCCTGAAGAGTTCCCAAAATAAAAGTGAGACAGATGAGTGAGGAAAAGTTGCATGAGTGTTTCTTCAAACAAGAATATGGTCAGAAAAGAGATATCAGAAAATGTAGATTCATTAAAGCCAAATTCCTCACAAAATTGTCAGTTTTGCAGTAATGTGTTTTAGGGAAAAAACACAAGAAGGCTCAAACACTGTGAATATGTCAGGTTTGGACACCTTCAGAGTTAACGGTGTCAGTGTTTAGTCTTAAAATTACTTCTGATTTTAAATATACTTGTACATTTTACACTCTAGTACGGTACTGCATAGCAAAACCAGCACAGTTGACTCAGAATGAATCTTTCCTAGACCCCCGCCTCTGTTAGGAGGAATTTCAAAATTTGGGAGTTTTGTTCTAAATTGAACCCAAGACAAATTTCAAAATCCTGAAATCCATTGGAAAATGGGATTTCCATTCCTTGCCTAACACTGCTTTAAACCTCAGCCCTCTGTCAACAGCTAAGTCAAGCTTTGGGAGATGCTACCATCCTTTTCATGGTTCCTGCTCACCTTTCCTTTTCAATGGTACCTGGTGAGGGCTACCTTGCTGTAAATCTAGACAAAAGCTGCTAAGCAGTTGTCCTGAAAAACTTCAAATAGTTAAGTACTTGTTCATATTCTGGACCCTGGGCAATATCTTTCCACACAATTATTTCTGCTGTTGTCATTAGCTCTGGTCCTCTCACTATTTATTACCATAGGTACTTCAAGACTCATAAAAATGTGATCTTACTCAAGGCTTAAGCAACACATGAAATAAATCAGCAGCACTGAACATTGGCTGACACTGGATGAAACCTGGCTGAGAACAGCTGGATTGCTCTCTTGACTAAATATTTACAAAAGCCATGATTATATCACTGAGTGACACTGTGTGAATATAACAATTTATCAATCATCATGTTTAACTCAAATCCCTGCAGGAGGGGATGGCATTCTCACTTAACAATAAGTATCTACTGTATGCTAATTAAGCGACTTATTTTGCAGCTAAGGTTACTTCAGGGATATGTGGGCTTTTTAACTACCCATTTCCTAAGCACCACTATTAACTTCAGAGGCACAGTAAATACCGAGTCCAGCTGGGCTGCCACTTGCACCTCTACCCACCCAGTAACACCACTGGAATTACTTGGAGCACACACTAGAGCAGGGGTGAGCACAAACCAGCATGCAGTATTTAATTTGTTTTACAGGTTCCCCTCCCCGCTGCTCCCCTGCCTGCTGCAGGGTGCCTATGGTCAGCAAACACCACAGCAGCCACCCTGCTGTCCCCTACTGCCAACACCCTGGGACCCGCGTCCCACCAGTCCCAGCCAGCTTGGTCTCCTGCCCTTGCACATCCTCTCCCAGGTGACTGGTGGTGCTCACAGCACTGGCTGGTGGCCACCCATCCAAGCTGAAACACCCATGTTCCTAGGAAAGGCTTCCTGAATTTTCTCACCCCACACTCACCAGGTTAGGCACAGCTGAATGTTTGTTCACCCTGAAACTGCCTGAAGTTTCACCTCGTACCACAGGGCTCTACAGCACCAAACCCAACCTTGCTGACAGCTGCGGCACGAGTCTGTCTGAACAGTGCATGTGGGACAACCTGCCTCCTTGTCAGCAGTGAACCTAGTGCTGCTTCCATCAAAGCTGGTCAGCACTGACTGGGTAATCTTAAATATGTACCTCTCCAGAAGGTCACTGGCCGCCAAATAGAAGCCCACGTGCTGCAAGGAGAGAAGGGCTGGGACATGAAGAGGTGATCTTTGCCAAACTGTGGCAGTGCCATGGAACGTAAGGATCAGGTTCAAACAGATTGAAGCAGCAAGGAGACCTGATCAGGGCATCAGGAGGAGATGGTTTCCTTGAAGATAAAGCCAGCATGTGTTCCACTGATAGGAAATGCATATTTGGGCACCAGAAACCACTACCACATGGCAGGAGCTTTTTATAAAATCTTCCACCTTCTGCTTCATGCCAGATTAACTCTCTTGCACCAGCAATGGCACGAGCAGTTCAGCTACCTTCCTGTCTCCTCCAGATTACAGGTTTTAGTGCAATGCAAGAGAAAACACAGATCTCCTTTCTGCCAGTCCCACAGCACAGACACTTTAAACATTTTTTCTTCAAAATTTCACACAGATACATAGATAGTGGAGAGGGTTTGTGAGGATCCCGGGCTAACCTTCAAAGTGAACGGGTGTCATCGACAGCTCACCTCCAGAAACTACTTTAAAACCTTGTCTTCCTTTCCAAGAATCATTGTTCAAATGAAAGAAAAAGTTTGGGGTGATGTAGTCTCTGCTCCTTTGAGATCTTGAGAAGAAAGTTTCCCACATAGAGATCTTAGAGGTAGATTTTTCTTCCCATTTTGTACATGTTGAGAGTCTGCATAATAATTGTACTTTAGCCTTTGGATCCCATCTGCCACCAAAGGGGAAATTTCACCTTTTTCTTTCTACCTACGGAGAGGTTTATAAATCAGTAAGCACACAGACAAGGGAGCGCGGGACTTGGCCGCCCTTCCAGGAGCCCTTAATAGCTCAGACAATCACAGCAAGCTCTCTTTTCAGAAACACAGGGAAGGGGGAAGGAAGTTATGATAAATTTAGTTTCTTTTGAAGTTAATAACCTCCTACAAAGGCTTTTGGTAAAACACAGACACCTTAACACTTTTTTCCCTTTCAGACAATTTTTTCCTCTTTTTTTTCCTCAGATGGTAAAATCTGAGGAAACCTGTCTCTTCAGAAGTCACTGCTTTGTGCGAATGACATCAGCAGATCACGAGGTTACCACTGGTAAGTCGGCACCCTGAGGGAGATTAAATGAAATCTCTTATCAGCCTAGTTGCTCCTCTTCTTTTCTACATTTTGTGTCTTTTGTAATATGCAAAGCAAAGGAAATGTTTTGCTCCCCTTGATTTTTTTGCTCCCTCCCCTTTTTTTTTTCCTCAGGAGAAGGAACAATACATTTGACTGGTTTCTCCAAAGTCTCAGCTGCTGCTTCAGGTCTGTTTGGTACCTCATTCAGAGGTGAATGATTTAGAATGTCTCTTCTTTCTGCTTCACATTAGACCTTCTCTCACCCACCACTTGCTTCTCTGAAGCCTTGCTTCAGGCAGTTTGAAAACTCAAAGAAGCTTGGGTCCAAGGTCTTCCCAGGAGAAGACGACTTCCATAAATGTAGCTAATGTTAGATTTTAGAAACTCCTCCCACAACAGCAAAGGCACTACTGTCTTGACTTCAAAACTGTGGCAGATGCAACCTCTTATCAGTTCTCCAGTGTGGATATTCTGTCATAACTAAGCCCCTTTAGGTGGTGCAGTTGGCATGCCTGAGAGATGTGATGCCATCCAGAGGGACCTGGACATGTGGTCCCATGCGAACCTCACGAGGTTCAAGAAGGCCAAGTGCAAGGTCCTGCACCTGGGTCAGGGCAACCTCATAGTATCAATACAGGCTGGGGGATGAAGGGATTGAGAGCAGCCCTGCAGAGAAAGACTTGGGGGTACTCGTGGATGAAAGACCGGACATGAGCTTGCAGCCCAGAAAGCCAATCGTATCTTGGGTTGTATCAAAAGGAGCATTGCCAGCAGGTCAAGGGAGGTGATTCTGCCCCTCTGCTCCACTCTGGTAAGACCTCTCTTGGAGTCCTGTGTCCAGCTCTGGAGCCTTCAGTACAAGAAAGACACAGGCCTGTTGGAGAGGGTCCCGAGGAGGACACAAAAATGATGAGAGGGCTGGAACACCTCTCCTGGGAGAACAGGCTGAGAGAGTTGCTTAGCCTGGAGAAGTCTCCAGGGACACCTTATTGTCATCTTTCAGTTCCTAAAAAGGGGCCTATAAGAAAGACGGGGACAAACTTTCTAGCAGGGCCTGTCGTGATAGGACAAGGAGTGATAGATTTAAACTAAAAGAGGGCAGATTCAAGCTAGGCATGAGGAAAACGTTTTTTACAATGAAGGTGGTGAAACACTTGCACAAGTTGCCCAGAGAGGTGGTAGATTCCCCATCCATGGGGACATTCAAGGCCAGGCTTGATGGGGCTCTGAGCAACCTGATCTAGTTGAAGATGCACCTGCTCATTGCAGGGGAGTTGGACTAGATGACCTTTAAAGGTCCCTTCCAACCCAAACTATTCTATGATTCCTTCAGGCCTCTGTCAGGTCAAAAGGTTTCAGAGGCAAAGACTCTTGGTGTGGAAGAGAGAGGATGAGGAGGAGACAATGGGTGAATGCAGGCGAAAGTGACTACAGCACAAGGAGCCTCCCTTCCCTGTCACAATGTATCCAGCAAAGTCAAACAGCTTGTTAAAAGAAGCAATCAGGAAGGGCTAAATAGTAACAAACATGAGACCCTGGGAACAAGGTAAAAAAAAAAGAAGTCTTCGCTGGACACTGGCTGTCTTCATTATAAGAACAGTTCAAAGTTTCCTAAGTTAAGCTTAGAAACAAAGATGCTAAATCAGTGCAGGAAGCTGAGTCTGCAGTACAACAGGGGAGATGGGATGTCATGAGGAGGACTGCTCACATACTGTCACATAGCTCCTCAGCAGGTGAGGGAATGCATGGAAGCAGAAGGAGGATGCTAGCCTGAGGTGGGGTGAAGGAGAACTTCCAAAAGCCTGCAGGGGAAGATTAAAGTCTAAGGAGAGAAACTATACACACAGATCTCTATTGCTTTTACAAACAACATGCTCTTATAAACCGTGTAAAGAAGAAAAAAAAAAAAAAAAAAGTGTATTTTCCTTTTTGAATAAAACGCTAAGAAAAATGCATATTTTCTTTTGAAGAAGCTATTTTGAGTCACTACACCCACTCGACAGCAGTTGACGCTTGCAAAGTAGAAGATGCCCACCTGCCCACCTGTATCCTTGTGTGTACTCTGAGAACACCCAGCGGTTGCCCCCAAGGAGGGGCACAGAAGCCAGGCCTGGTTTAGGAGCCGTCAGCCAGTGAAGGACAAGAAAAGGTGTCAGCCACCTTGTAAGTGTAAAAAGGGGAGGAAAGTGGGCTGAAAGGTGAACGAGTAACTTCAGCACAAGACAGAGACATGATGGAAAGGCACGAGGGATGAGATAGTGAAGACACTGTTTTTTGAAGGCTGACACAATTTAAAACAGAATAAGTTTGTTCAAATGTTTATCATGGTCTCTCCAGGAACCTCCACTGTTCCTGTTTATTAATTTTAATGGGATGGTATCTGCAGTTCCCAGTCAGAACCAAGGCTCCCCTGACACATGCATAACAAGACGATGGGGCCCTGTCATGCACAGCATACAGAGACGGAAGATAAATAGCACACCAAGAATAGAGCAGCAGGATAATACTATCTCCATGAGTTTTAGAGCCTTTGAGAGTCCAAATTTTCTTTGGCAGGAAATAATTCTGTTCCAAAAAACCTGCTCTCATTCCATAGAAATCCAAATACCACTTCTCAAATTTCCTAAGCAGAAAGAAAAGAAAAAAAAAAGTCACCACACTATAGTGCCAGTAACGAACGTAACATCGTAACATCACACCAAGCACATTTCAAATTGCATTCTGAAAGTGTAGGTTTTGATTAAGCCATCCATCCTGGCTCACTTGAGCAACTCCATGTACATACATACACACATCCGCAGTTTTAAAAAATAGAAATAGGCATCCCTACCTCTCTCTCTGTTTTGTTGCAGCTGTGTCCTCTTTATGTTTCCCTAAGAAATCATGTTTTCATACAGAAAAATATTCCCACACCTAGCAGCCTGCCTTGAGGCTGTAAAGAAACCCATGGATACAACAGATATAAAACTAACAGCATTCCAGAGACACTTGGGAGAGGGACGTAAGACATACTCCTAAAACTTGGAGTGTGCCACACTCGCAAGCACAGACTGTCAGCCTGGCCCTGGCCAGTTTTATGATTTCTAACAACAACAAGAAGGATGACATGAAGATGTGGGAATCATCTCCCCTGGCTGTAGCGCCCTGGAAGCCCAGGCAGCTAGAAGAGAGCACGAGTCATCCAAGCTCCCTTTATACCCAGTGGAGAGCAAGCGACCCCTCCAGAGAGGGATTCATCCCTTCCTGAGATGCATACCGGTGGCAAATGAGCTTAATCGCCCTCTGAAGGGGCCTCTCTCTCTATAGATGGAGCCCCCCACCACTGTGGAGGGGCCTCAGAACGCCAGCCTGTTACAAGCCAGATGAGAGAAACCCCTCCCAAAATGACTCTTTTCAAGCAGGATCGGTGTCATCTAAGGATGACCCAGCTCAGTCCTCTGTTTCACCATGTGCCGTATCTTCTTATCAAGAAGTCATATTCTGTCCCAAAACACTTCTCCACTATTTAAACCTACAAGACAGCTTCCTCATTTTAACTCCAAAGTCGTGTCCAACCTGCCAAGATTTGAGTGTGGTTTCACCGTTTATTACTATATATCAATCACTGCAAACATTTGCGGTAAGAAGTAAAACCATTCCCAGTTTTCTCCTTCACTGTAAGTCTGCCACACATTAGGAAACACTGGCAAGGTAACCAGGGTTACTGTATTTCTTTATAGAGGTACAAGCTGCTAGGAATACATTAAATAACCCAACTTAATTTTACAAGTGCTGGTCATATTCTTTGATATTTTCCACTTCAGGGACCATCTGGTTTCCTCAAGTCCAGTAAAGTATTTTTTTTAAAATCTTTGTGAATGCCAAAGGATTAAAAGATTAATTCTGAGATTTAGAGACAGGTAACTGCAGTGAATATGGCACCAGAAAACCTGTCGTCCACAGTGAGCCCTACCAGTGAGCTGCTCTGTGACCTTGAACAAATCACTCCACCTCTCTTGTACTTCTGTTTTCTTGACAATGTTTTTCCCTGCTTAAGTGTGTAGTTTCTGGGGCAATCACTGTGGGTTTGTGGAGTGCATACCAGTGTATGATCCCAGCATCAAGCAGTGCATCATCATAGTACAAAAATAAGGATAGAATATTTGGAAAGTACAGGGATTTGAAAGGAAGTTCCTGCAATAATTTTTTAAACCTCTGATGCTATTGAGGCCTTCAGTTCTCCGGGGTCTGAATGTGTAGCAGTTTTTTAAAGGAATAAGTGCCTGTCATAGATCATAATGGGAAAAATGTAGTCATCTGTGCTTTTATGACTGGCCTCTATTCTGCTTGGCTTGGTTACGTTTAATACCTGTGGAACAGGTAATTTTAATAAATAAAAAAGAGAGAAAGGGAGAAAGTGTCAGCATGAGGCTGGGTATGGAGTCATTGGGAACAGGAGTGTAAATGTGTCAAGGAAATCCCCAGTGATCCAAAAGCGAATGCAAGCAGCTTTGCAAGCAGCAGAAACAAGCTGGAATAATTGCACAGGGGTCTTAGCTTTGCAGAAAGACTTTCATTTTTCAGACTGTAAATCAAACCAAATTAAATCAAACCTACATTTCTTTAGCACCTTTCATGCCAGGTTTCCAAGGCACTTCACACAGAAGGCAAAGCCACTCAAGTGTTTATGAACGCAACAGGTCAGAAGAGCCAGCCTTGAGCCGAGGTGTAAAGGCTGGGAGCATGGCAGCACCAGGAGATGGCACAGGCTGAGAGGTCCCGGCACCATGGCAAGGGGAAAGCCAGGAGACACCAGGCCTAACAAGGCCACAGCGTGCAGACCTGTATGGGAGGGGCAAGGCACTTGCAAGTCGCACCACATATTCTCAGGACCTTGTAAAAGACAAACTCAAGCAAGATGATGACAGCAGAGTTGGTTAACTGTTCCACAAGGACCAACACAGAGAGAGAAGCAGCATTTTGTGCCTCCTTCATTCCTCATCTACAGGGTACAGCATTAGTGCCAGAAAGGGATGCCCTAAAATTGCACCAGTGTGTGCAGCCTGGTGACTGCAGCCAGCACCTCCTGGGCAGCAGCCAGGTTTTGAGAAACATGCTCTCCACGGCTGCCCACCCGTAAAGCCCATTTGGCAGAAGCAGCAAACTCCCTGGCCCTTTCCCGGCACCACCACAGGAAAGGCAGCAGGCTAACATGTCCCCTCAACCATATTCAGGCATCAGGCCAGCTGCTGAACCAAGCTGGATGGGCACACGGGTACAGCACCACCCGGGCAGTGAAACCTTCAGCTGCCACGAAACAGTTCTCTCACCAAGATAAGAAACAAAAAAGCTCTTAGGTGCAAAAACTGCAAAACCATTGAAATCCTTTCACCAGTGACTCTAGGCAGGCCACCTTTCTAAGGTAAATTTCATCTCTTCTAATTCTATCGGTTAATATTGAAATCAAATATAATATGGTATTTGATATGGCAGTCTCCTTCTTATGAAGTCAGCTGCAGCATTTTTATTTGCATATGATTTAATTACATTTTCTTTCCAGATCTTTCATTCTGTGTATTGTGGGCAAAAACACACAAATCCTGCATAACCGCAATGGTAGGAGATACTATAAAACCTTGAGTTATGCTGCAATGTTAAGCAATAAGGAAGAGGAATATTGCTGTTTTAGGAATGAGACTTCAGGATGATGAGTAAAGTGAATAAACAGCACAGTCCCACTACTGAAAGATACAGAGCAACATTTCAGCTGCCCATATAACTTTCAAGACAGAATCATAGAATCACAGAATCATAGAATCATTTTGGTTGGAAGAGACCCTTAAGATCAAGTCCAACCATAACCTAACTCTAGCACTAAACCATGTCCCTAAGAGCCTCATCTATACATCTTTTAAACACCTTCAGGGATGGTGACTCCACCACTTCCCTGGGCAGCCTGTTCCACTGTTTCACAACCCTTTCCACGAAGAAGTTTTTCATAATATCCAATCTGAGCCTTCCTTGGCGCAACTTGAGGCCATTTCCTCTTGTCCTATCGCTTGCTACTTGGGAGAAGAGACCAACACTCTCCATGCTACAACCTCCTAGCCAGAGTCTTTTTTCTGTAAGATACGATACCTTGTTAACAGGTTTGAGCTAACCAAATACTTGAGGAGAAAAAGTTCAAAAGGAGCAGAACAGCAGGTCACCTCAATTCCAGGCAACATGCGACTACAGCATTGCTGGACTTACATTCCGTGTTTCCAAGTGGTATGGCTGTGGTATGAGGATCTCTCTGCCCTGGGCTCTCAAACATTCATGTTTGTCCTGTAATGCTCCAGTTCCCAGATTAACAAGGTGCAATGGAAATCGTTATGGTGTTCTGCATAATCAGAATGGAAAATACAACATTCATAATGAAAGGAAATGGCTGAGCACAGTTGGATGCTGTGTGTCAGTGACCATTATATATGGCTGGCGGTTGTGAAAAGCATTAAGACCTCTCAGAGCCAAACACTTGCTTATTAACTGAGGGCACATACACAACATTCAAGTGCAAAGTAATGTCTCAAGCCACTTGTAAATAGTAGCACCTAATGTAGAATAACTTCACTCTTTGTCACACCAATTCTAGCTATGAAATGGCAGCTTGATGGAACAGCTGCAAGAAAGTGGTGGTAACTTTTGCACACATGGGGAAGTTTTTGTGCAGACATGGGATACAAAATAGATTTCCAGATCCAGTCACTCATGGCCTCAAATCCTGACACGAAAAGTTACTACTCTACTATATTTTTTTTTAAAAAAAGGTCTGAAGTTGTCTTATGACACACATGTCACTCATTTGTCTAGCGCATCAGAAATTGTGAAGGGAAGGGGAAAACTGCATTCTTGTATATTCAATTAATACAGTGGAATGAACAATGGCAAATATTTCTGGTCTTCTAAGTGAAGAAGACTTTTTCTTGTTCCTGGATTTTGTTCCTAGCTGAGTTCACAATTTCACAGCGTTTACTGCTTTAGTTTACTCATCAGTAGGCTGGGTATAATAATAGCACTGCTTCTTAATTCAGAGTTCATATTTTCACAGTGAGCTGACAAAAATAGAAGGTGCTTTACAAATGTAAAATATTGATTTTGTTTTCCCCCAGCTTGTACAAGGTCTAGAACATCATACAGTAGCTAACATGCTCCTTGAACACAGCATAAATTTTCTTCTTTTCCATAGCAAGGAACATTCAGAAAGACAGATTTGCAGACAAAACCAATTCAAACAGGGCTGCCTGCCTATGAAGAACAGGGATGAAAAGCCAATTCTGGTTATTTCAGCATTAAAATGTTGCAGTCATGACAATCGTTGATTTACAGGTTATTGGTCAGCACCTGTTAGATGGCATATCACAGTTAATTTTATGTCTTTCTAAAATTTAGAAGGAATACAGTGTCTCCTATTCTTTCATGATCACAAGGAATATTTGTCTCTATTATCATAGTTAACAAGAGGGTAAACTCATAACATGAACTGCCAAGTATTTATCCTTGAAAACAACTTTTTATTCAAGCCAGAGCTTAAAATTATTTTCAGTCAGTGCTCCACTGTGTGGAGCTTTCAGTTGTAAAGTTACACTAGTGCTAAGTGCATTTCCTCCAGTGTTGAAATTGTGAATACATGGAAAGAGAAAAGCAGGCAACAGTTTTGTCTAGATTAGACATTTCTATAATGCACATGAAGGCTTTAAAAAGTTCAGGACCAACTTTGGAAAACTGCTTCTTCTTCTAAGGAGAAAAGAAGAACTGATTAAGACATATAAATATGGAACATTTCCAATTAATGATGTAGTTAAAAGACGTGAATAGCAGATTTGTAAGCGGTAAGTGGTTCTCTCCTTTGGAAGAAAACTCATGGTCGTGTATTTTTTCAAAATCAGATCAGTTTTTCTTGCCATTTTGAACACTGCATTCCTTTTCTGGAGCTATAATTTTAGCCTTCTGTAGAGACTATCAAGAAACTCCCCTTTTCATGCACTCAGGCACTTCAACTGAGATATGTGCTAAACATAGGCAAGGCAGCACAACCCTTTAATGCAAACACATACACACACACATACACACAGGAAAATGTTTCAATGCAAAAGGTAAAGGAAACACCGATTTTACACAATAAGTTGATAGGCTAAACATTTTGTGCTCATTAATACTTGTGAGCTGGTTTTGCACCACAGCTAGAGATAGGATCATAGCCAAGGAAGAAAAAATCTAGGTACTAAGAGAAGTTACTTTCTGTCCTGGTTTTGGTTGGGATGGAGTTAGTTTTCTTCCTGGTAGCTAGTATAGTGCTATGGTTTGGATATAGTATAAGAATGTTGATAACCCACCGATCTTTTGGTTGTTGTTAAGTAGAGTTTATAACAACACAAGGACTTTTCAGCCAGGCGGCTGGTGATGCACAAGAAGCTGGGAGTAGACACAGCCAGGACAGCTGACCTCGACTGGTCAAAGGAATATTCCATACCATATGATATCATGCTCAATATACAAACTTGGGGAGTTGGCCGGGGGGGCAGCAACCACTGCTTGGGAACTGGCTGGGTATCGTTGACAAGTTGTGAGGAACTGCATTGTGCATCACTTTTTTTTATATTATCATCATCATCATTACTATTATTATTTTCCCTCCTGTCCTATTAAACTGTCTTTATCTTAACCCACAAGGTTCATCTTTTTTTTTCATTCTCTCCCTGATCCCACTGGGGCAGGGGGAGTGAGTGAAAGGCTGCGTGTGGTGTTTAGCTGCCTGCCAGGTTAAACCACAACTCTTTCCAACAGCATGAAAGGGTCCATCAAGGATCAAGGTCCTTATATGCATATTTGCGTGGTTGAAGCCCATGCTCAAGGAGGCTTCACATCTCTTGCTACTCAAACAAGCCAGAGAAATACTATGAAGGTTTCGGATAAAGGCAGATAAAGTCTCACATATATGGACAACAAGATCAGCAAGCTACATACTTGTGCTTCATTAATAAACCACTGTAAATTATAAACTGACCTCCACTATGTAATTATCTCAACCTCTTTTGCCAGGCAAAAGCAAACCAGAGGAACTGGATTTTCCCATAGATGCTTCAGTCTTCTAACAAGGAATGATTAGTCCCATCTTCCTCTTTCCCTGCTACTCACACCCCAGGACAGCTCTGCTTTTTACTTTAATGTTGGCAGAGGGGTGTGAGTAGTTCTTGTAATTCAATCATCAAGCTTTAAGACTGCTTCCCAAGGTTAAATGTAAGCCAAATCTCAAAGCTGCGTGTGTCTTATGGCCTACTGAGTTCTAAACACAACTAATTTCTGCTGGCTGAACTGTAATACTGAAGATTGTAAGTGCTCAGTGATAAAATTGAGGAGGCCTTATTTAAAGCAATGGAAGTTATACCATGTGCAAAATCCTATTCTCCAGGCTGAGATGGAAGTGCTGTTGTTGAATGTTGCAAGGATAAGACAGAAGAAGAGTATAATTTATGCATTATAATTGAAATCAAGGAAGCATTTCCTGCTAATGCTGTCATGCTTGCTTTGCAAGGCTAACCCTAATGACCAACAATTGTACTTTTTAATACAATTTCCGAAGCAAATGGTGACTAGGGAATAGTCCCATTGGAACACACACCACACATGCCTCCCCTACACTTCTTCATGTACAATTCACAGATGATTGCTTTGCAAGACTATGGATGCATGACTTATTCACTCTGAAAGAGTGGAGTATCCCATAAAAGCATTTACTAATAGACTCTCTGGCAAGAAAAGCCACCTCAGTGCAGTTCCAAGCCACTCTAAACTTTTCTTAATCACCTAATGAATAGTATTTCCCTTTCACTGTCAGGAATGGACACGCAGGTTTAAAAAAAAAAATTAGAATCAATGCAAATCATGATCCACAAATGTGACTGAACTTTTTTACTGTAAAAAGTAAACATCCTCTGTCCTTCTTGTCTAAATAGGAAGCAGAGAAAAGTTAATTATGTCCTTGTATTCCTGACCAAGCAAAAAAACATAATAAGAAATGCCCTAAGAAAACCATCCTGTCAAGATTTTCAGATCACGGTTTACAGGTGCTTTATCTCAAGGCTGAAGATGTTCAGGCGTCATGTTTTCTATGGCGATAATCACATGAAGCACCAAAACCCATCACTGTTTGCTGAAGGGGGAAGAATGGTCACTTCTTACAAGCACTAGGCAGGATAGCTCTAAGGAATGGGGTCATTCAGCTATAACCTGTACAAACCCTTAAATATCACACAAATGGAGAAAAAATTCATGGGGAACAGTCTGAGACTTCCAACTCACCTTTCCAATACTTTCAGGATACTATCAACAAGACATTCTACCTACTGGCTGATGTCGGCTGACTTCCCCTGTACTCAGACAAGCTCTCCTCTCCTGCTCAGGATCAGTCTAGGGAGGTACATTTACATACAAGAGCCACATCCTCACATTTCCATCCTTCTTATCACTTCAGCTTAGCCCTTTCTTGTTTCTCCAGCATAACTACTTACAGCAAGAGTACTAGCAAATGATGTAGCAAATCAGTGATAAAAGCCACTGGTCATTAAAACAAGGAGGCATCCTGGGTTTAAACACTAATAAAAGGGCATTAGCACTATAATTACTGCCACATTAGGCCACATTAGTGCCACATCCATATCTGTGCCAGACAACTCTTGGAAACCCAAATCTTTTTTGTTAATTGTTTTTCATGATGCTTTTGTCTCTTGTGGTTCTCCTGACTGCAAGCCTGGCTAGTCAGGCTCTCCCCTGGCTCTGAGATCTTGTATGTTGAAGTGTGTTGGGTCCCAGCAAGGAGAATGCACTGAACACAAAAAAAAAATGCTAAATATTCCCTAATTTTTATCTGCCTGAAAAACACACACGAAAGATTCATGAATACATCCATACTAGTGTTGACATATCATAGAAAACAATAAGACAGCTAAGAGAAATTAGCTTTTATGTAGCTTTGTCTGCCAAGACTAAAATCTTTTCCACCTCCAGTCATTAACGGTCTTCCTACAGCAAAATCCTTTTTGGATCCTAAACTAGACTGCTTTTGATTTCATTCAGTCTAGTATAAGATACCTCTTGCTCCTGAATGTAGAGACACAGGATCAATAATTTCATCATAGCAATAATTTCTACTATGTGTCAGATAGAAACTGTTGACAGATGATGCTCCATCTGTCATAGTATTTTCCAGTAACATGCCAAAACACAGAAAAAAAATTGTAAACCGTACTGTTAGGAACCATTGCAAGAGAACATCTTGATTTTTTTGTAAATAAAAGTTATTATAACAAAAGGGCCCTAAGTCAGAGCTTGGATCCTGGGACAGGTATAGCTATTTAGGATCTCTACACAAAGGGTTTGAAATCTAATAGTGTATAAGGCAGCACTATTTAAAGTAGAATTAGATGGACAGACTACCATACACCTGCTCTCCTCGCACTTGGAACTGGGCAGTGCCTGCTAGATCCCATCCAGAAGCCATGCTACCACCCTCGCATGGTGTGAAGCCCCAGATACCACTCTAGTGATGTATTTGTGAAGTTCTGGATCAATGCTCAAATGAAGCAGTCATGTAACGGTTTGTGTCCACTGATTCCTGTGTGCCCGGGGCCTCATGTGTTCCATGCCAGCAAGTAGGGATGGCAGATGGTATGGAAACAGAGTAAACTTTGAGAGGGCCAGAGATGTGCGGTCCTGCTGGCCCACATGAGCAGCTGGTGGTGAGGAGAGCCTACAGTTCTCACCTTACCCTTTTTTCCTCCTTTTCCCATTAGGGTGGTGGTAGCCACGACAGATTCAGCATGTGGTTCCTCTGCAAAGGTACACTCTTTAAAATGTATGCCTCTGTCTAACCTTTCAGTGTGGCCTATCATTTAATTTGAGTCTCATTCAAATTTCTAACCCTGATGTGCTTCCCTTTCCTTCCCAGAAAGTCAGAAGGTTGAAGGCAGGGAAGATGAATGATCCTGCCCTTGAACCAGCACTAATTTTCCAAGGCAGCTTTCTATCAAAGGCTCCTTGCTAAAGCCATTTCACACTAAAACACAGAGACGTGGTCAGAAACAAAACAAAGCACCTGATGCAGTAGGATGTAGTGGAACATAATGCACAAATCAATGATCATTTCAAATTTAAAACTTCATGCAAGTCACACAAACCAGAACCACTCAGCTTTGCAGTCTTTGATGCCACTCTGCACAAAAAGAAACAGAGCAAGACAGAAAACAAACAAACAAACAAACAAAACAAAACAAAACAAAATATTCTGCACAGAAAAATAAAAAATGACACCAAACTTGATTTATTTTCTGAATTTGCTGGTATATTCTGGGCTTAATTCTTCTTGTATCACAACTGTTTTCCTCCTTTCCACAGAGCCCAGGCCCGACAGCACAGCTTCCTCAATGTTTTCTCTGTGTTTGCTGGGTGAGCAAAGCCTTTTCATTTCACACATCATTTACAGCTCGCTGCTGTGATTTCGGAAAGTCAGTGGGCTTTTACCAAGCTAACAAGTGAGATAAAC
Organism: Nesoenas mayeri; assembly: GCF_963082525.1. Classification (NCBI taxonomy): domain Eukaryota; kingdom Metazoa; phylum Chordata; class Aves; order Columbiformes; family Columbidae; genus Nesoenas; species Nesoenas mayeri. The sequence continues at coordinate 64,672,341 of NC_137544.1, read as the reverse complement.
ATTTCATGTGTCTGCTAATTCTAAAAGTTCTGCAGATTTTCTGACAGTAGGTACCCTGAGCAGTCGGGGAAATTCATCGGTTTCATTTCGATTTGCATCACATGGCAAACAAGTTTTCCCAGAAGTCAGTAAACAAATCAGGAAGAAAGAGGGGGAAATAAAGAACAGATTCTTCAAAGTCATATCCAGTTCCTATAATGCAAACCTAATTCCTCTAATCTTTCAATGTATTTGACATGCCTCACTAAATGTATTCACTCACTCCTGAAGCAATGGACAAAAGGTAAAAAATTCCTTCTATCTTTACTGTCAGTGAGTCAGATGTCCTAGACATCTCCTGGAGTAAGAGAATGACTGTTCACTCAGGGACAAATACTGGATAACACATCCAGCTGCCCAGTGCATCCAAGTGGAGCTTATATTTTTAAGATCACCAGACATAACAGACACAAGAAACTGGATGTCTAATCTGTACATACAGGATTTTATCTGGCACTTACCAAATTCCACACCAAAGCTCCTATTTATTTTAAAGATGCAGAACCAGAGCCCTTTATGTGCATATGTAAACTGGGCAACTACATGTGCAAATAACAATATGATTTACAAAGGCAAATTACAGATGCAAGTTAGGTATGGTTTTAATATATGTCCAAAGCTTTCAAAATATGGTTCTGTTTGAACAAAGAGAAACAGAAAAAGCAAAACAAAAGAAAAATGTATGAATCTTTCCAGAGAGAATTTTTCCTGTGAGAAGACCTGAGACCGTTCTATGCAGGCAGAGATATAGTCACTTACAGTCAATATACGACCTTATATTAAAACAAAACAAACCAAAAAAAAACATTAAAAGAAAGGCTTAAAAATTTTGCTACCCAGTTTGTTCTGAGTTTGCAGGATTTTTTTGTTTGGTTTTTATATCATTAGTATCACCCTCATATGGACAGTGAGCTTTGGCACTGCAAAAATTCCTTCCAGATTCTTAGAATGTCACCACCATCAAACCTCAACATTAAAATTATTAAATTAAAGAATTATGTGTCTTAGTGATTAACAACGAGAGAAGAAAAGGAATGGCGAAGCGTTTCAACCTCCAGGCCAGTAATAGGCAAGCAAAGGGCCTGATTCTGCTACTTTCATTTAACTTTATTTAACAGCATAATAAGGCATGATCATTGCTAGCAGAACTGGCAATAAAATGGCTATTCAAATTTAATCAGCATGGGAGAATAAGGACTGAAAAAAGGATGAGGGAAAAAAATGGATGGATGCCTTCTATCTGGCATCGCCGTCCAGAGAGACTGGAAAGTGATGATTGTCTCATGTTCTTTATTTCACACAGCAATATGCTGTAAAGAGGATGGAACCAGTCACATATGTTCTGGGCCTGGCTGGGATGCATCTGTTTTTTACGAGCATGAAAAGAATGTTTCTCCACATTAATAAGGACTTAAGGAAATACATAACTACATCTTCCAAATCAAACAAGAGAAAGCCAAAGTGAAGAAGATGCAACCCTCTTAAGCAAAGTTATGCTTAAGGGAAAAACTCAAGAAATTGGCATTTATAGGCCACTCCATAAACTTTCACCTCACATTCCCCTTGCCCTGGCAGTGCTCAGAGAAATGTCCACATTGCTGGGGGAAATCTTTATATGTACACCCCCAGGAAACTAACAATCTAATTTAGGAAAATATTGAAAAACTCAGACCTTACATGTATGCCCAAATTTAAGCATGTGCTTAAATGTGCTCTTGAAAGAAGCTCTAGTTGTGTAACTGGTTTATTTCAGCTATCATCAACCCTGAACAGCTAAAACTTGAACCATCAGCATTTTAGTTATATCACATCAGAGCAAATTTTTAAGTTTCTCTTTTGAAGGATGCTGACTGCTATATCTAAAACATCCAAGGTCTTTTCTTTTGGAGAGAAGAAATGTAGCAGATCAGGCAGAAATGCACAGGGGTCTCTGAATATTTTTGCTGTAGATTGCTGTGGAAAACCAATTATTTCATAAATTTAAAAAAAAAAATGCAAAGCAGGATATTTCAAACACAAAACAACATAAGCAGCACTGGTTTTGAGACAAATAATCATGTTATGATGGAATACTAATTCAAGTAAGCCTCTTTCTATTCCAAAATATTGTTTTATACATGGCATTTTGTATTCTTTTTGGTATGTTTCAAAAGGGATGCAATATTTAGGAATCGAACTATTAGACCTCCACAAGGCTGTTATCTCAGGAAGAGAAGGTTTTAAAGCCAGTACTTGAGAAAGACAACAAAACAGTGAAGTGAAAAATGCCTCCAGTGCCAAAGATATTTTTAAGGTATCATTGAACAATGTTAGCAAAATTGACACTTGTAAGAAAGTAGAAAAGGAGTGAGAAGCAGGGCTCGGGCAGATGCTAATTGGGGAGTTTTTCGGGTTCCTGTTCAGAGAGGCAAAACAGTCTCCTGGGTAGAGCTCCCCTAGGATTTGGGAGGCAGGAGCTCTCTCCCCAACCATCACTTCCTCAATCCCCAGGTGACCCTTCACATTTAAAGCCAAGATGTTCCCTGATCTGCAGAACAAGAGCCATGAACTTTGTGGAGCACTTTGAGATCTGCCATTGCAAAACTCTGTGTCAGGAAAAGAAGTTCCAAAAATCTTCAATTAGTTGTACACAAGGGTATCACACAAAGCAGATCAGACATTTCTACCACCAGGTTTTCTTTTGAAATCTGTTTAAAATTTAAGTGTGCAATAGTAAGAAGCCTGAGCTTTGCCTCCATTACAGCCTGGAGCCAGCAGGAAGCCCTGCTGGTGAATCACTGCCTCTAATTTTTCATTTTAGTGTATATCAAATTCCCTGTATTTCAAATGTGCTGAAGGCCAATATAATAATATTTTTAAATGACATTTATATGAAGCCTTTTCTCACCAAATACTTTTCTACATATTCACAAGCCATACCTCATTATATCTTTGGGAGGCAAATAACTGCAATGCCCATTAAAGGAGTCTGCAAATTCAAGAGACGTACCTTGCCCATAACCCCTAAAATGGTGGCCAAGGCAGAAATGGCTTCCAAGTCCCTCAAATTTCCAGTGAAAGTATTTGTGCAGTGATACATGAAAAAGCTCCATGTCTTATGGAAAAACAAAAACAAACCCTAAAACCTTCATTGTGGGTAAATTTAGGGTTGCAGCTGTTAATAGTAGGTAAGAAATAAATTACGCAGGCCTTCATTTACAGCCTGCAGCTGCAGCCCACGTCAGTGGAAGCCATCCACATACCTCAAGGACAGACTGATGCAAATCATCACACCTTCAAAAGCAGAGGAGCTGCTACTAGGCTGTCTCAGCTGGGCACTTTGTGAAAATGTTACCTATAACGTTTCTGCTGATGTAATCCCTTTATGCCTTTTTTCTTTTTCTTTTTTTTTTTCTTTTTTTTTTTAATGTGGGCACTTCAAACAAAATGTACAGGTTAGATTTCCTTCCTCTTACTGGGATCTACAGTGAGTAATTTCTGAGCATTCATAGCAGGGCAGAGAAACAGTAACTTTAAATTGCAGAAGAAACTCTATGTGTTATTTCTTAATGTGAATGTAGCTTAAATGGTGATTCTTAGCTTTAGTGCAAAAGATATTTTAAAGCTTGCCTACAAAAATAGTCTGGCCCCCTTCCCTATGGTGGTCTCCTTCTCCCTCATATCTTTCCAGCTGCACCAAAGTTATGCATATTAGAACAAAGGTACCACTTATTTCTGGATTGAAAATTAATGTGGTCACTCTCTTACACATTAATTGCCAGGAATAGGATCAGAGAGAAATACTGAGGTGAAGTCTAGATATAAGAGTGCTAACAATAAATATTCCTCAACTCTTTTGGCCCCAGACATAAGATTAAATGTCCCTATAACTGTTGCCCTAATGTCTCAGCCAAACCTGTCATAGGTTTATAGTAAAAGCAGGCTTCTTTTTTCATTTCCACTCTTTTTCACCACTCATTAGACTTTGGAACTCTGAAATGGTCTTTGTTTCTGCCAGCAATGTTCTCCCATCATCCAGATTAAGGATTCATGCACTTCCTTTACTGTAATGTGACTTTTTATATCCAGTATAACCTTCTGACAATTGTGCACACTTGCTATAAAGGAGAAGAGATATCTTCCAATGTCTATGTTCAATTAGTGTCATCTGTTTAATTGCAGAATTTGTCTCTGTTGTACTATGGACAAAATAAAACACAATAGAACATTAATTTAAATAACAAAACTAATATTCACAGCAATATAAAAAAAAATAGTCCAAAGCTGAGGATGCTTTTTCAATTTGTTCCATGTGATTAGGTGATTTCTTTTGAGAAGACCATTAGACTCATAAACTCAATGTACAGAGGGCTTAACATGGGAGCAAACATGAACACTCACACATTCATAAAATAATGGCACACCTGAATTACAACACAGCAAGTAACTCAACATCACAGGAAAATGTTCAAGGGAGAGTATTAGATGTTCAGCCATGGACGGATCAATGTTTATACCAAGTAATTTAGCAAAATCAAAAATGGTATCTATCTGGGAGGTGGTACAATTTACATTTAGGGCAGCAGTGTGGAGAAGCTAAAACTGCTGTATTCCCTTTGATTGCAGTGTATTTATCGTTCACATTGAAGTGAAAAAGGCTTTTATGAGGCTTTTTTTTTCTCTCTCAAATGCAGTTGCAACATTTAGGGACTAAATTTATTGTGACTTCAGCCTGATTTTTCAACACTGGTTGATTCAAGTCTCCCATGCCTTCAACAGTAGCTGTAGAGCAGCGAATTTTGACTTTTACAGAAAAAGAGAGTTGGGCACATAATGCCAGTGGAAAATCCCATATTGCTCCATGTTGTTGATGTGCTTGGTAGACAGTCTGAACAATATTCTACTTTCACACACACACACACACACACACTCACTTTCCAGTCCTCCCCAAATAACACATCGTTAAGATTAAAGTACATACTAAACCAGATAAAGGCTTTTGAAAACACCGCCTTAACTCTTCAGTGCACTCTTTGTTTGTGAAATGGCCATAATCCTCACATCACATTATCTAATTTTACCTAATGCCTCTCTCTAAAATATCCTGTAAGACCCAAGGATGACAGGGCCTATAAAACTATGTTGTTACCCATTTTTTGCTATTAATGGAGCACCATTTCTTCTGTTGTTTCCCATCAGGAACCTTGCTGTACGATGTCATGTATAATACATTTCTATAGTGTGCTGCTGAGCAGCTCTCTTCCACTGGAGCAGTCCCACTTCGGCAGGAATAACTTGCCAGAAACCGCTAAGACCCTCTACACAAACAACCAGAAATCAAGGCTCCGTGGGGGAGCACATAGCTGCCTTACAGCAAGGAAATTATAAGCAGGACTACGGCCACCCAAGAATTGATCATTTTTTATCTCCATTTAGTTGGCTATCCTCACAGCAGCTTTCCTACACTTCCTATTCTTTAATTTCCACCCAGTAAAAGGGCTCCTGTGGCTGAGGTACAAGATCCTTGACACTCACGTTCTCTTGACGCTGTATCGCAAACCTTCAGAAGCACCACTGAGTATCTTATTCTCTCACCACCACCCAAGCAGTAATGGTGTCTCTCTCACATGCACCACCACCTAAGGTTAAGAGCTATATCTGTTTAGTATCTCACGTACTTTCTACGCAGGACACTCCTCTGGTGTCGGGGGATGAACTAGCTACTCACTTGTGTATCCAATGTGTGTAAATGAGCATTTACGTGATGTAGTTCCCCATCTGCTCACACATTAAAGAGATACGTATTTTGAAGCTGCTCTTACAGAACATACATTGATTCCCACCACAAAAAGTCATCGCCTCTCAGGGCAGGGTGATTTGATTTACACACGACCCCATGGTGCACAGGGAGAGGTCAAGCTGCCACAAGCTGTGATCCTGCCTGAAACTTCCACAGCTCTGAAGGAACAGTGCTGGCCACTTCCCCAGAGCTCTAGGCCCACAGCCTGCTGCCAGGGAGAAAGGCAGGCAAGGTCACAGCAACGCAGCCCTTTCAGGGCAATCCTCACCAGTGCCTTCTCTGTCTACAACATCTACCCCTTTCTGTATAACAAGGAGTGTCCTGAACTTTGCGCTTCCAACACAGCAACACAGGTTACTGTATAGGTCAGTCATCACGTCCTCCTCTGAGTAGAGAGGTTTAGTAGTCCTCTCCCGATATCTTCTTTAATAAGCAGCCTGACAGGTTATGTAGCTTCTAGTTGGTCTGTTGCTACAAGCTGAGTAAAAGCTAGAGGAAGATGGTGGGCGTAACACTTGGTCCTTTCATTCAGAATAAATTCAGAGAAGCCAGATGTTTGAAACAATAATAATCTTCACCCCAAACATAACTACATGCCATCTCCCAAAACAAAGACACATGTGGCCAGAAAGGTTTCACAGGCAATTATATTGAGAGGGATTGTGCATGACAGAAACAGCAAGACCAGAAAAGCTGAGGAGGAAGACAAAAAAAGACACTGTCACTATTCTGACAAAACAGGAAAGAATAAGCATCTGGATGAGCAGGGGCTGGGGCAGAGAGACATGACCCTGTGTGTAAAAGGATTATCCCCAGCCTGATCCCCCATGGGTTCAAGGGAGCAGTTCCTCATGCATTCTTTATCATATCACAAGATTTCATCAAGACCACCTGATTGCCTTATCCATCTCTACTCCTAACAAGAGTGGCAGTACCCTGAATTTGGCTAAATTCTCAGGTCAGATATGTGTAACATCTAACCTAAAGCACTTTTACTATCTATGCTCACACACATCATCTAATGAGTGAATAAAACTCAGATTGAATTTTGCAGGTTGTTGGGTTTTTAACCACTACACAAGCTGTGCAAACTTCTACTGTCTCCCCTGCCCTGCACACACAGTTCAGAGTAAAAACACCTGGCCCTGGAGAACACTGAAGTCCAACACAGAGATTTGTTAAGTATTTGGTGATCCTGGTTAATTTGCAGTCACAGTAAAACTGTGCATTTCATTCCACAAAAACAGTAAGTACCTAATGGCTGCTCAGATGTAATGACCATATTCCCTAGCCAGTAATAAGCAAAGGGTTACCATTTATCTAACAGACATTCATAATGGTCACATATAAGATCTGAAGGGGAAAATGTGGAGAAGAGGGGAGAAAGTGCAACTGCCATTCTGCAAATGCATACTGTAAACTGTTCATAAATTAGTTGCTCTTATTGGCAGTACTTTTTTCGCTATTGGATGGATCCATTGCTATTCGAAGCCATTATATGATTTGTTTTATTCTTCCACTTCTTACAGCTCAAAAGAGTGCAGTCTTAGGAAAGTAGCACTTTAGACACTTGTACTGGTAATAAAGGGGAGAGCACGTCCCAGCTTCTGAGCTTACCACCTACAGCTTCTGACAACCCTTCGCCTTGTCTCACCATACCAGAGCAGCCAGCTTGCACAATTCCTCTTCTTCAGATGCCCCAAAGCATTATGTCTTTCCCAGTGTCTCTCCTACACCAGTGCCTCCTCCCCACACCAGGAACTATTCTCTCTGCATCTCCCCCACTCTCTCCAAACAGCTCTCAGGAAGAGACTGAAGACTTTCTCTTCTCCATCATCATGCAAGCAGTATCCTTGATCTCCAACTCCACCCAGAAATAAACCTATGACCCTTTGCCATTTTCCTCAGCTCTAAACTAAAGCTTTCCCATCCCAAAGGCTGTTCCCTCCTGCACCCTGCAGTTGTGTGTGTGCATTTCTTCACTGGCTCCTTCCCCCAGGATCCCCAGCTGCAGCCTGTTAAAAAGGAAGCACAAGCTTTTCTTGCCTGGAATTGATTTTAGTTCTTGCCCTGGTGCTGCCCCTGCAGGCAGTAGTTTGCCAACCCAGCTGTGGCACTGAGCTCCATCAGCTCTCCCCCATGCACACCTTTCCCTCAGCAGGCTGTGACTGATGAGAGGGATAAATACACACATACATTCATATTAATTTCTTTGCATACTCTGGAGTTATTTTACCATGTGAAGCCTATCAGAAGAAACCATCTGCTTTGTTTGTTTTTTAAGGTAATGGTTTCCTCTGCAGACCCTGGAAATGCAAACATGGTGGTGCTGGGGCTGCTGCAGGAGAGCCAGACAGGGGCTCTGAAACAAAAGCAAAAAAGATGGGAGCAGCTGGAGTATCCAACCAAAATGAAAACACAGAAAGCTTGGGATAATAAAAAACAACATTTGCAAGGAAGCTGATGGATTTTTGAATACCCTTTCTGTAATAAGGCCCTAATGTTTTGTTTCAAGGAACTGGATGGGAGGAAGAAATGTGAAATTTTCCTTCCCGCCACCAACTTTCTAGAAGAGTCACAGTGATGCACAGTGAATTTGTTTTGGACAGACATCTCAGCTTTCTTCTCTTCCAATGCATAGCATTCCCCAAGTCCTCTTGTTTACCAGGTCACCTAATGGGTAAGAGACAAGGCCATGGCACTAGACCATACCTAGTAAAACATCTAGCATGATCATCTGCAAGACTGGCCCCAGTCACTTTGGTTTACTGCCATAGTCTCTCATTTTGTGACCCCCATCCCATGCCAGATGTTCTGACTTGAAGATGTTTTCACTCACTAGTAGCTGCCTGCAAGGCCCGGCATCAGGAGGAAGGCTACAAGCTACATACCACATCTCAGATGAGATATAGTTAACACAACAAAAAATTTGGTGGTGTGTATCATACCTGATACATGAGATTTTACAGCAATATTAGGAATTATAACAGCTCGGTCTTCTCCAGATAAGATTTTCAGTAAAACCAAAGCTGTACCAAGGCCAAAAAAATGTAAGCCATAGGATAAAGACACCCACCATTTTGCAATTAGAAAAAAAAAAGAAAAAGTGTTATTTACATGAGCATTACCCATGACAGAAGGAAATAGAGGCTAATACAAGGTGAGAACTGCATTCATGAACTTCTGTTTTTTCCCAGAGTCAGGGTATGTGCAGGGCCCTGGAGAACTTGTCAATCAGGGAACAACCTGCAAGACAGCAAGAAGCAGGAAAGGTGCTCAGGAAACAGGTCCTTCAGTCCTCTGTGAAGCCAGGACTAAGAGGAATGACCAGCAGGACAAAGCCTGCACAAACAAACCATGTGAGAGTGACTGAAGGATGCCTTCAGACAGCCGTAGATGGATGCATGGATGTCCAGAACCCCCTACATATTCTAAAACCTGACACATAGTGCAAAACAAAGTGCCTGGTGATCCTGAAAAGAGGAGGCCAGGAGAGCGAGTGGAATAGCACACAACCTGCTTTTCAAAACACAAATTGCACCAGTGGAGTGGTGCTGAACCTGCCTTGTGAAGAGTGTAATCTCTGTAACTGCATGGGGCAACTCTCTAATGAAAGCCTGTATTCTGTAGGAACTGATGATTATACCAGAAAATGCTGGTATGACAATCCACCATGTCCCAGACCAATCCAAGACTTGGGCTTTCTGCAACAAATCAAGGACATGGTTCTAGTATGCCTTGTATATTGACATTACATCGTTGAAATAAAGAGAAATCACAGGAGTTCATGGTGCTCAGCGTGTGGCAAAATAGGGTGTACACGTTCTTTTAGTGCACATGGTGATGTCTCCAATAATAAATATGAACAAGTAAATAATTTTGCTACTTCATTTGTTGATCTCATCTTAGAAAGGGGATCTCATGAAGGGATCCTGCCAGGCACTTGCAGATCACCATTATTAATGTGATGTACCTTATTGAGCAATCTGTCAAAAGATTCTCAAGGACCTTAAGAGCTTTAAAAAAAGAAACAGACTTTAAGTCTTGTTATGTAGCAACTGTAGTCATCTTGCTTTATTCCTTAGATCTTATTATTTGAGAGAGAAAAACTAAGAGGGACAGCAGAAATAACAATTTGCAATTCTTCTTGCTGAAATGTATTTAAATCACAAACACCGACATCTTACTGAAAATACACTTTTCCAGTAGAGGGAATGTAAAAGAAAGGAGGACTGACCCTTCCTGTCTTGGATGATAAATATTAAATCTACTTGAACTCTGGTAATTTACATAAGTTGAAGCAACAAACAGAAAAGGGCTGCCTGAACCTAAAAGAACTGGAACATTCCTCAGTGCTCTGGGAGCTCTTTCTCATTTCAGTGTGGCTCAGTGTCCTTCGCTATATTTTACAGGTTTCTGAAGATTACATACTGAAGCTGTTCAGCATTTTGCTACAGTTGCAGAAGAACATGGGAAGGAAGCAAGTGAAATTACAGGAACAGAGATGCCTTCTGTTATTATGCTGAAGTTCTACTGCCATTCACTCCCATTTCAAAGAGCAGCATTTGTAGCTAGAAGGAAAACTCAGTCCAGCACTTAAAACCAATCAGAAATAAACAGAAAAACATTGGAAGGGAAATACACAATCTTTATCAGAAGAGCAATTGCCAGCCTTAACTGTGAATGGGGAAGACTGATAGGTGACCCCTCAAATAAATGGCCATAAACCTTTCATCTGCTGGGAACAGGAATAACTGCCTGAATATGAATTAACTCTATCACAGGAAACTGAATTTTGTGTTTATCGTTGCCTGAAAATGAAAAGAGAATGCGTCCTTAGCATGTTTGCCTATGAAGAAACTTCTCTAACTATGAAGAACCACACAGCAAAATTATTAAAACGAAGGACACAGTGAGATGTGGAGCAGTTGTCATTCCCACGGCAGCAATTTACCATGAGGCACTTAAGAGGGTCAGTGTGTCCCTCAGGATGGGTGTCTGAATTAGGACACACAACATCCTGACATATTCTGCTGAATAGTTCCCAGGCAATTGGAGCATGGGGGTATATGTGTGCTCAGGAGGCAGCTGGTAGGGGAGTATCAGCTTAGTATTCCTCGGCTGTGGACTGGAAGGACTAGAATAGCAGTTGGTGGCTGGCAAGGTGAAGGAGTAAGTGGTTACCCCGTCACTATCTGAACTCTTCATTATCATTCTACATTTGCAGTGAGCCATACAGCTCCTGCCTGCTACAAACACCAATCTTATTTATGACACATCATACAGGCCCTGCAGTAAGTGAGGTACTCTGGCCCTCAGCATTTCACCAAAAACTACCTTGCACTGCATTAGCATGCAAAATGAATGAGGCAGGAGCCCAGATCCAACACCCTCCCAAAATAATGTGCGACAATCTAATTAAATTTTATTGTAACTATACAAGCAAGGAAACGGAATTAAAGCTGGGTAGGCAAGCTCAATTTCATCATTTTGTTAGCCTTTGAGTGTTTGCAATTTGATAGTCTTGTCATTTAGGGTTTTTAATAGAATTTCATGCATTTTTAGAAAATAAATTAAATTATGAACTTCTTCATGGTTCAGCTTCTGCTAGGCCAGCACACTAGAACAAGGCAAAAACTTGTTAAACCAACTGGGCAAATTCACCACTTCCTTCCACAATGGTTCTTCTAATGTAACTGCCTAGTGGAGGAGATCACCTTTCTTCCTCAGTGCATTATTGGTCAAAGAGAGGGAGATTTCCTAAGCTACAAATGAGAGCATGGTACCAACACAGTTTGGTACCTAGAAAACACCCTGTGAACACACCAGCCAGAAACAATCAATTGTACCAGCATAGCCGAAAGATACCTCAGAACCAAACACCGATCCATCCCCATATCCATGAGAACTGTTAAAATTACACAGTTGGAAGTGTCAGTTTTTAAGAAATCTTTGTTCTTGTACCTATCTCAGCTTACACTTTCCAATTAAAAAATTGCTTCTGGGCTTGATATCAAATGCTTAAAATTGCAGCCAGAAACATAAGCAACTCAAAATAACCCCCTTAGAATGGAAACTCTCGTACATCCTTCATACTGCTATGCCTGGTGTACTCTGCCAATAAGATGCCTAAAAAGAGGGAGAGAAACTCAGGGTAGGAGTGAAGGGAAGAGGAATTAGACTGAAAAGCAATGAAAGGGAATCCCACGGGGAGCCGTCAGAAAAGCTCCAGACATTCTGGCGGTTCTAAGAGTTTGTTCCAGGTGTCAAAATAGATACTCACTCAAGGGGGACTTCTGATGAAAAAGGACTGGAGACTTCAGGGCATGGGCCTTAGGAGACCTGCAGTAACTCTCTGAATCTCTGCTGTATTGTCTGCCACAGCATATTATTAGCTTCCTGTGCTGTAGTGCATTGTAAAGCATTTTATAAACCAATGAATTACATAGCTGAAGTGGAGTAACCACATGCAAGCAAACACGACAACCATTATGCTCTCAGCAACATCCTCCACACAGCCACGAACATTTGCATTAGTGCCAATTAATCTGAGGTGGTACAAACTCAGCAAGGCATAGGATTTGTTCTTTGGTGTGAAGGAGGAAGGGAGGGGAGAAAAATATCCTTTTGTCTTCAGAGAGGAAACATCTGGAGGAGTTTTCAAGGGCTTCAGTGACTTTGTTCAACGTGGCACGGGGGAGCGTGCTATTGAGAACTTTGATCTCGCCAGCAGGTGACACTGCAGCAAGTGGGAGCAGCTATAAAAAGTTTGAAGCATTCTAGGGACAAGTCGCACAGCCGGAGCACAAATGTGTTTTACACGTGTGATTCACAGTTGCCGAGAAGCGGGAACATGCAGCACAGACTAGTCTTTTGGTTTCAGCTTCTCCTTGTGTAGTAATGTATTCCTTTTCCTCTCGCTGCCCCCACCACTGCTTTCAAGCACCAGGGTGGAGCACAGAGTCAGGAAAGACGTGGACAGAGTCTTTTAACCCTGCTGCACGTGGAAACATATATGCCTAAAGCAATGCTAGGGAAAACTGTTTAAATAGCCCTGCCTCTTGTTGCAGTAGGCAGAAAAGCCATGTCCTTTAATGCCAGCGCATAACGCCAAGAGGAGCCCACCGAGCACCAAACGGGCCATTGTGCTTTTCCAGCTCCACGTTTCAACAAGCTGTTCTGCATGAGAAAATGATGACGGCATTCATGAAACATGGATTACATGAGTACACGTGACGTACTTTTTTAATCCTATGATTAATACAAAAGAAAGCAGATGAAATACTTGAGAATTAATAACAGATTTACCACTCTTACCTCTCCACCATGGCTGGAACTACCAGGAGGACTGACCCTACATAACCCTGGGCTCTGGGACATGTGTCACTAAGGGCTCAGGAAGATCTTCTACTTCTGTGTGAACCTCCAGTATCACTAAAGAAAAATCTTCCTGCAACTGGAGATCCCATGCACAAAAATTTGCAAGTGCTAACAGTGAGCAAGGCTTGCTCTGCATATCCTGGTGAGGGCCATGGCTACTGTACACTGCAAAGGACAGAGTGAAGGGGCTCTTATTTTTACAGTTGGTAGGCCCTGAGATGCAAAGGGAATACAGGCAGAGCTGCCAAGTTTTGTTCAGCTCCCTGTGTGATACACTGATTTTGTAAATAGGTTAATGAACTGATTTACCACTTTCTAGACAACTTGCATGAAGCCTTCAGTTGTATTTCCCAGTCAAGACATCCTGCACCAAACAGCAGCAAGAAGTTGTTCCCAAATCCTTGCTGCTGCACATAGGAGAAGCCAAGAGTCCTTGTGAGAGAGTCTAAACGCTATTTGCAAGAGAGGATGGGAGGCTGCAGGGCACTGGCAGGCATAGACCGGTACCCACGTAGGGTTTAATGCCAGAAGCATTTGTAACAGCTTGCACTATCAGTCCTGCCAATGCATGGCTGCTCAACTCCAGGTGTGTTTGATACAGAGAGAGTGAGTACCTGGTGCTGGTACCTGGCACAGTGTGGCCCAAGCCAATACCTGCTGTCTTCTTGAAGTTCATGTGAATGTGTTAAAAATCAGTTGGAACATGACAGTCTATGATAGAGGTGCCAACACCAGGGTGCTGGGCTAGAAGCAGGGTCACAGGCAGTCCCAAATGGCTCCACAAGGGGCTGACAGAAATGCAAGAAATCAAGGCTCAAATAGTGTTTCTAAAATGCTGCTACTTAAGGCAATAAACCAAGGGATATGAATAGCCCTTCCATAACATTTTACACACATCTTTGGAAATGTTGTGGGGTTTTTTGGTTGGTTGGTTGTTGTTGTAGTGGGGGGGAGGTGTTGCTTTGTTGTTGGTGGTGGTGGTGGGGTTTTTTTTGTTACTATTATATGAATTAGAATGCTGGTGAGCATCAAAAGGATGCTCTCTTTGGAGGGTCAGAAGCAGTTCTCTATCTAATCACTTAAATAGAATACATTTGCAGCAATACACCACCTCCTGTGTACACCACAAGGGCCCATGTTTTACAATCACGCCTTCCAATTGATATAAAGAGTCACATAGACAGCGCAAAATGACCAGGATGAAGAAACTCAAAGCTGACTTTGCGATGAAAGCAAACACCTAGCACAAAACAGTCAAAACCCCACAGTTTTTCATTGGTGTCTTTGACTGGGAGTCCTTGGAGACATTGTTTGTGATGACCACAGGTAAAAAGCCATGTGTTGCCTAAAGTATGGGTCTTCTACTTGAGCTGTTCCCTCTTCGACTACAAGATACAGTGATGGACTTCGGACTGTTTAGCTTCCACAGTGCAGACGTACCTTGCAATTTCTCATACATACGTTGAAGTAGACAGCTGAATTTATATGTGCCTTATGTATTACTTTATGTGCACTATATTATCAGCATCACAAAACTACAGTGTAGCTTGCCTACCTTTCAACTCCCAGAAAGGAAGGGGCAAACAGCAAAAGGGCCAATCAGTTTTTCTCATCATCATTCCCACTTCCTATGTGAAAGGCTCACTGACAAAATTTGCTTCTGAATTGTGGTTTTCTGGAACAACACTCTCTAGTCACATAAGCAACACTTTATTTTTCCAAGTGTAGTTATTTATTTTCTTCACATTTGAATTTTCATGTCACTTCTCTTCCTCTCTGTAGTTTTTGCTTTTCTAAACAGTGTGAACATGTTCTGTAATTACTGCTGACAGCCCAATGTTTAATGGTGTTGAGTGTCTTTTATGGCACAGTCAGACATTTGTTTGGGAGACAGCTGTCTCCGCTTAAGAAGCTGCTGCCCCTTAACTATTTATCTCTGCCCCACAACTCAGACATGGCAACTGTCCATACCTGCAAAGAGTTGAAGCAAAGTCTCTATCCCTCCACACAGCAACAGCCTGGAAGAGCCCAGGGATTCGGTGACTGCACCTCAGCAGAGGGGAGCGGGAACAAATACCCAATCAAGCAGTAACTTGTTAAACCACCGCAGCTGTTTCTCAAGCAAACATCCGATCATGCCCTTGGAGGCAGCGCAGAGCAGGCAGTGCTGGAAGGGAAGAGGTTCCCAAAGCCTGGAGATGCTGGGGGAACCATCCCACATTCCTCCCCTGCCCCAGCCAAAACCACTCTGCTGTGATCCTCACCCGCTCTGTCTCTGAGACTCCTCCTGCCCTTCGGAGTCTTTTTCCCTGCAAGCACCAGAAGGACCATCGCGTACTTAAAGTACGGCTGAACTTTTCTAGCTGCTTTTATCTGCCGTTGCGCGGGAATGTGGTCGACATGGCATGCTTCCCAGCTGTTTTCACAGAAGACTGGCCCGGGCAAGCACAGCTTTAGATAGCCTGGGTGTGACTGATTACCTGGTACACAAGTCAAGCAGTGATTTGATTGGCACCAGTCCCAAGTAATGTGAAGTAACACAAAACTCATCTATCACCATGCAGCACTTACCAGGTGAACCCTCATAAAGAAAACTTGCCTGACCTGATAATACAGTATTACCCCCAATAATTATGCAGTTTAATACAAGTGCCAACTACCCACCAGGGAAAGGGAGGGGGAAGGGCAATTGCAGCCATCTGTGTTGGTTTGCCTGAATGTTCCCATGAAAATGTTCTCAGCATACAGCGTGCTTGTAAGCGCCAGTCTCTAAAGGCTGTCAGGAAACTGTTCTGTGGGACAGTGCTGGGCCACTCCACGTGTTGTCAAACTGTGCTGCTCATGCTGCCAAATTGTTTTGAGTATCTTGAGATTCTTCAACTATAGCAAAGGAGGAGATGTGGAATGTGCAAGAAAGTCAGTCCCTGCCTTTGCAGGAACAAAAAACCCTAATCCCTTGCCGCAGCGTTTTATATTGCAACAAAAGCAACTAATACATTTTTGTGTTATCTATTCCCTTGCTCTGCACTTCAGTGAAGTTAGTTTAGAGCAATTAGCGACTTTTCTGCACAGTCTGAAAGAGTAGGCACTTTCTAGTCCTCTTTCAGCTTACTTACCAGAGTTATTTTTTTAATTAATTTCTCCATTGTACCAGCACAGTAGAATACAAGCCTAATACTTCCACCATTTGTAAATCAGCATATGATTTTATACAATGTATACAATTCCCACAAGAAATGAAACCATATCTGCTGACAGTATCCTATGCAAATGCTTTGCAGGATTTTCCTATTTCATTAAGGCCAAGAAGGACCACTGCGACCACCTTATCCAGTCTCACCTACCATACAGGTGTGGCTTGAGCAGACCAAGTCTTGACCTAAACAGCTCTAATGACAGAGAATCCACAGCATGCACTACCCTCTCTTACCATTGAAAAGGCATTTCTTCCACCCAACCTGCAGGAGCAGAGAGAGTTCAGGAGCTATGTTTTCTACCCTGGAAATGCTTCATGCAATATTTTCCTTCTTCTATGTGATGCAGCAGAGGAATCCATCACTGCAACAGACTCCCCACTTCCCTCTACTTCCCATCACACTTGCCCCCAATCCTAATCTGGGAAGTGTTACATCCAAAAGTATCGTAATTTATTTCTTTGACTCAATGCTGATAAAAGTTTCACAGTGAAGACAATATTCGGCTTTTAAGAAATTGCTCCTAAAAATACAGAGATGTAAAATTATGCTAGTCTTGTCATCTGCCTTCGAATCATCTGAGAGGTGTGTGTGGTAGAGACAGCATTTTGCTTTTAAATCTGCTGGATTTTTCCATTAAGTTCTATATACACTTTTTATCAGTTTGCTAGCTAGCTAGCACCAAACTGCACAGCTTTCTCCCTTCTGAAGCAGGAAATGAATACTTCCGTTTAATAAAATTGCCAAAGGAGATGCTAGGAAGTCCTCTTAAATATGATAAAATGCCCTAATAACATATACACTTATAACTGATGTTCCATTTTGAAAATTAACATTTGGAAACAAGATCATTTTAGAAAAAAAAAATCCAGCAAGTAGAATTCTGCAACTAATCATCTTGAAAACCACTATAGCATGAAGTGCTCAGGGCAGGCACCCCATGCTTCTGCTGTAGCAATTCTGTAGGTAGCATGGGGTGTATATTAGTACCACTCTCAGCTGTGCCTGGGCATTTACGAGTATTATCACAATAAAAATCACCAGCACCTTCACAGACCTTTCTAAAAGCCACGGGTTTCACAAAGGAAAAGCTAAAAAGCTCCACGGGTATTCAGTTTATTCAGCAGAGCAGCTGATAACTGATCCTGCAGCCCTTATTCAGGAAAGAATCTAACTCCCAAGGGGAATTCAAGTGAGTACCATCAGCTCAAATGTTCTTCACCAAATAACCAGTAGCCCCAGAAGACTGAAGACAGATAAAAACGTTCTTTCCTAAACCTAGTTGCCAAATGGAGCCAGCTGAAAATTTTCAAATGGAATTTCTGAGGGCTTAAAATCAAAGGTATTTTTATCTGAGTAAGACAGCAAAATCAGATCTCTAACAAGGCAAAGAGGCATAGCAATTTTAAGAGTATTATCATTGTCTTTGCCTAAAAATGTCAGCACTGTTCAAGCCATTCTGCTCTCGCTGTGTGGGACTGCATTTTCAGAAAGTGCGTTTCACTGGTCCTAGTGTCTGGTCCAGAAACTAAGTACCAGGCCAGAAGTAAACATGTTGCAGCCATTTCTTTCTGTGTTATACACAATGTATTTCTGCAGTATAATGAAGGATGACAGCAACAGCATTGCCGGGCATTTAGGTTCATTAGTATGGCCAGCAAGCAGAGGAAAGGCGGCTGGAGTTCAAACGTGAAGATGATGTGGTTAAAGCAGCGCGCTTCCCCCTTTGCTGCAGTGTCCACTCCTGCCATTCCCAGCCATGCAAGCACACTGCTAATTTCACCAGCACTGACTGACCCGGCAAAGAGCAGTCTTTCCCAAGAAAGTTGCAGGATTCAGCCAGAAAGCTGTTCTTCAGGGACTAAGCGAACTACTTATTTTTTTTCCTGGTGCATCGTCTTCAAAGTGCAAATTAATAGCATATAGTCATGTAGGCCAGTCAGAGATGGGAAAAATTCTCCAGACCTTACAAGGGTGTCAAGTGCAGTTCACAGAGAGCAAAATTAATGCCACTAGAGACAGCCAAAGTTCACCTATGAGCATTTCTCTGATGGGTGATTGCTTCTCCCATTTTCCTTTTACAAGCTTTGAGGTACATAGGTAAAATAAGATCATAGAGTGACTGAGATGTTTTTATAAGTGTGGACAAATAAGGCAATTTTAAACCTTTTCTGAGGTGTGTATAATTACAAGTGCATTTCAGATGTTGTTAATATGCCTAGGCGCTTAGGGAAAGCAATCTTATATTTTAATAGATCACTTTATTACAGCAACACTCGGCTTCACCACTATATTCTGGGTTGAGTTAGCCTCCCATGTTTTCTAGAGGTTTATAACTTAGCTGTAAAAAAATCATATGAATTGAATATTCATGCCAGCTCATAAAAATCTCTATACTAATTGGCAAAAATATAAAACTGGTTAATCTTTCACAGATATGAAATCCTACTGGCTCAGGAATTAAATAAGCTTTTTTATTTTTCTTTTTTTCTTTCTTTTTTGGCAATCACCTAACTTTGCAACCATTTCTGTTTAAGAAATATATTTGGCAAATGATTAGCATATATTGATTAGTCATTACACTGGAGAACTATTATTGCAGAGATTTTTTAAAAAAAACTTAATCAAAGCTTGCATTAGACAACAGATTGCAAAATCTCCAAAGGAACCATTAATAAAACCTTGTTAAAAAAAAAAAAAAAAGTTAATTTAATGCTTATGAAAGCAAGAGATCAGTGAAGTTGGCCAGGGCTAGTGATGTACAGACTTCCTATAAGGCTTTGCCAATAAATGGCAAGAAATCTGTACTAAGAATTTTTTACTGTTTCAGTCATGAATCCTCTCTGAGCACACACCGCTGTTCGCCACAAATGGCACGGCACACTTGTATCGTAGGACAGTTACTAGAATGACATTCCCAGCCTGGAACCAACCCTGCCTGCCTCACCTGTATAGTAGTCCTGCATGATGTCAGCAGATTGACTCACATGACCACGATTTGGCTCTTAACTTTTAGCTATGACTTCAGCTAGAGCCTAAAGCCAGCTTCCCAGGACAGTTTGGCAAGCACGCATGCAGTACATCATGTGGATTTTCAGTGGCGCAAGCTACAATACTTCATCATTCAGTTCTGCAGAAACATCCTGCTCACCTCCTTCTCCAAAGCAGTCTGTTTAAAATCAGTCAGGCTGCTGGCACAGGTAAAGTAATCAGGATTTCCTTCTGAAGTTCTCTGCTTTCTGATGACATGGCTTGTCTTCTGTACTGTGTGAGGGAAACAAAACTCTTAGGACTTTCATTGGACCTCTTTAAAGCTCTTAAAGCTTTTACTTACACTTTTCTATTTACCTTGTGCATCAAGTATTGAAAAAAATAACTCTCCTGCTGATGATCTCCATTTCTGCACTTGTGTTTTGAAGAGTTTAGTGAAGACCACCAAACTACTGGCATTTAAACATTGGCTCCTGAACATAAACATGCTTCCCTTGGGAAAATACCTTAAGTTTCCATAAAACCAGCAGCATTACCGGCCTACACTCAAGTAAACTAATGATGGTCACCTACTTAACAGCAACAATGCAGGGTTGGATAGATCTTGACCCCTTTCTTGTATGTGTATGTCAAGCCTGTTTTGCATGATGCATCTTTTTTTCCCGCCACTTCTAAGGTAAGGATGAGAATAACGTTACTCTACCTTCCAGGGCCATTGCCATGACTGATGTCAAACGTTATTGTGTGATGCTCAGACACAACTACGGATAACAGGTAAGTACATGAGCTTTACATAGATATTCTTTCCCAGTACCTTTTCAGCCAGGAAAGAATAAGGCAGGTACAGATCCTTGGACTTTGTTGTTTCAGCTCCTTGCAAGTGTCCAAAAGAATCACTGCTGAGTAACTTCTTGGCTTGTTTACCTCAAGAAAAACATACTCTCATGTGTCAATGCACAGACCTACCATACAGGAGGTCACACTAATGCTTTTAACATGTATCATTAGTGGCATCGTAAAGTTTTCATATGAGTAGTGTGATATGTTAAATGGTACTCCAAAGAATGCATTACATGCCACCAGTACAAATTCACTTTTTACACAAAGGTTTGGCATGATTAATGATCTGTTACAGTCTATTGATTAAATATTACCTGTTACAGAATTGCTTAAGTACATATTTACAAGATAAACTGGAATAGCTCACAGTCATTACAGTCTTTGTGGTAATTAATAGGAATGTTATGTAAATACACATTTAAGTGATTTATGTAATAGGGCTTCAAATAAGCTGTTATGATCTATCATGCTGTAATGAATTAGCTCCTTTACTGTAGGTAGGTATCTGACCTCTGCTGGAGTCTGAAAAACCTGCTTACATGTCTCACTACTCTTGCCTGGCTTCAATAGAAAACCATGCCTGAAAAAGTTGCTACTGGAGAACAAAAAGAGGAGGGCGGGTGGGAAGTGCATTAGTAGTAAAACAGGTCCTAGAAAGTTTTGTAGTCAGCTTCGCTAAGGAATCAATGAAAAACACCTTGACTGTCTCACCTCCATCAGCAAGGATTGAGTCCCCAGGCAAAGACCTTGCTGCACAGGGATTATAGAAGCTGTGTCTCCCTTAGGTGCCTTCTCTCCCTGACCCCAGAGCACAGCAGCCACACAGGAGCAGAAAGGTGCAACAGGGAACGTGGCCTAAATCTTCTGAGGAGCGTGAGGACCATCAATCTGGACTGGACCTAGAAACCCGAGAGAGACAAGTTGTTAGTGCTCTATGGGGCATAGCTATGCTGCGGTCCTGCGGTCTGTACCATTCTCCCTTGGCTAGTGCCAAATCCAGATACAGGTTATGTCACACAGTACTTCTCAGGGGAGAAACCATCTTTGGATGGGGACTAAATATGGGGATTTTCAGTCTCCCTCAAAAAAAAATTTAAAAAAAAATTAAAAATTGAGGAAATCATTAGATATCACTTGCCTTCAACTTGTAATTGTTATAGCTAATCTCTAAATTTTCAGTATGCCAGCAAAATATTAAGTTACTCCTGCTAGTTTTGGTGTACCCTCTTCACTTGGGTTTTCCAACAGTCTAACATGCAAAGAGATGACTAAACCAGGCTCTCAGTTATACTCATGACTTCATGGGACTGTGTTTTTTGTTGTTTTGTTCATGAAAGAAATAAAATAGTTGTCTCTTCATATTATTACTTCTAATGCTTTCCCCTTCAAAACGTTCCCCCAATACATACTCAATACATACTCCAGACAAAGAAGTGAAGTTTCCTCTGATCTCACAGCATGTAGACAAAGACTTGATTCAGATATTTTTTACATTGGTGAGGGTATCTTTCCTGTCCTATTCGACTTACTAAGCGGTGACTGCAACAAGATCATAAACATTATTTCCTCATGGAAATTGGATTTGGAGGGTCATTTGACATTGTATGCAGCCACAGGTCTCACAGGCACAGGGGATGAAGCATAAGCATGTTTTGGCATAGCCGAGACACTCCCCCAGCCACCAAGATGGTGAAACGAGGCAGTTCACTTCCATGATAATCTGGAAGAAGACCCTGAGAAGGCCCATGCATCTTTGGATGTACAATGGAGCCCTGGGGCCATTTCTGCCCAACAAGAAGGAAGGGCAGACGAGTGGACACATGACCACATGCATCCACCAGCCATTGCCCACACTGTGCTGCGGGTGCAGGACAGCAGAAGACACCTGCTCTTGTCTTAGGGCTCCAGATGCAGCCCTTGGAGCAGCTCTGACAGAGATGAGGGTGGTCCTCCACATAGCCGCTTCTGAGCTCATCTGAGCTAACCCTGGTGGGGGCAGGTTTGAGCCCTCAGCCAGTACATGGGCACTAATGAAATCCATTAAACTGTCAACATTTAGGGAACACTGTTTTACAAAACCACTTAAACATACTATGCAACAGACAGCTGAATTAGGCCTGTCTGCCTGTGTGGAGTCAGAGAGAGCCATGTTACTCTTCAGGGGATTGAAAACTACTCTGCAGAGCAGCGCCCTGATTTTTTCATTTTATTTTTAGCAATTATTCAAATATACTTAAAATGGACAAGTACATTTTTACTTCCTTCACAGTAAAAAAACATATATACATACATATATATAAATATATATTATTTTTTTTCTCTCTCTATCAAAGGCAACTAGCACCTTCCAAAAAGAAACAAAAACCCAAGCCACTGGTATCAAACAGGCTTTGAAGATGGGATTTGAAAGTGGGGGGAAGAGATACCTGCACATAGGGTGAATATCTGTGTGCCACTGGAGCTACACAGCAGAGTGTTTTAAGATGCATGGAAAGAGGTCGGAGCCTGTTGCAGGTAACAGACGACAGTGTGGCCTGTGTCTGTGTGTGTGTGTTTGTGCCACAAACATTTTGGAAAATACACTATATTTAGATAGATCTTTTCTTCTTGTCCTGTCCTGTTTCTGTCAGTTCTCATTCAAATGAACCTATATACCAAAGGAAGATGTTTGGGTTTTTAACTGTAAGGTTAATCTCCTTACTGTTTATTTGTTCACCTAGAGGCATAGTCCCCAAACTGGACTAGGGGAGTTTCATTTACCTGAAAGGTTTTGGACGTGAACTGATAGAGACATAGGTGACTCCTTAGATGAAGAACAGATATGATATAGAAAACACAAGGCAAACGTCAGTGGAGTCCTCATCCTTAAATAAATCTGTGGCCTGAGTAAGGGTGACAAGGAAACATGGTCTCCCATGGTCAGGAACACTTGGTTATCTGCAGTGAAGTTTTCAGGAGAGTTTTGTGACACAAACATAAATACAAAGGTGCTGACCCTTAACACATTGGCTTTAGGCTCCTGTCTTCTTTCCACATGAGAATCACAGACTAGCAACAACTAGTGGCCCAAAAGACATAAAGGTTTTATAGTCATCCCCAGTTTCAACAAGCATTCGGTCTTACAAACTGTAACTTCTGGGACATCAGCGTCATCTCTCCAGCAATGAACAGTGATGTCACCAGACAAGCATTAAAACTGTAGATATAAAATAAACAGGCAAAGCAGGTAAACAGTGAAAAAAAAAAAAAAAAACAAAACACAACCAATTTTCATGCAAATTTCCCTAGCTCTAGCAAATGAAGGGGAAAAGCAGAAAAATAAACGATACATCTGCACAATTGATTCTAAATAGAATGTTTTTCAAAGCTCACCAAGAGACATCACCAACTCCTTAACATTTGCTTTCCCACTAATTTGTATCCTGTCAATTTGCAAGCTATTTCAAACACCACCTTTATTTAATAAAAATGCAAAGCACAATGGGCAACTTATGTAAACAAGGTTGGCAAAATATCTTTGTAGGACATTCTGGAATGACTCAGGAAATGAACAAATTAACGAATGAACATTTTAATAGTTCAGTGTAAATGGGATATAGTCTAACCGAAACACTAGGCCTAACACTTATTACCACAAAAATATCTATAGAATTGAACTTCGACAGAGTAAAACAATCTTGCATCAACCCTCTGCTAGGAAGTCATACACCTCCTAGACCTTTACAAATATCTGTTACAACAGCACTACTAATTATTATTATTATTCAACAGTAACGTCATAAACAAAATACTTAGCACTCAAAAATCATTAAGCATTTAACAAAAAGTATGGATCATTATTCTTAGGGTATGAGTGGAAGATTACGGTCTAGATTTTGAAAAGGATCTACTAATTTACAATGTCTCAACCAAGTTAACGTTTAAAGCTAAAATGACCTAAGTAGTCACAAGGCTTCTCAGAGTACAATAGAGAAAGAAGGAAAATTGGATTTTCTCCATGATGGATGAGTCTAGGAAAGCCCCATGAGAGTTATTGCCTAGTGTTTTTCAAAAGATTTGCTTTTTGATTTCATGATGGTGGACAAAGGAAGGCTATTCAAAAAACCTGCTTCCATTCTCTGCCTGGTTAAGCTGTCCACAAGACTACAGTGCCCTATTATTTGGGTCCCCAAACCAAGATTCTTGTGCTGGATTGAAGTCAGCCCCAGCTGACTTCAGTCAGCAGCCATTTCAACCAAAGAATCCCTTCTACAAATACATCATGGCCACACATGATGTTCTGCAGATATAAAATAGACAAAGGAATAATACTTCTTTGTTACAGAGGTCAAAGGTACATTAAAAGTGCATGAAGGGGTGTATTATAGGCAATTTTAAGCATCATCTAAAAAAAAAAAAAAGAAGAAAAAAACTTGTTGGATGTAGCAACTGATCATTTATCGAAATATTTACTAGTCATTTACTAGACTTTCAGTAACTTTATATGTGTAAAGCCCTAATATAAGCTACAGCTTATGCAGCTTCAAATTTCAAAAAATGAACATCATAAATTCTGTTCCCAGCTCCATATTTAATAAGCAAAAGGTCTCGTTTTCCAGATTGCTGAGTAGTCTGTAATTTTCTTCCCTTCACTGGGAGCCGTTGTAGACTCAGCATTTTCCAAAGCAGGCTAATTATTTAGTTGCCCAAACATGATACAAGAAAACTAACTCAGAGCTAACTACTACAAAAGTAACTGTCTTGCACAAAAGCGGCCAAATCCTGGTTCTTCACAGGAGAAGGGAAACAAGGAACCCAGATCTCCAAGGGAAACTGGTATGTGCTAGGGTGTTAGCAAGACACGGGAGCTGGGTTGGCAATTAAATTAGTTGGTTTTATTGAGCTCTGTGTTGCCATAGCCAGACTGCTCCTTGCACCCAAACTAACTGTTTTAAAGCCACTTCAGGTGTCTCCATTCTGCCACTGCCTGCCAGCTCGGCACCTCCAGTGAGGGAGCCCCAGCTTCCCCAAAGGGCTGCTCTTCCCAAAGGGAACAGACATGGGAGACGACTTTACTCCCTTCCACATCAGCTGGTGCTGCACAGGGAGTACAATTAACTTTTAAAGACCACAGAGGATATTCTCAGTTTGCTCACGCCATCACCCCTGTAAGCTGCCTTTCTCCTTCACAGACAAAATACCTTCATATATAAGCTCTATTATGCATTTTTAATGTCACTGATATTAGAAGGAAGAATTTGGCTCTTAAGCAGGAAGGAAGGCATTTCCAAGGGAGAATTTTCATAGCAAAATTCTTGAAAGACACAAAAAGGCTGAAGATGCCAAGTCTTAGTGGCCTTTGGGTTACTCTGAGACAGAGACTCAAAAGAGCTCAAATCTCAGAAACAAAAATAAGGGACGGGTTTCCAATAAAGCCGAGCTCATTTTTAAAATTCCTCGGTTAATTCAGTGCCTAAATTAGAGTCCAGCTCTTTCTGAGAGATTATACCTATTGATTAAAGAATTCAGCATGTTAACTGCTCTACAAGATCTTCCAGGAACTTAGTTTCCCTCTCTTGTGCTACCATTACTTCTGGTTTTAATGACAGATAGGTCATTTCTGGAAGAGGGAAACTCCTTGGAAGAATGGAAAGAATTTTCTTCCACCAAAACATAGTCCCATCCATAAAGGTAGAAAATATTCCAAGCAGTGTCACAGACAGACTATCTGTCCACACAGCACTGAAAAAAAAAATCGAGGACATGTTTAGTGGATGGGGGACACCCACTCTGCATTTGAGGGAAGTGATGCAGTGAGACTTGAAATTGAACTAAAGAAATTATTGCATTATATTGCTTTACCTTACACTTAAAGTGTCTGCTGCCTAAGAAAATTCTGAAAATTCTTGCTGACGCATACACATAGTTAGTTTTAAAGTGCTCTTTAGAGTGGAAGTCCTCTCAAGGAAAGCTAAGTACAGTGAAGTTCCAGGTGCTTTTCACAGACACAGGTATTTTTTATCTTCTTTTAGTGTCTATTTTAGCACTGAGAGGGCTGATTAAAGTGAGAAACAGTACACTTCCAGCAACAACTTCCATGATATTCAGTTTCCTCTCAATATCTGAAACGGTGTGGGGTGCTTAGTCTGCACTGTTACTCTCCCCCATGCTATCTCAGAAGCTACAAAAGGAGTGCATAGAACAGAGCAGCTCAGATAACTGAGATTGTAGATCCCTGTCAAAGTGGCGTACAGCTGACTGAGACTGCTCAGGGCTATGCACAGCTGGGAAACAGCACGTCAGGCTTTTAATATAGATGCCCAGAAGAAGAGGGAGCCAACATCAGTCAAGTTCCACCTGCATTTACCTGTTTGCTTGTAAATATATGAACCCAGCCACTACCACTGAACTGAGCCTCAGTGCCATCCTCGATTATCATCAAGACTAACTCATAATCAACCATCAGCCATAACACAGACATACATTCTTCTATAGGCATTGGTTCCCAAGCAAATGTTAATTTATTCTGCATTCTATCTGGCTTTGTCTGCCTTTTCTTTTTATTAAAGCTAACTGTGGTAGCTTTACCACAGTTTAAGCTAATGGTTAACCAGACAGATGAAATCTGACGAAATGTTGTTGTTCGATTGGCTCACTGAGACATAAGCAACTTCAGTGAAAGTACTGAGCCTTGAAGAAGACAGAGAAATGCCTTTCTGCCTAATTCTGATTACTGGGAGCCTTCTTTGTATGCTTTGCTGCCACTAAACCCATGCTTGCTTTGTAAAGTTGACAAGCGATGACAAAGTATTAATAGAAATCAGTTCATGTGTGTCCAAAGCCATGATGTAAACTTAGCCATTCATCTAAGAAAAACCAGCAGCAAGCTCTGTATCCAAACCCAGACAGCTGGATTACTTAGGAGTGTTAAGCAAACAAGTGCTAGCCTAGTCTTACTGTAATTATCCATTCATCTCTTTTCCCCTTTTTTAACTATGTGAACTTACACTCTTTCTTGTCTGAGAGGGACCTGCTCCAAGGAGGTTTGAAGCCTGATTCATCACTGTTCTCCTGGCTTCAGTGAGGTCACGCCATAGTAAAAATGGAGTAAAAAAGTAGGAAGTCAGATTTTTTGATATTTAAGTGTTTCTGGAAATTTTAGCTATTTGGAGAAGACTGCCCATGAATGACTGGAGTAGGATTGCCATGATACAGCTTTTTTCATTACTATAGCTTTGTGTACAACATAATCTCATTCTGTCTTACATTTCATACCTGGCTCAACCCCTAAAAACATACTTTGTGAAAAATCTTTCTGGAATCCGAGCCACAATTAAAACTGTAGTTTCCATGTGAAGACAAACTAGGCCTGAATCCCAATGCATAAAAAGAAATTTCAGAAATGTGTCTGAGTACTTCAGAAAGTTCCTGGGTTGGTCAAGCATGCAGAAGAGAAAGGAAAACCAAGGAGGCCTCAAAGGCAGACTAGTTCTGTAGCAATGAATAACAGAGGATGGAGCTCAGCTCTATTTCAGTCACAGGCCCAAGGTCTGAATAAATGAGAAAGATGCCACATGGGAAAACAGAATGTCAACTGACTCAATTCTAGCTCCTATGCCCTAACTGCATGTCCTAATGTGGTCACTGTCTATCCACATGCTTCCCTTTGAGCTATGTCATACGAAAGCATTTTAATAGATGCTTAGAGAATCACCCAGAAAGTTACCACAGGGTAAGCTGGGCTTTGTAAATTCATACCTTAGCACACGGCAATTATTGTCCAAGAGAGGTGTACAGTGTGACCTTAGATAGGCCGCTTGGTTCATAAGACTAAGCTTCCCACCCATAAAATCAGGATGAGATCATAATTTCTTTCATCTTATGAGTAGCTTTTTAGCTGTAAGCACTCTGGGGCAGAAACCATTGCTTTGCAACATCCTAGCAAGACTGGGGCTCTACCAGCTACTGCCATACAAGTATCCATAGAAATGAGTTTCAAAGAACCCATGTATGTTTGTGACAACAGAGTTATCCGAATAGATAACTTGAGATGAAGGTCCTTTGTGTCCATAGCTATTGATTTGCAAAATCAAATCTAAATGATCCTGCCTGTTCAAAACCAAACTCATTACTTTCATTGAGGTTTTTTTATCCTCACTGCCCTACAGAGTTCCAAATAAATTTTGTATCATTTTTTACTCAATTAAACTTTCCATTTTTTTTCCTTAATGTGCTTCACCTGTTTCCCATTGCTGCTGCTGCTGCTACGCAACTATTAGCAAGAAACTTGGGTATCAAGATGGGTGTTGGGCTCTGCTTGTTGGGTCGCGGTGTTCTTTGGGCTTTGACAGAACAAAACGTGCATGCAGCCCTCAGAGTGATATCAAATGGGCACCTTGGCACTAAGGTTTTAACAAGCTACCTGCCCTTGCTCAAGCCCTGTATCTCTGTAAGTACACAGCACTGGAACTATGGAGGCTGCTGCTTTCTTTCCCTGGGGAGAACAGTACAGTCAGAAGGAACATATGCCATTACTGTTACTGTACCTTCGAGAGTGCTGACACCCACCATATAATTCCAGAGGAAAAAAGAAAGGAGAAAAAAAAAAATCCCACTCTATAGACAAAACAAAATCTTGAAGTTGGGACCTCAGAACCCAAGAACTGCTGAGCCATTAATTTCTCTGAAATGTTTCTGCCTTACAAAAAAACCCCATACTCTGTACATATATAAGCAAAATATTTCCTGCACATTTCCTAAAGGAAGGATTCTATTTTACTATGTGCAACAGGGTTGCCTTTGTAAAATCCACATTACAGCCTGAATTTTAAATAAATAAATAAATAAATAAATAAATAAATAAATAAATAGAGAATGGTTTTGTTAGTTCAAAAAATACACAAGTTGTTGTTAGCAGGAGAAAAAAATGTTTGCATTCTTGACCTTTACAGAGGTAAGACAAAAAACAACTATTTTTTTAATACTAATAGCATTCTGTGTCTGTCCCTTGTACATTTTCTTTTAAACTTGCCATTTTGCTGTTGCAGCTGGGCTTGTCAGTTTTCAGCACTAATGGGTTGTGATACAGTGTCAGGGGAAGTCAACAATCAATGCTGGAAAAAAGGGCTATCACTGCTGACACAGCCAAGGATGGAAACACAATGGCCTTCGTTTGGAGAGAAACAGAAGAAAAATCCTGAGTTATATCTTGCTTTGAAGATTAGTAGAGATTTAGCCCTCACTGACCAAGCTATCACTCTCACCCCTTCCTGCCTCACCCTATCCTCCCATCACTCCACATCTCACCCAAAAGAAAGGTTTTCAGTTAAACCAAAAAAGCAGAACATTTTATAGCAAACATTTTAAAGGGCCATAGTTCACGTTTATGTTTATAGCTATTGTAGTTATTAACTTTCAAAAAGATTGGGGGGAGGTTGGGGTGTAGAAAAAGTCTGAGCTGCCCAGCGTATGTATATGGAGCAGCGTGGCAGAAACACTGGCAGCTGCCTCAGTGTGAACCAGATCAGTGCTGAGCCCCCCAACTCCAGCTGAACTCAACATAAGCAATGGACACTCAGCAGCTGTAAAATCAGATGCCACGGATAGAATTATGAAAGATAGACAGTGTTCAAAAGCATTCAACAAGAATAATGGCAATATTATTTATTTCCATGGCTTCATGTCAGAAAACCTGAGTAGCTCCAAATCTCTCAGAGTCCTGGAGAGACAGGGACAGAGTATGATTATTTTAGTTTCCAGATGGGGAAACTGCGACAAGTACACTCTTTAATATCACACCAGGATCTTACATACAGAGTCAAGAATAGAAATCAGGAGACATCAGCATAAATATGCTACCAGACTTCATAGCCTCCTTCCCTCAAAATTGTACCTGTCCAGTGCCATTACTGGTCTTCTAACATCAGTAGATAGAAGATCAATCACAGATTTTCTACTTCTTTTAATGAAAAAGACAGAGATTGATTTCAGAAAATTCAACATATCCAAAGCAGACAAGACTAACTGAATCTTGCCTCTTCTAGGCCAATAAACCAGCTTCTCAAACATATTTGGATATGCCTGACTACACAGATAACCCCAGAATATATTTTCCAAAGATAATTCCTTTTCCTAGCAATTCATGTCTCTAAATGTGGACTCACATTTACTCCTCTGTTAGTTCAAAACGTAATTCTGGAAGCACAGCCTACCTTCACCAAAAGACAGTTGCACACAGGGGTTTCCTCAGGTATGAGGATACTGCAGGGCCATGGCAACAAAAGCAAAGTGAGGGGAAAGAGTGGCCAAGAGCAGCAAAGGAAGGGAAGTGAGCAGCAGTGAGAGATCTGGGTTGACAGTGGAAGGAATCAGGAGAAACCTCCAAAGATGCTGAGGTTTTTAGGGTGCCTTGTTCCCATGGGTGGCATTCTTTTTTCCAGTGGCCTTAGTTGCTCCATCATTTATCAGACAAAAAGTAGAGCCAGGGAATGAAACAAGAGGAAAAACATTTTTCACAGTGTTTCCCCTCATTCCTGCCTCTTGCACTTCCTTCCCTTCCATAACCCTTGCTGCCAAAACCTGTCTGGCCATTAAACATTGTTTGCAAACAATCAGTAGGTGCTACATTCACAGTGGCATTACCAAACCATGCAGCTCTTAGAATATTACTCCTACAGAACAGTTTTGTCACCAGTCCTTAAAATAACAGCTAAAAGCTCATCTTCAAAACACCATTGGCAACACACATTGGATTTGGCCAAATCTCTGGTGAAATACAAAGCAGTAGCTGGGAACATAGCTGTCACCAGAGACCCTACAAGATACAGCAGACACTAAAAGCACCTCAAAAGTCATCGCAAAGGCCTCTTCTAATTCTGGGTGTTACATTGCACCAGAAGAGTGGGGGCTGAAGGACCTGATTCCAAGCTCACTGAAGTGAATGTCTCTGCCCACTCCAGTGGGCTTTGGGTCACGCTGCTTGAAGGAGAGGAGAAGAGAAAGCGACATGAGAGACAGTTTCAAGAACACTCTGTATTGTGTGATTTTTCGTCATAAAAAATACAGAAAATAAAAATGAACTGATTCACCTTCACAAAGTTTATTTTATCTACATAATGGAGACATGACCAGTCTCTGATGTTCAAAGCTAGATGAAGTCTGCAAAGAGGAGCACATCATCATAAAACAATGTGCTTAACAGATAACCAAAGTAAATAAGGGAAATAAGAGTGGTGTTTGCAAACATGAGCCTGAGCGAAGCAACAACACTTCACCCATCAGAATACAAAAGATGGAAAATTATGACAACTTTAAAGTGCATAAATAAAAAAAAGATATGAAGACTAGGGACAATTTTGCATTCCAGGTTAATCAGCCAAAAGCAGCTATTTCTCTCCCCATATCACTGTCTAATTCATTATTGCTATCTATGGAAACACAGGGAAGGAGCATCAGTCTCACCTGTGCTGTGAAGGAAAAGGAGAAAAGGTCATGGAGCTGAATCCTATAAAACACTTTAACAACTGAAATGACTCTCTTAGAAAAATCTAATTGAAATGGACTTGAAGCTGACTCCTGTGACCTGGACAGAAAAGGTGGTCGAAGGACTGTAAGCAGCAGGTAATGATGGGAGGTGACATATTGGGCTGGTTTGCTGTAGCGGTATGTTTTTGGTCTGTCCTTATTTAATATCTCAATTAATGATCTGGAAAAGGAGGTAAATAGCACATTAATGAAATTCACAAATGACAATAAACCAGGAGGCTTGCAAATCTTGGAGAGGAGAGCAATAATATAAATGGAAACTAACAAGGTTAGATATGTAGGCAGGCAATAAACTGAGGTTCAACTTGGAAAAAAGTAGGCTAACACACTGAGGAAAAATAATCAGAAACATGGATAGTCTACGAGAAAGCAAAACTTGGAAAGCATCTGTGCAGAAAGATATCTAGCGGGGGCAGTGAACAACAAATTGAATACAAGTTCTCAAGGAGATATATTACTTTAAAAGACCAATGCAATCTTGGGTTGTGTATGCAGGGGAATAACATCAGAAGAGAATTGTTGTCTATGCATCTGGGAAGACTTCTGCTGAGTACTGTATCCACCGCTAGACACCTCCATAACAGAAGGATGTCGGCATGCTGGAAAGGACTTCAGAGAAGAGCAACAAAACTGATTAGACAAGGAAAGGGATTGATTTATTAATCTAGGTGACAAGGGCAAAAAGACAACTGTCTAGAAATATAAGAAAGATGAACAGAGAGAACAGAGAGGAATTTCTTGGATGCTAACATGCAGTGGTACAGCTGAATGTAACGGAATAAAACTAGGGAAGAACAAAATTTGGACAAAGTATCAGACAGTTTCTCAGAAACCACAGAATTCAATCTAGCAGGGAATTTTCAAATGGAGAATGAAAAGTCTCATCAAACAAAGAACTTAAATCAGGAGAGGGTAAAGTACCCAAAGGCAGGCTGTAGCAAACAATTGTGCACTTGCCCAAAGTTGAAGTACCTGGCCTAAGAGCTAATTTCCATATTTAAACTCCCTGATCCTGTGACTGTCCCAAAACACAACCCCATTAGTGGGTTTGCTCAGTTACTGGGTTCCTACATATAGTGGTATGTTTCAAGGGAATGCATATCACATATGCTTCAGTCCTGGTCCAAAGTCTATTCGTAAATAAAAGCTATCTGACTGCATGAGTTGACTATTTAAAGTACTCAGAGACAAGCAGATGCCTGATCTGCTTTCATATAAAAAATACTTCTTTTTCAGCAGACATGGTTTTTTAGTGACGTGATTCTTCAGTGTAAAGGTATTTTGTATATTCTAAGGAAAATGTGATTAAGTTATTTATTTGCTTATTCATGCCTACTGTCTTTTCCTTTTCAAATTTTCCATACTTTAACATGCATTCTCATGGAACACACTGGAACTTGTCTGGTTACAGTAGAGATCTGTTCATAGTGAAAAAGGAAGCTTTTAATGCTAAAGTGCACTGCAATGCTCAAAGACCTTGGTGTTAAAAGTAACTGGGGAAAAAAGACTGAAACTAGCATGTAAGTTAAGAGATACGTAGATATAATTTTTCTTTTAGGGGAAAATGTGACCTTATCAATACAGTGATCTCTGCATGTGCATGTATTTACAGTTACATGCTTTACCAAGTTCCCCATTTTTATGCCACCCAGGTAAGTCCCCTTTTATGAATATCTACCTTAGTCTTTACAAAAAAAAAAAACTGTTCCCACATTCTTCCAAGAAGAACAAAGAGGTGAAAGGTTTTTCAAAGTTTTCCTGTCCTTCTCACTTCCCCTAGGGCTGGTTGGAGAGCTGAGGAAGGAGGAAAGCTTACTGAGATGAAAGCTCCTGTTTTTACTGTAATAAAAGGTGGCAATCTTATCATGTATAGATGCTTAAATGATGTATAGACAAAGGATGTTTGCAGTGAAGATTGCCATAGGCAAAACAGCAGATCTAATCAAAAGCTCTACACGCATGGATGTAGCCAGCCGGTGGGAAAGGAAAGCACTCACAGCACAGAATCTGGAATTGCTCTTCTGTCATTTCACAGCTTCCCCACTGGAGCTCAGGAGAAATCAGGAGACTT
This sequence comes from Nesoenas mayeri, assembly GCF_963082525.1. Classification (NCBI taxonomy): domain Eukaryota; kingdom Metazoa; phylum Chordata; class Aves; order Columbiformes; family Columbidae; genus Nesoenas; species Nesoenas mayeri. Next base: position 64,638,524 of record NC_137544.1, on the reverse strand, counting down.
GGTATTTCAGACAGAGAGGTGCCTGGCCACCGCACTAACTCTATGACTGTCAAATAAAACGATTAATGTAATAGCGGTTTTACTTTTTTTTTTTTCTTTTTCTTTTTCTTTTTTTTTCTTTTTTTTCTTTTACGGAAGCACATGCTGCTAGCTACCTCGTATCAACAAAGTCGGGAGAATGAGGTGGTGTTTCTATGGAAAATGCTGTAAAAATATAGCTCTATTGTACCAAATAAATTACAGACCAAACAAATATGTAAAAAAATATAATTAACCTTTAGAACATTGGCATTTTCAAAACCGTCAAACGGATTAATTTATGTATGTCCTCAGGCATTCAAGGATTACTGAAAGTCAGGTCAGAAACCAAGAGAAGTAAAGCACTCTTAACTAAAGCTACTGCAGAGTTCCTCCTTGGCCCCACTGTGAGTAACGTGCTAACCTGGCTGTCCCAGAATAGTCAGAGGTATTACACAACCTGTGTGCTCCATCATCTGAGAACAATGACGGAGAACCACGAAGCACAGCGAGATGTGCTAAGGCGCCGTGGCAGACACACCTCGGAATTTTTTCTGGTAATTTTTGTTCATTTGCCTGGGGGATGAGGGTGTTTTTATCTAGCAACACAGGCATTTTAAACTGCACTCTCTTCTGGAACTGTCAAATAACAGTCAGTCTGTAAGTCAAGGCATGGGTTTCTTTGTTTGGTGGTTGTCTTTTTTTTCTGTGTGCCTCTGTCTCTTGCCCTTGCCTGCCTTACCTATTGAGACTTCAAATTCCTTGGGTGGCAGCACACAGCACGAGAGTTTACATGGTGCCAAGCGGAGCAGGATCCAGTTTGTGCTGGGCCATGCGAACTGCCATGAAGCAACGGATAAATAATAATAATGTACCATATGTCACTGTTGCAGAACCCTGCAGAAACCCAAGGGCCAGAGGCTCCAAGGGGACATGTTGGCAGGAGGAAAGCTGCATTGTGCTCCTCTGCCTGATAGGTGACAGGATTTGACTGCAGACACCTCCCAGCATCCTCATTCTTAATCTGTGACATAAAATGCATCCCTGGGCACAGACAGCAAAACTAACCCACCAGATTCACCTCGGCTCAACACAGCAGCACCTCCCGCTCCTCCAGCCCTCCTAGCCCCTCCAGGTTCCGGCATGAAATGCTGTGCTGTCTGCCTAGGGCAAGGCATCAGGATGCTTAATGGTCTACACTGCCCTCCAAGCCAGACACACAAGCTGAAACTCCATCTCTCCACATGCAACTTGGATATCTGGCAAGCCTCAGCGAGACACATTTTTCTCTTGGCCTCCTTTCCCTATTTCTAGGCCCAGTGTTCATATTCAAGAGAGCAGAAGAAGGCCCGGGTGGGGGAGGCTTGGAACGGACAGGCACACCAAACAAAGAGCTGTAGCCTGCACAGGCCCAAGGAAACTGGAAGGAAATGAGGATACATTCTCAGAAAATATAAAACCTGAGGAAATTTGTTTGTCTGCAGCATAAAAACAGATTTGGAAGGGTGACGGGGACTGACTGGCACTCAGCATCACATCATCTGAGGCAGGGAAGAGACATCAGGCAGGGGGCTGGGAAGCAGCTACCAGCTGCCCCATATGGTCAGCTCTTGGTAGGCAATTTGATTTTCATTTTCTCTGCTGATTGTGCTCATCCCAGTGGTATCTGGATGGAAAAACAATGGTGGAGATAATAGGACAGGATTGCCCAGGGCATTTTTAAGGGCTTGAGAGCCATTCATTCATAGATCAAATCTAGGCCAGGATGGAAGCAGGTAATCTGCTGACTGCTTGTTGGCTTATACGAAACGTTCCAGTGGTATTTCAAAAGTATCCACATAAAAATTGAATAATTCACAACTTTCTTAGCATTCTCAGCAGATAGCTCAGCCTCCACAGCCTCTCAGGACTCCACAGCCTCTTAGTACAAATAAATTTAAGCACGCAAGTCTATGCAGGTTCCGGGTGTAATTGTGGTCTATCCTGAAAATGGTTTGAGGCAGTGAAGAGTAAGGTAAGGTGTGGGAAAGATCCTATGATTGTACCTATTCTGAGAATAAAAGAAGCCCTTCATTCTCCTAGGCTATTAATCTAGTACCTTCCATGAGCACAAACTTAGAAGAGTTAATTAGATACTTGACTTTCTATTGTCTTCCATGTGTTTGCAGGATAATAAGTGACAATGGCAGCTTACTATATCCCATATTCTATTGCAGTTTGTCTTGCAGAAACAAGAGAAATTGTTATTGTTGTCATCACTTTAAAATAAATTAATTACCTCTAATAGTAGAAGAAGTCCTCATACTGTTATGAAACAGTCGTCCTCAACTTATCATGTTAACTAACGCTTCCTTTCCACCAGCTTTCTCCACAGACCATCAAAGTAAAGATTAACCAACAAATGGCCAAACACTTAGATAAAAAACAATCAGGAAAAAATCACCTTTTTGGTGTCTCCTGCCAGATGCAAAAGAAAGGACATTATACAACCTCAGTGGTTCCACCCACATACCTGTCAATGCCAAACTTGGCTCTGGTACCTATGGTTCACTGTCATTCCTCTAATGAAAAAGTGATCTTACAGTGACCAGATATCACAGTGGAGTAAATAAATGGCTAATTAAAATGGAGGGAAATTATGATGAGTATTTGCCAGAACACCCAAAGACATGCCCCAAAGCATTTTTTAAATAAAAATTGCACAAAAACTATAAAAAGTGTTTCCCATTTCTTATTCAGGATGGAATTAATCTGCCTATTTATAGGGATGTTAAAACACCACATGGTGAGACAACACAACCCACATCTACCTAGGAGTCAGGAGACATCTATGGCCCTAAACAAACCATCCATGCTTGTTGTTCCTCCCACCCTGTCTCCCCTTTTTAAAAGCATGAGGCAGGTACCATGGCTCATGCTCTACATGGGACTTGTAGACAATACTGTAACATGACTAACACCAACAGCTCTGAATTACGGAGGAAGAGCCTTTAGCAGCAGCTGGGGAGAGCCACGCCAGAGAGCGACAACCAAAGAAATTGTTAACTCAACCAGAAACTCGAACTGATAGGAAGGTTTCCAATTTGGATGAAAACATGACCACCACAGACCCTTCTACAAGGACAGCCAGTGTGTTCTGCCAGGAACGTTCAGCCTTCTAGGGAAGGCTCTTCTCCTCGCTCTTCCACTGAAATCCCCATTTCTGTATGTGCGTGTGTGCATGAGCACAAGAATGGATGAGAGGCCAGCTTTTATCGTAATGTGCAGGGCGGGTGATTCAAGTCTTTGTGTAGGAAGTTGACTCACCTCCTTCTGAGCAAAAAAAGTGTTCAACACAATTGCAATTCCCTCTTTTTCACGTGAAGTCAGGCAATGTACACAAAACCTTCCAGCTCACTATTTCCTAAACAGTGAAAAACGTGCTTAGAAAGTTTAGCTATAAAAACCTGCAACTGCAACAAAACAGGTTTGCCCTCCGTGTCAGGTATCAGGAATCCGGGTGGCGCAGCAGCAGGCAGGAAAAGTGGAAGGTGGGAGGAGAACAAGCGAGTTGGCTTGAGGGGAGGGGGCTGAGTGTTTCTGATTTAATAATGCACTAGTAAACAGGCACAGAAATGCAGTGCAGTAAGAACGTGTGTTATCCTTTGGAGCCTACTGCTTTAAATTTGCGCGCTGTAGCTTGAAGCATTGCACAAACTCTTGGTCTGCTGACTGCCTCCCTGGAACACAAACACACGGGTGATTGGGAAAGCTGTTTTTCAGCTTGCCCTCTGTCGTTTCTGCCGCGCTGCTTTTGGTGTTTATTTATTTTTAAACAAGTGTCGTGTACACGGGAGGAGTAAAAAAAAAAAAAAAAAAAAAAAAGGAAAAAAGGCATTTTTTAATCAACACCTATTTCCTTCCAGGACCCTGTGATCCTCTATTGATTCCCATTAAAATGCTTTTCTTTTTCTTTGCCCCCTCTGCTGATCGAATTTCAGATCAGCCAGGATATGCAACTAACCTTCCGGCACAACTGAACCCAACTGACTCAGAGAGATCAAAAGGCTTGATGCATTCATTAAAATTTAGCACAGCCCAGGCAGGATCTTTAATGCAAGATCTCCCTTTGCATTGCAATTACTGTGGGGGAGAGGAATTCTTATTATTTTTATTTTTTGCAAATGTTCTTGCTTTTGCTTTTCAAGGCGGGGGGGGAGGAAGAGAAAAGTGGTGGGAGGGAATGAGAACAAAAGAGAGAGATCTTTTTACCCAAGGATGACGTCAGTTTGATTTTACTGACAACTATTGATGCATGTGGAGCAATCGCAGGCAGATTCCCCCACCCCCTGCCTGCTGGCGCTGCTCGGGGAAGCAGTGTACGTTATGTACGTTATACACGTTAACAGCCCACGGCGCGTCCCTTCGCACACGTCGGAGCTACACACGGGACGCGACCAAGCCCGGGTCACCCCGCCCGGCCCCGCCACGGCGGGAGGGGGCGGAACAGCCCGCGGGCACAGCGCCGCGACACGGCCCCGCACCAGGAATGTTGCTCGTTACCGCGGCCTCCGAGGGGACGCGGACACAGAAAATCGTGCCCGTACCCTGGCTGCCGCTGGGTGCTGCCTGCCCGCATCCAGAGTCCCCCAACTCGGTGGAGGGACTGGCGGGTCCCCCCCAGGCCCGGAGGGGGGTGGGGAAAGGGGCGGCCGCCCGCGCGCCCACCGGCCGTCCCGCCTCCCGCGGCTGCAGGGGGGAGCGCGGAGCCGCCGGCCAGGGGCCCGGCTGCACGCAAAACCCGGCCTGGATCGGGCCGGGGCCGGGACGCGGCGCTGCTGGGGGGGCGGAAGGGAGGGCTCCGCGCCGGCTTACCGCGGGGGCGGGAGGGAAAGGCGCAGGTCCCCGCGGGGAATGGGCCTCCGTCCGTTAAAAGCCGACACGCTGCCTCCTACGGCCGGGCTTCAACTTCAGAAAGTCGGGGCTTAGTGGGGGCTGAAGCTGCTCTGGCTGAGCCTCTCGAGGGGCTCCCCGCTCCCACACGGGCAGGACTGCTCCCCTCGCTTCACTGTCTTCAGCATCCCGAAATTAGAAACGCTCTGTAGGTTCAGAACCAATTGCTAGGAGGGTTTTAGAAAAAACAGAAAAATCTCTTGTTTTGTGCCGCACAGAGGGTCTGAACTGGTGGCCCGTCAGTGGCCTCGGGATGCTGGGCACCCCCACGGTCGCCGTTACATAGCCCCCCTTCAAATGGGATCCCTTGGACCTTCCTTGGGGAGCAGGTGTGGGGCAGTGCCCGCCCTTTCAAGCCGTGAGTTGCTCTCTGAAAACACTCAAGTGTTCTCTTAAATGCCACACAACCCGCCCCAGCCTGCTGCGACTGGGATCCTGCACAGGCCGGCCTGGCAGCTCAGGAAGCTGAGCAGGACTCTGGGCGTCCTGCCTGCCTGGTTCCCTGTGGCCCAGCCTCAGGCTGACCATGCGACGGTCACTGCTGTCACTCGCTGTTACATTTCAGTGAAATGGGAGAGATTTTTTAGTGTGGATGTTACCCCTCCATGAGCCATCTTCTGTGCAATATGTTTCTTCTCTTACATATTAAATTTCATCCACTAATTGACAAGTACACATCTTACTTGGAGTCCTGCCCATTTTCAACATTGAGCATGTGGCTCTCTGAAAAAGGTGTAGCCGTGATTTACGCTGCTGTGCAATTTTCACTCATTTCATAAATGTACTTTTCGTAATACAGTGTTGTCGGCTCTCATGATTTTTTTTGTGATGCTACTGTACTGTGGTAGAAATTCTGTAAAGCTCCAGCTCCACAAGTCAAGTAAGAATTTCGGCTTTCATCTGAAAAGAAAAAAGTCTGTTTCTGGTCCTTTTATTTGCAGCACAAACTTACGTTGTATGATGTAGCAGCTCTGGAACCAAAGGGAAAGAAACATAAATGTATTATTATGACCATCGTTGGTATTGTTTTATTTTAGTTCTCTGGACACTTGTGTCCCTGATTCTTTATAGCCTGGCAATACTTAATATGAGACAGGGATAAATAGGTTTGTGCAGCTTTCACAAGCCCTTGTTGTCTCCTTATCATCCTTGGATGTCTCAAATATATTTAAAAGTGAGACAAATAAGCATTATTACTTATTGCTTACACTATTTGCACTTGCGATTATGATACACACACAGAGCCATGGTAATTTTTTCTGCAAAATCAAGGTGTGTATCTGTTATTGTGTTGCTTTGAGGGTGTGTAGTTCTGGTAGCTGAGTATATGATTCTGTCTGGATGATTACTTTTCTGTAAAAATAAGTCATTCATTATTTTCACAGGTTAGTATCTCAGTAGAAGGCTGTGTTGTACTAGGAAGAGGCCATTTTCTCTAGCTGTTTGTAGCATGTTATAGCTTTTCACAGTTTGCCATGGGAGAGATCTTCAGGAATTTTTCAGTCCCTTTTTCTCTCAGCCATTTCCATGCAGAATCTACAGGTGAAAGAAATGACTGTTTACGGAGGCTTACTTTGTCTTAGTTCTCCATCATCGAGATGGAGATCGAGGTATATTTGTTGTACCTTTCCATACCTATTAAGCAAATTTTCCCTTACTATTTTTTACCCTGAGAACATTCATCTGTGTCTTCTCAGTTCTGATTCCTCACCTTGTCACAGGCATGCCACCTACACACACACTCATACCTGTACTCTTCACCTTTCAGAAGATGCTGGCCATGCTGTTTGGGAGGAGTGCCCATCCTTTCTCATGGGGCTGCGTTGCCAACATCACAGTTTGGGCCACCCATCCAGTGACCGCCTGAATCTCTTTGCGGGTATATTCCTGTTCCCCACTCCCTTGTGCCCCCTCGTTTGGCTGGTTGTAACATCCACCTCGTCGCAGGCACCGAGTTCCATGGCAGAACCAGAGGAAGAGGTGGGTTTGCTCCATTGCAACCATGGCAACGCTTTCCAAAGATGCAGCCCACAGTCCTTGTGAGTCTTCCAGTTTTCCATGGCAGCCTTTTTTCTCAGAGGCTACGTCTACCCCAGGAATAAGCACGTTGTGCAACACATAAGTCGCTATTCAGTGAAATACATCTTTACTGTATACTAAACCAGCTGAGCTTTAATCAGGAGTGGTAGGCTACATGTAATGATGTGAACTTCATTTAAGAATTGAGCAAAAGGGAGAGGTGAAGAGAGTTCGTTTAGCTTCTGTTTCAGAAAGGCCGTGTCTTATTCAATCAGTCAAATTTTTTAAAAGCCAAAATCTTGATTGTGTTCTCGCTTATTGTTAAAGAAGCACAGAAAAATACTCTTTGGTCTTTATGCTGCCTGTCTCTTGAAGAAATGTGATTCCCCTCAGGCCTCACACTTGGACACCTGTGGGCATAGGGAGGTTAGAAGCAAACATTTTGGTTCGCTTTCCTGCTGTACCAAACCAAATTCTCCCAAATTTTGAGAATGTTCAAGTGTGACTTGAAAGTTGTCTTTGTATGCTTTAATAGGGCTTACTCTATCACACATTCATACAAGAAATCTCAACAGTTTGAAATGATGCACACAGAAGGATGAGCCTGAAATATTGTGAGCCAAAAATTATTTTGTGGATGAGAGAGAAGGAGGAGGAAAATAAGCTTTTAATGGAACCTTATAGCCTATAGCGGGGGTGTCAAACTCATTTTCACCGGGAGCCACATCAGCCTCGTGGTTGCCTTCAAAGGTAACTCCTACATTTATACAGTCCTAAAATTACATTTGTCCCTTTGAAGGTAACCACAAAGCTGATGTGGCCCCTGGTGAAAATGAGTTTGACACACCTGGCCTATAGTACTAAAGTCAATTAGAAGAGCTTCTACTGCCTGTAGTGGCACCGGATGTGGGAACTGATCTCTGCAGTCAACCTGTAGCCTGAATTAATACTGTATTATGCAGTAACATGTTTTTTCCAATGCTGTGTAGACACTCACTTCCTAAATTTGAGATCTTGACCCGTATTTGTATTCTGAGTTCCTTTTGAGTTGATCAATGAAAAGACACTAGACGGACTCTCTTATAATATGCATCATGCCCGGCTTGTGCAGTGGCACGTTGCCACGGGTTTGTTCCGCTGGTACCACTGAGGTCTATCTGTCTTTTAACCAAAGTTGCTTCCACTGGAATATTTCTTAATGGAAACACATCATAAGTTGGTAACAAGTATTTGACACAGAGCCTAAATTTTGAGGTAAATGTAGCAAGAATCCTTTAAACTTACTTTGTCTCCCTTGTTTGCAACCTTCAACAGGAGAGCTTTCTTTTTCTCTCACGCGGAACTTGTAGATCATCAGTTTGTTTGAGAGCATGAGATGTCTTTCCAGCTGGAAAAGCCAATGCCATTGCTGTCGAATTAACTGAGAAGACAGTTGTTCCATGTGCTCACGCTGATTTTATGTGGGATATCTCATTATACTGGGAGCAGTTTTGTTATCTTAAATCATAAAGGAGCTTAGTTTTCTTAGTGTCCAAATTCAACTCATTTGTCAATGTGATACAATTTATTATCTTCATCAGCTCATTTGCTTTTCCTGAAGGGGAAAAAAGTTGAACCTCACTTTTTTTTATAAAAGTCAGGATTTTTTGTAATTAGTAGAAGTTCTGTTTAGCCAGTGCTGTGAAAGGTGTCCTTTCCACTCTACATGTACGTGATGAAGAACACATTTGCTACTCGAGTACTGTTTTCAGTAGTACCTTTTTGTCTAAGATGGAAAGGGTCCACCATAAGTCTTGGACTGACAGACATCCTCCTGAAGGAGAAATTACCCTTTCAAGATATCCCCAAGAGCTGTATCCAACCACAGCATACTGTAGATGTTACATTTTTTTGTACATTGCAGCTTTGCCAACATTCGAATACAAGCCATAATTCAGTGGGTGCATAAATAACTTCTATTCAGAGAGGTGGATGCTGTGGTAGCAGGCCAAATGGTAAGCCTTGTCAGTGCCTGCATTTTCACTTTATCGACCACACAACATAATATGATGCTCCTTATTTAAATCCTCCATGCAGATGTCGTACTGGGTTCATAGACAAGCAATTGGATTTGATGATATGTACAACACTGTAGCATTCATTCATTCTTGGGATAGTGTGGATGTGCATGTAGTGATCATGGGGTTACGATTCTCAGCAGTGGGAGATGAATAAGCCTGTGGGTCACAATGTAAATTTAAGCTGCCGAGGGGTGAGCATTAACTTACATGCCAGTTTAGATTGATATAATAATTCTTTATAGGGACGGAGCATGATCAGCTGTAAAAGAGTTGTCCTTGTACCTGAATTGTTTTAGAGCAGCAGAGCTTTATGCTGAGTTAACAGCATGCTGTTAAGAATCAGTACCAATGTAAACACAGAGAATGATGGCTTTATGTTGGCCGTTATGTCATGCAGTATTTCACAGTTGTCGAAATCATTTCATTTTCAACCAGGTTGCTTTGGCTTTGTCAGTCTATCAGCAAAGACAGAGAGAAGTGCAGCACTGAAAATGAAATGAAACTCCCAACTCTCCAGATACATAAGTAACGGCACTTCCGCTGAGCTGAAATTCTTTAACAGCGCTTAATAATTCCAGCTAATATAATACAAAGTCATTTGCCATTTCACTTTTTTCTTGGAAGTTCATAGTCATATTGCTAAGCTGTTATATTAACTTATGCCACTCTAAGTCAGAGGGAACAAGGAAAGGAGTGAAATAAGCTAAGGAAAAGGGGAACACAGAACACAGAGAAGGACTATAATGAGATGAGAATTAGGAAGGAGAAATAGGGGACATCAGAAGAGCAAAAGGTTAAGGAAGAAAAGGAACAGTATATCATAAGAGAGGCAAGAACAAAAACAAGGGAGATGCTACAAATTTCAAATAAAATAGGAGAGATAAATACACAAGATGGAAAAAAATAAGAAATGCCTTTCATTTCTTGCGGGAATATTTTAGGCTCATCGGTAGCAATCCTCCTTACTGCAATTCACTGTTTGGCTCATACCTCAGAAATACACCTCTGTGTAATGAGTTTCCCCCTTTCATTTTGACACCTGGCTTGCTCTTGTATAGGACTAGGCCTCCAGAGGTCACTGAGGAGAATTGGTTTCTAATAAAGCTCCTCCATACCAGAGTTCAAAAGCTCTCCCACAAAGTAGGGCACAATGAAAACTGACACCGCCAAATGGCTCTAGTTTCCCTCTTTTTTTTTTTTTTTTATGTTATGCACCTTTTTTTGGCATCTGCATATCTGACTTTAATTTTTCTTCTGAATACTGAGCATATGGCATGAAGAAGTAAGCTATAACCACACTTTATGTATATATATCAAAAACTACAGTGACATAGCTTTTTGTAAGGTGTTTTTTTCTAATTGTGTGAGAATAAGCAGATGTGAGACGCTTCCTCTATTATGAACATTTATATGAGCTGTGTGGTCAGAGGTGCTTAGCAGTGAATTTGGCTCAGGGCAAGGGAACAACAGCAGTAATGTGAGGGGTGATTTACTCCTGTTAACACTTTTCAGAATTGGCAATAAAATCAGTTCAGTGCTCTTAAGATGGGAAGGGCTGGATTTTAAGCAAAATATGGAGGATATATTATCAACCTGAAAAGTGGGCAAGTGAAAAACTGTTATTATTAATACTTTAAAAAATCAATTTATATTTCCAACAAGTGAATGATAATGAGAGGACTGCTCCCTTTTCCTAGCAATGATTAAGTTTTCTTTGCCCTTCTGGTTTGGCTGCTTTTAGGCTATTGCTTATGTAAAACAGAACACCTCCTAAGCTGTCGTTTACTAAACAGAATCTCTGGCTTCTGATCTCATGCTACACAAGGAGGTGAATTGTATTCTGTGTGAGGAGCTTTAAATATGAGCATAATGGAAGGGGAATATTCACTGAAACAAAGATACACCTCCAGAAACAACAAAGACAGAAAGTCTGAGGTACTTAAATTTGAATGTTCATAGTTGAAAAGTAGAATTCAAACATGGAAAAAAAAAAAAATCAACTTTCATTATTCCCATAGGTATTTATTTTAGCAATTTGTATTTCACTTTTCTCCTCTCTTAGCAAAAGCAAAGTGGTGGCAGAGTTTGTTGAACAGAGGACAGTTCTGTTCTGAAGTGATGGAATCCTTTCCTGAGAGATCAGTTTCCAAAGGTGACAATTTGGGGGCACAGCCCGGAAACTATGAGCTGGCACTGATGAAGTCCTGGCCATATCTAGCTGCACTGTCAATAGGAAAGGTTGCTCAAGAGTGTGGCTATACCTCCAACACATGAGCATGTAGGGTGCATGGCATAGGCCTTAACGGGTATCCAGTCTTTCAGGCACACTGGCAAATTTGTGCTTCATTCCAGGGTGGGAGAATCTTGCCTTCAGTGCAAAAAGCAGCTGGTGGTATCTACCCACTGATGTGTCATAAAGCTGGCAAATGCCAAGTGTCTGTGTACCGCATATGGACAGAAGCAGTCTTTTGTGGTAGCCATCAGCTGAGAGGAGGAACCAGCTCAGTCCCAGGAAATGTAGACAAAAGTGTAAGTGCAATTCTTGCTCCTATAGGCACAAATAATTCATCTTGCCTGTCATAGCAGAGCTGCTGAGAATCGCTACAGGCGATGTGTTGCAATACAGGAATGACTCCAAGGAGCTACTGCAGCGGAGTTTGACCCACGCTGATGCAGTAGAGTTAGAAGTGCAAGGCCAAATGAGAGAAAATCCTCGGACAGTAGCACATGAGACTGGACATACTGTTGAACTGTTGGACATCGTTATTTGAATTGTGATACATTATTCTCTGTGATCTGCATGTGGACATGGTATGAGGACAGAAGTCCTCAAGAATAAGTGGAGGCAGAGATAAAATGTGGACATGAATGAGGCAGTTTGCTTTAGATCCTGTGCTTGGGGGGTTGGCAAAGATCCCTACTCATTCCAGCCTAATAGATACAGGGTCATCACCAAAACCATGCACCAAGCACATTGAATTGCCACTGCGTTTGTCCAGCTGCGAGATGTGCAGAGCTCTGCCTACTGATTGAAGACACAGGGACAGCAATAACTTGCTCTGGAGAACTTAGAGGAGCCTCCCTCTGTTTACAGGGGATAAGGGTTGTGTCACATACTCTGAGGCAACCCACCTGGCATTTGCCTGGCAGCTGTGTAGAAGGTTATAGTAGTGTGTGTCACGGCAGAGAACCTCCTCCTTCAAGAAGGAGTGTCTTTGATGAAATTAGCAATTGGGATGTGCCAGAAATGTGCTGGGCAGGAGCAAAGGGAAAATAAGTAGCTTTTCTCAGAAATTATGAGGTAATTGCCTTTTCTCTTTAGAACCAGGCACGGAAGTCCCTGGCAGACAGCAATACCTGAGAAACCTCTAAAGTGAAAAAGCACTCATATTTCTTCCTGAAAACAGAAGAGCTGAAAAAAAAAAGGATCCACAAGAGATGCTTCTTCTAAGGAACTCTTTGTGGAAATGTGCTTCACTATTAGACACTCTGAAGGCACCAAACATGGTTGTTCAGAACCTGTCTAAGAGAGGGACAGGGGCTGCCTATTCTGTCCGTGGCAGAGGAGGGAACTGGGGCTCTCTCATGGATGATTTGCAAATATCCAAAAGAGAGCCCTGCTTGTAGTCTGGGGGGCTAAAGGCCCAGTTAGTTAGAGAATAAATATGGTATTTTGTGTAGTGCCATGTCACACAGAATATATTCTCCCTAGAGAGCCGTGCCTGGTACCTGCATTGTTTTCCTCATTCATCATACACCAGGCGTGCATTAGTGACAGCACCATAGGAAATTGTATTCTTCATGCTAAATTGCATGTATCTACCTGTCAGAAGCCCACATGTTGTCCCAATAAGGGCCAAGGCTTAACTGCCTCTTAGTAGTCTGGTGCAGAAGCGCACATTACACAACTACCCTCTGTGTTCAAACGAGCCAATACCTCAGACAGAAGCTGTTGCAAACCAGGATGGCAGCTGTCTGCGGGTATAATCACCACTGAAGACATACTGCCAGGGCTTCTGTGTCCTGCTTGCACAGCTAGGGGCAGAGCACTCAAATATTTCTAAAGCTAGATATGCAAATGCCTCTGGAATGAAGCCTTTTACAGTTCTGCTCTCATTAACCTGATTTGCATATGTAAATGACCTCTTGCCACATGGTAATGAGGTCTGCTCATGCAGAGATGTTCAGCATATGAGCAGAGGGGTTTCAGTGACAATCGGAATATTTTGGCCAAAGCAGCTGGTACAGGGACAGGACCAAGAAAGAGGTAGACACAGGGTCCAGGGATAAGAGGGTAGAGAAGCAGAAGGAAGAAAAAGAAAATCAAAAGTTGCAGATGCTTCTTTCAAATGCCAAGAGCATCTGCAGTTCTAGCGCCCCATCCTTTATTGCAGCAATTTCATAGAGGAGCCTGTGAAATGAGTGCAGCTGGAGGACACTGACAATTGGGAAGTGACCTGTGGCATAGAGCTACCCAGAAGATTGTGGACGTCTGGCTATCCTGGAGCAGCAGACGCATGGTCTAGCATTCACTGGCTGGTTTAAAGCAGTGTCTTCTAGCGACTCCTGTGAGCACCATCACAGAGAATAGGGAGCTGGATACATGGCGGTGGGTCAGTCCTTCTTCGAGAGCAGTTTTCACTTTAAACATTTTTCTGTGAATTTCTCCTTGTCACCAGCACACTCATCCAGAGGTGACATTTCTCACCACAATATGCTGTTTAGCCTCTCATCGGGGATATTTCATACCTATGCCTCACTTAGTGCATATGGAGCCAAGACAAAATCCTTCCTAGATTAGCCTCCTTGGATTTTGTGCCACTTTTAGAGAAGAAATGACTGCTTGTCTCCTGAGATATCTGTCTTCCTACTTGCCATGTTTAACTCTTGCTTCCTACTTCTGCCACAGAACACTCAGCTGCTGAGGGTTTGCTGATTCAGAGCTCTCCCAAATCCATGTGACCAAGCACCGTCCTTATCCAGCTCAGAAAAAGAAAAAGAAGTTATATCAGCTCCATTCAGACTCACTCAGTTCTTTCAGGTGGGGATATGGCCATCCTTTCACAGGAGGAAACAGCTGTGGAGGCCAGGACTTCTCAAAGCCAACTAGAAGCCAGTGCGGCTAGCAGCCAATATCTGCTGTGGCCAACAGAAGTAAATAATTGTGGGATAACTCAGAATTTGCCTGCATAAAAGCTTTTGTATGTCCAGTCAGTTGACTGCCAGTTTGTATTGGTACTTGGGAAGTCACATGTGGCTGGTCTCTTTTTGTCACTGGAAAAATAATATTAGCCAGGATCAAATAACCAGGGCTCTGTTCAGAGCTTGTAAGCAACCAAACTGCAGTTAAAAAAAATATATAGTAGGGATGCTTATCACAGTCATTAAACAAGAACCTGTGTTTCTGTCATTGTAAGCTAGCCAGAATTAGCTAAAATAATTAAGTTACAGTAACAGTGAAGGCAAAGCAACTTGCATATTAGGTTAATTTAGGAAGTTGAAATCAAGCCTATGGAGGAAATTAATTGATTTCATGACTACTTTTTGGTTCACTTCCACTCGGACCGAGGGGAAGATAATGCATATGGGAGACAGAGAAACCTGACACACTTGTGTTTCATTACCTGTATGCTGCTGACAGAAACATATGCAGTGTGACTACATGCAATGGTTAACTTCAAAGCACTAAAAACTGATTGTCGAACATGCTCCATCCTTTCTGCACATCAGTAGGCAGTTCCTGGAGCAGCCACTGGCCCAAGCCCAACTCATCTGTGTTCCACCCTTCATAATGTGGTCATTACATGGAGAAACGATGGTGTAATCCCTTCCTGTCATGTCCACCAGCTTAAACATGAGATTCAATCTTATTGTATTTGCACAGTCAGTATCGTATTTCCCAGTCAGTAATATCATCCAGACTCATGATTGTCCCTTCCTAAAAAGCCTTCAGGACTGGACCCTAATTTTCTAAGGTTACATCTGAAAGCCCTCTCAACACTTAGTGCTCAGCTTTTAACAGAAGCAACCATCTTGCATATCTACGCTAATATTAATTTGTTTGGTGGTTGTAAGGAAAGAGGGATGTGCAGACTGACCTACAAATGAGTACTGTCTGAAAAGCATAGTCTGGGCCTGGCGCTTATTCATTTGAATAAATCAGGAGGATCTGGCAGAGCACACAAGGTCCTCTGAGTGTTTCTGTATAGCCTGTCTGAGCAGCAAGCCCTTAACCACACACTCAGACAACCTCTGGGAGCACTCAGTCGATTTGGGCAACTAACGACCTGTCCTGAATACTGAGCCTTGAAGCATTTGCCATTCAGAAAAGGCTGTCAGCCAACTAAGCCAAAAGCTCATGGAAATTCCCTCACTCACAGGGTGCCATCCTTAGAACACCTTTTGTTTAACTTAATTTTTGTTGTTTAGTAGGCAGGCTTTTTTGTTTGCACCTTATTTGTAGGGACTTTATTCAGACAAGAGTTTTATGGGGCTATTCTGAGAGAAGGCATTTAATTAATTCCAGACCTTTCTCTTCCTCCCTTTTTTGTTCAGCTTAGGTATACCATCTACATACCTGTCTCTAACAATTGAGGTAAAATTCCTATGAGGCTTCTAAGAAGCTTGGTTCATCTTTCATTAGATCACAGCAGAACTGAACCATATCCTCCCGTTGCTAGTCATTTTTTGAACTAGGCTTTTCCCAGTCTCACAGGGGTATGTATGTGAGCTGGAAAGCTTCACAATGCATTAAGATTTCATGAGGGCCTAATTCTGTTCTCTCTTACACTGCCCTGAATCTTCAGTGTGCAGCGCTTCCACTTCAGTGTCACATAACAGAGAAAGCAGTAAGGCTCCAAGTAGCCAAGCTCCACTGAATGGACCAACTGAAAACCGGTGTTCTAGCCACTCAGTTTGTGATTTTTATCTTCAACAGACAAAAGTTCAGTGTCATTACTTCACTTCTATTAGATAAGTGTTTTGGAGACAGGAAAGACATTTTGGCTTATAGTAAAAACTTTTATTCCAAATGTGCTCTTGTCTTTGTTTTAGGAAAAAAAAAAAAAAAAAAAAAAGCACAATTTGAGGGATCTTATTTAGTATTAAATGGTCAATGTGTCTTCATTATTTTGGCAGGGCTACATTGCATATGGTGCTTCTGTACGAAGTCATGCAAGAAGGCACAGAATTCTTCCCTTCTTGGCCTGTCCTGTGTCAAAATATAATTGCAGACTTTGTGCTCTCATGGGAGGTACCCACTCCGAACAGGACCAGGACATCTTGTAGACCTGGGATCAACAAGGAGTTCCACTCAACGAACCATTATTAGAAGAGTAGACAAGACAAAAAGTTACATCATAGAATCAGTTCCCTGCCTCCGCAAAGAGCTGTGGGCATCTCAGTTGCTTCTCTGCCTGTCTGCAGCATACAATTTAGTCACCAAAAAAATAACTGCTGTGGTTTTAAGGAAAGTAACTGATGAGAAACCGAGTAGATGGAGGAGTTCTTAAGTAGGTAATTAGACAAATAAGAGGGGAGAGGATTACATGATACAAAATGATTAATAGAAAAAGTAGGTCAGGAATTTCTGTTCTCACTATATCATGACGCAAGAACAAAATGACATGCAATGAAGTTCAGAGGTGAAAAACTCAAAGCTAATGAGAAAATGGTGTCATGTAGCTGGTAATTATCTAGTGGAAGCCTTTCGCTCCTGAAAGTCCCTGATGCCAAGAATTTATCAAGTTTAGCATTGAGACTAAACTATCAAAAATTGTCATAGTCAGGGATAATAACAACTTCACAAAGCAAATGAAAATTTGCTTCTGGTTTTAATCCAGTGTTAACTATGAAGGTGAATTCCTTCAGCTTTGACACCTTCCTTTGAGCTAATGGTAACGGCCACTGCCTGAGATAGGTCACTGGGACAGAGAGATCTGAGTCAGCATGATGATTCTTGTATTCTTATGTCCACAGAAAAGTCTCCTTTATTTTTGGTCTGGGGTGCAGGACTACGTCCCATCCCAGGGGTGTTTACAGGCTAGGCTTGCATGAAGAGTTACAGCCCCCTGCAAATGAACACAGCAACAAAGGCAGTTTCTCCACAGCCATAGGAGCTCTCCAGCTAGAGGAGGATTTGCCCCCTGCAACAAATACCACCTTTCTCCACAAGATTTTCAAAGGCATCCTTGTTACCTGTCTTGGAAAATGGGCCGTCTGTCTGCTGATCTTTAAGCCTCTAGGATCCTTCTCATGTCACCAGGAGCTCAAAGATCTGAGCTCATTATTGCTGCTGTTCCATCAGAGCATATTTGCTGCAAGTGCACATTTTTTCTGGACCTTACATATTATTACAGACATTCAAAGCCAACTCTCTCAAGCTGACCCGAGTGTATTATGGTGCATTTAAATCTGATGTAAATCATAAATTTGCTGAGGACAAGCTGCTTTATATTTTCAATAAACTTTGGTTCGTGTTTTTTAGTGTGCTTTAGAGTTTTACACACCTTCATCAAAACCAGATGATTTGATTATTTTTCTATATTCATAGTACACCATTACTTTGCCTGCATGTTTACAGCAGCTATTAAAACAGATGAAAGCCACTGTGTGCTCCAGAAGGATCAGGAAATCACATCCACCAGTGAAACACATTAATTTTCAGCCCATTACAGCAAGAGGTGCAAGAAAAAAATCATCAAGAATCAAAAATATTGGATAAAGTTGTATTACCTGAAGCACATGGATGAAGGTCTCTTAGAGTTTGGTGGCATTCCTTGTGATCGAGGTGATGACAGAGCCTGAATTCTTGTCATATTTGAAAGAGAGCTACCTGCAGAAACTGTCAGCACTAATGTCAGTTCAGCTGGCACTAAAATCCAGAAATTATTTATATGTTCCTAAATAAATATATTTCCTGGAAAGAACCTTCCAGGCTGTGCAGCTCTGGGATTTACTTATGTGCACCTTCCTGACATGGGATGCTGAAGTGCAGTTACACAGTAAAGGAATCTGCATTCTGTATTAATATGAAAGGGCGCATCTCAACCAACACCCACAGTCTGCTTAAGGCACACCAGGTTTGGATTTTACTTGAAGACTTTGAAAACATCAGCATCTATCAAAGAAGCTATAGATTTTGGATTCTCTGTCACAAGCACACAGTGCTGTTATATACTGAAAATATGAGCTCCCAACTGATAGAGATCACAGTTCTGAGTTTACTAGTGCTTTTAAGCCTCTTCCAGCAAGCAGTGAAAGAAGGCAATTGACAAGGATCCAAACCGCTGGATACAATTGCAGCACCTGGAGCATGGAGATGTGAAACGATGATGATCTCACTACCTATAGGTATCAATTTAGATTCACTCGCAGTAACACCTCACCATGATAAATTTCTTTGTTGGCAGAAATGAAAGTTTGGAGAAATTTTCATAGGAATGTTAATTATTTTTAAAATCAATTCACTTACGAATAGAGCTCTTACTCATGCTGCCTGGCATGCTTTGTAAGTGCCTGCAGCCCTGGTGAAAGCTGAGACATTTAGGCTCTGTCTCTGCTGGGAAGCGAGTGCTGCACACAACGTGCCTCCAAGTCCTGTTTCCACAAGTGTCCAGACCAGAGACCTAGCTGAAGCACATCACGTGGCTCTTCTAGCCCTTGCGTTCAAGCGTGCTTTCCTGGAAAATACAGGCATCAAAGTGGCAGGAAGAGGAAGTGCCTGGTTCTAACCCTGATAGGGAGTCAGGATACAGCCGTAGTGCGCACGTGGCCCTGGCAAGAGCCCCACCGCTTTTGATACAGCTATTATGTCAGTCTGGCAGTTTTTCTCATGCTAAAAGACACAGTCCTATCCCCCGTTTCCTCACCCCCATTTCTGGCGTGTAGTTGCATCCTCTCCACTGCACTAGCACTTTCCAGTCAACTGAATACTTACTCGGTTCAGGTCACTACACTCCATTTTTTTCTTCTGGGTTAGTTTTCTGCCACTTTTGTGAGCTGGATGGCTTGCTGACAGGACAGATGGGTGCAGCAGGGGCAACTGAGAGGGGACAGAACGAGGAGTGGGAGCAGGGAGGAAAGGAGCAGGATTTTCCCTCTTGGCAGCAGCGAGCTGTAGATCAGCTCAGCTAAAACACGAAACCTCGCCCTACTACAGCTTATCCTAAGGGCATGGCCAGTGGAAGTGCCTTCTAGTTTCACTTACAACTACATACCTCTCAGATTTTTCACCTTATGTGCTTATATAGTATGTTGTAACACAGCCACTTCATTTAAATTTAAAGGTGTTTCCCTTTTCTGAGTGTGGTGAAGGCTTTGGAAAAACTTGTTCATAGAAGGGGAGGAGGAAATTTTTTTAAAAAATAAAAAGACCAAAAGATGACATTGGCCTGTAAAGGAGCTAATTATAAATGGTCTCCTTATCCAGCATTTTAGAAAAATAAGGCTTATGTCAAAAAATAAGGTTCAAAACAGCCTCCAAGCATCTATTAACCTGAGTAATCAACACTTCCACTGCAGGCCACTGAAGGTCTTGCTGACTTTGGCAGTCTTACAGGAGGGGAAAGTGCATTTTCACACACCTCCCTGTTCTTCAGCAGTTTCTCCAGGATGAGGAAAAGCGAACAAGTCTTTCATTAAAAGAGGAGAAACGTCTTTCCCTCCTTCTTCCCAGTCCTTTATAGTAATTTCTCCTTTTTACAATGCTTTCCATCCCAAAGGGTCTGAAATAACTTTACAAGATATTTACAGGAATCTCTTCATCCACCAGTGAAATATTGCCAGCACTGCAACTGAGCGTAGCACCATCTCCTCAACAGCTTTAAGTGGTGTTACAGTAAAATTCAGGTGAGAAAGAGAATCTTGTAGCCAGTTGAAAATGCTGTGAGGATTTACAATAGCTGGGTCATATGAACTGATCTACCCTGGAAATCGGTTAGCACATTGTAGAAAACACTCCCAGTGGACACAGGATTTTGAAAATTGGCAAGAACATGTTTCATTTGAGAAAATGGGAGAGGAAGCAACCACCAATAGGGGGAGCTCTGTTACATATTCGCATAGCATTAGTTTCTTTCCCCAACTATCACCAGTTTTGGGGTGCTTTTTTGACTTCTGCACCAAGTATCATAACCTCTACATCAGCCATTTGGAAAAGATTCAGACCTCGAATTCTCTTTCATTTTCAACAAAATTAAACCTCTGATTTTAAGGGATCAAAACTCCTCAGATGTTTTAGAAAATCCCAAGGATAGTGTATTACAGCTTAATAACATCATTGTGCATATGGGGAAACTCAGTGTTGTCCCAAATAAATACGATTGCAAGCACACTCTTACTGACCATGCAGTTAATTCCTAGAAGAAGAAGGTTAATGTAAATTTCTGATTAGGTAACAATTGTTTGAAAAAGTTTTTCTCTTGATTCCTTTGATGCCAGTTCTTGCCTTTGCTGAAGTTACTTAATAGGCATCTGTAAAGGTTTTTTTGCTACCTGCCTGTCTGAAGATGAATCTGGACAAGTCACTATTACTCAAGTGACGGTGCTGGTGGAAATGAGGGACCCTCTGTAACTGTGTTGCCTAATATAAGTAGTAGCTCGACCATGGGCACCTGATCTATAGCACATGCCAGGCTCTTCTTTTGTCTTTGATGTTTTTGGTATATAAGAGTAAGCTTAGCTGATTCAGTAGGACCTAGTGTGATGAACACTGAGTTGTTCTCTAAGACCTTATGATAAACTATGTCAGCCGGTTCTTGGGATATTTAGTGTGCAAACACATACATCTAGCTTAATAGAGAATAGTGCTGAAAAAATCTTGAAGGAAATTAAATCAAGATAAACCACATCTCAGTAAAATACTTTACTGTTGTTAAAAGTCAATGCCAGTCAGGAAAACAAACAGGAGCACAAGATGAGAAGGGCTGCAGCAGTTTAAAGAGGGACTCTTGCAAGAACAGCAACTGATGGAGCTCTTCAACCTGACCCAGGCATCCACGGAAACATCTGAAGATGTTAGTTTAGCCTGCAGGGTGTCAGGCCTTTGTCTTACAGTGAAACAAATGTATGCACTGGCTTCTTGACCCTTCAGCAACCAGTTATCTTCATGAAGTTTGTTCCTTTCGTGAAGAAAAAACAAAACAAAACAAAACAAAACAAAACAAAACAAACAACAACCAACCAAACAAACAACTTTGGTTACTGTCTTCTGCAATATCACAGACTTTCAGAGGAAAGAGCCATACTTTACAAGTTGAGTTGGGAAGGTATCCTAGCTAAGCACAACCAGTCTACATGTTGTGTCCCTGAATCCCACCTAAGATGCTAAATCCACGAGGCTGAATATTTATGTACAGCATCATTACAGAGACAAGGTTTCAACCACTGCATATGCCAACTAGTTTTGCTCTCCACAGTGGCTTTTTCCAAACTCTTTGACTGCACATGCAGTTTGTGTAAGATGGTTTCCAGTAATTAATTTAATATTTGCAAAGTTAAATATAACTTCATCAGAGTCAAGTGATATCCTAAGTTAAATCCAGAAAAAGTAAAGGAAAAAAGAAAAATAGAAAAATAACCTGTGCTTTCTGAGAGGTTATGGCAACAAACAGGCAACAGAGTGGCAAACCACCTTCCATAACTCTAAGGTGAATTTCTGCCTTTCTGTATCCTGAGTACATATTTGGTGATAACAGCTCTGTAAAATATTTGCAATGTCTTTGCTATGGGCATCACTGATGTTATGCACATAGACAACCATCTGTACCTTTTATTTCACAGAAGGCTCAAAAAAGGTAGTGTCTCTGTTGTGAGCTGCGTTATTCATGAACAGACGACTTCTTCAGCACATCCATTTATGATTTCTAGTCCACATAGGATTCATTCATGCTTCCAATATACCTTGGGACTATGTCTAGCCTCAGAAATTATGCCAGCTGACCAAAATACCATTTCACAAAACAGTTGCTTATCTCTGTTTCTGTCAAGGAATGGGAAGCAATTAATGCAGTAAAGTGATATGGAAAAGCCACTCTAACCTTCAAATTGTGGGACCTTGAAGATTTATTGGAGACAAGATGCTGAGAAATGAGAAAAATACATGTGCATCTCCAAAACTTTGTTAACAATAAATTGAAATACTTCACTAAAACATCTTTTTACAATACCTTTCTGTTGCTCTCTATACAAAAACACAAACACCCATGCACATACAAGGGAAGGAAGAAATCACACTGCAATTTGTGGAGTTCAATTACTCATTCCAGTACATTGCATTCACAATTTTATCATGAAGTAATACAGCTTTGTAGAATTTCATTCCTCACAAATGTTTCAATGTCTTCAAATGAGATTCATCTAAAATAATGTATTTCTAGTTTCTAGCCATGTTTCAGGTAGATTTTTGGAGTGAAGTAAAAAGGTGAAAATGTGTTTTCTCTTGTTCACATGTAAGTGAAAAATATCTTTTCTGTCAAGCACTAGAGATAATAATGAACAGCTCAAAATCTCATCGATGGGCCTGGGTTGTCTATTTCAAGAAAAGCTGAAATAAGGGGGAAAGAAATGAGTGGGAGAGAAATGTTTTATGTTGTTTTGGTTTTTATTTTATTGCTAGAAACTGCTGTCTCTTTACATTTTCTTCTCCTGAAAAAGAGCTTGCGCTCAGTGGCTAAATCTGTCCTCTCAAGGGAACATGCACTGCTACTACAGCAGCAGAGGTGGAGGCAGCCCAAGCCTGAGTCAGTCTCAGGCAGTAATCAAACCTTTTCTTGATATCAAGAACTCAGTTTCAACTTCTTCTTTTATTGCTGTCTTAGAACAAGGAAAAGGAAAAAAAAATAAATGAAGTTACAAGAACTGAATGATAAATTATGATTGAATATATGAAGCTGAGACAGAAATAATTAATTACTTATTTAAAGATTTGCTCAACTCTATGAAGCAGTGATCATGCTAACTTCTTCTGCTGTTTTAACCTTCTTTGCTCTGATTCTAGGTCTGTAGCTTTGGAGTTTCCAGGGTATTTTGTTTTTCATTAGGATGTGGTGACAACACCTGTTTTTTCCTGGCACAGAAACTTCCACCAGTCTTAGTCTTTTTGTTTTGCCCTGTTGTCTTTTTCTTCAGTTAACTTTTCCTGCCACTGTACAAGCTCTACAGGGCACTGGGCAGGTGATATAGAGACAGCTCTGGATTCTCCCACATTTCCTTTTTGAAATGGAGCAAGAGATTTAATTAGTTCATCATAAGTGGCCTGGGTGCAGCCTTCATTATTAGGTTTGTCAGCTGTCCACATCTGGAGGAGTACTCTAATGGTATTGCTTCTAGGGTCTACCATCCCACAGGCCATGACCTATAATTCAGAGGCCTTATGTCTCTGTGCCTGTTCTCCTCTCTGTTCCCTTGAAGCTAGAATGTAAAGGCATACAAGTTTTTTCCTGAACTTCCCTCAAAGGGGTATTTCCCAGTTGAGAAACATAATATAGCCAGAGCTATACTATCTCCATGGAGCTTGAATGCACAGAAGCAGGAAATCTGAAAAGTGCAGAGTCTGAGCATGTGGCCCAAAATGGAAAAGAAAATGTTACGAGTCACAGAGACAGACTCTCCTGAAAATGGGCATGAGGTCAAACAGTATAAGGAATTGGTCAGACAAAGCAACCCACTACCCCATCCATAAGCATTGCATTGAGCTACAAATGCTGTGGCACCCAAGCAGAATATGCTATGATGATACAAATAAGAGTATGCCCTTTGTCCAGTAATGACCAAATGTTATCATCAGTTAAGTGGCATGTGTGCTTCTGACACCTAGTACACATGCAGGAACATAGTCCCAGATCTGGCAACCTAAAAGTTTCAGACTTCCAGTTTAGATGTTTATGTCAGTGAGTTTGATGTCAGTGAGTCTCTCAGTCATCTTTATTTTGTGTGTGTCTGTGTGTGCTGAAGAGTTAAGAAATATCTCACAATTTGCAGTTCTTATTGTGTTTTAGTAGTCAAACTTCCATTATTAAGTAGAATATTTAATTGGGAGAGTGGCTGAAGTGCTGGTACAAAATCTGGATTAAAAAAAAAGAGTCCCACTGAGATCAGTGGGTAGAATGGGTGGGCAGGTCTAAGACACACTGACAGTCAGAACTCCTCATGCTGCCTCTTCCACCGTCTATATTCCTCACTCTCATCGAATGAGCCTGGACAGCTGTGATGACAGTCGGGCAGCCCATCCCACAAGTATAGAAGCTGCAGCTATTTAACACGTGCATTTTCTAAGAGTCAGCACAGGGCTTGCATGGGTAAAGTACAATCTATGTCACACATTCCTGCTAATGACCTAAAGGACTGTGTTCCCACAGCAGAAGAAGGGAAAATTAATCTTCACCACAACTGTACCATTTCTCAAACTTCTTTTCAGCAAAGATATAAATTGTGCCAAATATCTATCAGTTTTATGATGACAAGACCATCAAACTTGTTTCATTAAACACCCTCCCCCCTCTTACAACTGTCTAAACAAGATTTTTCCATTTAGTACCCTATCAATCCAGAGTTATGATTATTCAGTAACTTAGGGGATCTCTTGTATTTAAATATTAATGTTTGTGTAGTTATTAAAGTATTTGATGATTTGTCCAGGGGCACTGTAAAATTAAATATAGCATGTCATTTATGGTAATACAGAGGAGAATAACAAAAAATCTTTTTCATTCTGGTTTTGTGTCGGGCTCTGCATGTAACTTTTACTGCTTATTTGATGGTTTGGGGTATTGTATGTTTCTAAACCCTTTTAAATGTAGGATTTCAGAGCATATGGTTAGGAGCGTATAAAAGATTATCTCCCAAGTTATGACTTTGTGTTGCTGTGTATGCACTGTTGTCTGACGGTTCTGCCACTAAAGGGGAAGGCAGTTTTCCAAAAAATATTTATCATGTATTGGATGTAGCAGTACAGTAAGCCCATAAATATTTTGGGAGCTCACTTTGGTCCAGGCTGTATTTGCTTTCAGAAATCACCTCAGCCTACTGGAGCAGAAATGTGTATATATAATTAGGCTTTTCAAGTTATGTATATTTCAAGAAGATTATTTAGGCACTCCACTGTGACTCCCTCATGCTATAAAGAACAAAAGAGAGAGAGAGCAGGAGGGAGAGGGGCAGAGCAGCTTATTTGAGGCAAACACTTGAGTGGCATTTGTATGTGTACAGGTGTGTATCTTCTTCATGGATGGGTTTTTAGGTGAGATAATGGAAAAGTGCCTATGTTTGGCCAGTTCTGCTAGGAAACATTTTTCTGCCCATTTAAAAACAATAGTAGATAAAAATGACTTTCATAAGGTCATTCAGAGGCAGAACCAGGAATAGAAAGCAGGTCATATAAATCCAAGTCAGAGCAATTCTAAGAGACCAGATTGGTATTTCCTGCTGAAAAAAAAAAAAAAAAAAAAATCAGTTAAAATCTGGAATGACTGCTTTTACTGCACAACAGAGGGGGTTTGATTGAGGTCTCCTTCAGCTTTTTCATATAGGTCAGGGTAAAAAGGTTCCATGGCTAATGATAGACATCTCTCGCAAGATGCATTGCTGCTTAGTAAAAAGGTGTAGCAATCTAATATATTTTTTAAAATATGCCTGGCAAACTGAATGAATATAATTACAGGACAAGCACTTGCTATATTTAAGGTTGATTCATTATTTTCATTCTAAGCCTATTTTTAAAGCTGATCCTAAGTTTCTTGAGTGTGTATATATGTATGTATGTGTGTTATATGGCACAATTACAGTAAAGCTATTTTCTTTATAAATCGCAAGCATTCAAAAGTCAGGACATTCACTTAGTGTTCTCAGTGTACCAATATTCACCTGTCTTCTTAATGCTCAGTACAGAGAATTGCTGTACTTCATGTTAACAGTGATGGTAAAGTATTGAGTGCTTTTTTTTTTCACTGGCTTAACTGGAAACACTTCACAGGAGGTTTGGGATCCTCATTATGTAACAGCAATTTAGAAAATTTTAATTAAGGATGTACATGCATGTGAGGCATCCGGATTATGGTTCCAATCCAAAGCCCACTGCAGGCAATGGAAAGACTCCCATCAAGTACATGAATTGCTTGATCAAAGCCCTAATGCTCACACTGGAAATAACACACAAATTAAGGTTACTGACTTTTTCAAAGGCCAGATTAATCAGAGGCGAATGTGGCATGGAAAGCTTCTCTCCCTCTCTGTATTTCAACTGGGTCTTAAGGCACATATGCAAACGCAGTGAGTGTTTTAGCTGAACACCAAGCAAGAGTGCAAGTCGCTCATGCACAGGACTGAAACAGCTGCAAAGCACAGAGCTGGGGTCCATGTCACTCATGGAGGCCACAGAAAGTCAGGGTCAGAAGACTGTCCTCACAGCCTCCCATAGAATAGCCAAGATAGACTGGGGTTTCATCTAAGACTTTGAAAAACACATGCGTTTACAGCCTTAGAACTCCAACAGCTTCCACCAAACAGCTCAATCAAAACACAGCTGTCATCTTCTGTCTTGGCACTTCACTCCTGTCACCTCACTTCACTGTCACTGCGTGCCCATACCTTGCATTTCACTTCAGACCCAAATTCACTTCAGTTTCTCTCTTCCGGGCTTATCGCTGTCTCATCCATCATGATTTCATATGGTAAATTAGAATCCTTAGCTTTAACCTCATTTTTACCAAAGGTGAAACTCTTTTCACCCCATTTGCTTATGAAGGCATTTTCCCCATGCCTCTGCCTCCATATGTGGCGAGGACCTTAGGGAAGTCTGCCTGATCACTTTGTCATCCTCCTTCAAATCATTCTCCTTCTCTCACTGTTGAGATGACTAAAAAATTATCTGAGAATGGTTTAACAGCTGGTGTGCTATGACCACCACTTCTTATAGTAATTGTAATCCTCTCACTGTAACCTCATGATGTCTCTGTCTTTTGGTTGTATCCACCTATTGTCTCCTATCATAGACTTGAACTGCAAAATATCTGGGGTGGGAACCAGCCTTTTTCACTCACAGGTACAAGTGAGCTTAGACCTTGTACCCCAGTATCCCCATCACCATCACTGCTGGGTTCCCTGACTGTTACCTCGTGCACAATTAAATGATAATGACTATTTTTTGAGAAAATAGATTAGAGACAATTGTATATACATAAGTGATATATTCACTCTGTTTTCATATTAGAAATTGCTAATGTTATATACATTTGTCAGTGGTATTCCATATATATAGCGATAAAGGCTGTCTATCAGACTTCTGTGCACTGTTTAAAAGTTACTGGATATTGGTACACTGCACACCATTATATACCTCTAATATGTGGATAATAATTCTCCACCTCCCAAGGATGTCACAAGGATTAGTTAACAAACTAGCATTTATCAAGTCCTTTGACGATTAAAAGAGCTATCTAAATGTGCATTTTTATTATTATTAATAATGAAGTATATTTATTCTAACTTGTCAGAATCTCAAAATATGCAAAATCTATGGTTTTTTATTTTTTTTAATATAGCAATGGAGTTCTCCACATGCCAAGAAGGACTTCATCATGTTTTATTTGGCAAAAATGTTTCTCCAGCAATATGGGCCCCTCCTCCTGCCACTTACATATATAAGAAATGATCAGTAGGTGTTATTCAAACTTCACATATTTCTGTTTATAGCCTCTAGAAATGTCACCATGACCAAAGCTTAACAAAGAAGTACTTTCTTCCCTGTTGTAATTAGAGCTGTACTAATCATGAGTTATGATTCAACAGGTTGAGAAGAGATTTATTGTTTCAAGAACTGATAGGAACGGACAGGCAGACTCATTATTCCACAGCCCATGCAGAGCAGTCCTGAACAGTCTGCTTCTGCAAGGTAACACTCTCTGCAGTAATTTCAAATTTAACCGTGGGGAATGATTGCAGCACGCATCATTCTCAGAGGAGGGTGGGTGATACAAAGTTGAGGTGTACAAGAAAACCAAAGCAAAACAATTAATAGCAAAGTGTGCCCCAGTCCCAGAGGGAATTGTCTTCTTTTGAGCCCTTTCCTGCTTCTACTTCCTGCACCTTCTGCTGCCATGGCCCTGCAGATTGACTCACCAAGGGGAAACAGCAGGGCTCAGATGGATGTGTCCCCAAAGGACAGTGACCCAAATGAGCTACCCCTCTGCCTCTCCCACTCTGAAGCATGGTGTACTTGCACAGGGAAGTGCTGTGTGGAGGATGTGTTTTCCTCACCAGCTGCCTTTAAGCTCTAAACCTAGTACCCAAGTAAGTATCCTTGGTACTTCTGGAAAAGTGCATTTGACCGTGGTATTCCACTAGGTAGCTGGGTAGCAGCTGGCATTATCAGACCTAAGCTGTCTAGACTAAAGCTCAGTGATGAAAGAAGCGAAGCAAAATAAAGTATATTGATTAAAACACCATGTTTTGCTCTACAACCATATTATCATGACAGGAGCACTATTGTAATTGCCATTCACAGACAGGATACACACACACATATAGAATCATAGAGGAAGTTACAACACACACATTGGGTAGGAAGAAATGAGTTGATCAAACCAAATGCTGGAGTGAGGACAGATCAAATGATGCCACATGGAAAATTATGGTTTGGAATGAAAAAGTGGTCCATTTAACAGTACATAAAGTCTCTGTAATATGCATAAAATCAGCAGCTAGCAGATGTTTTCTGACAGACTGCATCTGCATGAAGCGGAGGCATATTCAATTCCACTGTAGTAGCAATGCACAGAGCAGATATAATGACAGACCCTCCAGACAGATGAAGGCAGTCCTACCCTTCTTTAATAAGAGCAACAATAAATAATAACTTGTATTAATTAGCAATCAGGAATTTAATGACGGACTCAGATGCAATTGCGGGAGGTATTATAGAGAAGATGAAAGGAAAATCCAGCATCCATTGGTAACAGAGAGGATGAGGAAAACATTTTCATGACAGCTCCCATTTTGATAAGATCTTGCTTGAAAATATCACCTTGAGGGTTAAAACTCTCCGTTCACACTTTGTGGCCAAAGGCAACTTCTTCTAAATCTCAGGAAAATTTCTTTAGCCATTTTAATTCTGCAGAAATACATAGGAAAATATTTTTTTCTTCATTTTAAAATAATTTTGCAGATTTTATTTCACAGAGGTGGCTGAGTTTTGAGAAAAAATATTTGTCCTGGGTATGACGGTTGATTTAAGGAACTGATACATCACGGACATTTTTTTTATTGAGGTGACTTGTTAGCTGGGACCTCATGAAGGAAAACAAAGTATGGTCCTCTCTCAGCTTTATCTGGTATCCTAAGTAGCCATTCATGTCTATCTGTGACACAATATGGACCACGCACAGTAGGCAGTGCAAGTCTTCATAATTCAACCCTTGTTCTTCAGTGGTTTTACCAGAAAAAGCAATACTTAATGACTGAGAGACTTAAAAATCTCAGAATTAATGCTTAACTGGCCATGATTACCATAACTGATAAAAATATGGAAATTCTCAATATTTGAATTATTATTTCAGGTCATCTGCACACTCAGGCAGAGGTCAGGGTACCAGCATGAGGGTGATTATCTTAGAGTCCATCAGCACTTGTGACAAATTAATTTAGTTCAAATCAACCTGAGAAGACTGAAGCAAATTGAACAAAGCACTGCAGTAATGGTCTGACTTGACCAAACTCAGTCCAGAAGCATCCAGTCTTGGGCACAATGACATTGCGTCTTGGTCACAGTACCACCATGTTTGTGGCTTACAAAGGATCGTGTGCATCAGGGAAGGAGACTTTGAAAGTTTCTTCCATCATGCAAAGTGCGGTTCTTACACTACAGAAGTCGTGTATCTTCTAAAGCCACTATATATAATGCTTTTTAATATTCTCATCTGTTTTCAAAGCCCTTTGTGGGCCAGGTCAGAGAGAGTCAGGAACCTCTTCAGACTTCTCAAGGCACCTCTCTGAAACAACTGTCTGCAACAAGAATGAGAGGTGTCAGTACAGGAAACAGAAAGCTGAATGTGGAACTATCTCCCTTTTGAAAACACTGGAACAGCCACAGATCTTCCTGCCACGAGACCGCTTTTTGTCAAGTAGACACAATGGTGGTACAATACTACAAATAAACAAATGTAATGCTAGCTGCAAAATACAAAATTGGGGGAAAAATGTACCTCTGTGCATAATTATTATATTAGATATCATGGAGGTAAGTTGGATATAGCTGCCTTAACAGATCCCATGGATTAAGTTTTACATGACAGTTTCAGAGCAACAGAAAAGCTTCAAAAGGGGACACACACACCACAGAAAAGGTTGTCAGATAGCAGTGAAAAACTGGTGTATGTAGAAAGCTCGGTTAAACTGATCTTCCTAGTAACTTTTTCTGTTTCAGACAACAATTGCTCACTACTCCAGCACTGTGTGCAGTTTTGCCAGTGTTGCACTGGATGCCAGTTGCCAAGGACTTTGTTAACAGAAAATTGAATTATTTTTATTCAGGACTTTATTTTTATTGAGTATGATTTACTGTAATATTACTGAGAAGGTCTCATTGTCACCTGATCATATCCTTTCACAACTGATGAGATTACTGTCAGGGAGAAAGCTGCTCATTCCAAGCAACATTTGGTAATAAATTGATTACTGGCTGAATGCTGATACTTTACAAAAAGAGCCATCAATGATATATCTGTCATTGCTCTGAGAGTCTTACATTAGAAAGGAACACAAAATAATCACTAAACGATTGCACATGGCAACTGGGCTGGACTGTGTGAAATCAACTTAGATACACACAGGAGCATAAAGTGTTTTTCACACACTTTGAAAGCCACAGTCTAAAAAGCAGTGACTACAGATGACCACATATAATAACTGGGTTGTGAAGAAGCATCTTGCTCAATCTAATTTTAAGCTCAGCATACTCAGTACTGTTTACACTCACATAATAATGATTATTTTTAACAATCACTAATGAGCTGAAACATCCCACCCCCCTATTTCACATTTAGTATTCCTTTTCAGATCTACTGTTCCACTGCCTTCACAAATTCAGGAGGCCCCTGGGAGTTCTCTTCCGTGCCCTGAGACCATGCCTGCGGGATCTGCTGCTGCTCCTACCCAGCACTAATTCCACTGACATCAAGGGACATCATACACACAGAAATGCACCAGGATACGAACTCGACATCAAGAGAAATAAAGACAGTGTGAAAGATCTTTTTTTTTACCCCTGCCTCCCTGTCTAAGCCAGTGAGAGCTTTGTTCAAACAGTGCCTTCACAGTATCACAGTATCACAGTATCACAGTATGTTCGGGATTGGAAGGGACCTCAAAAGATCATCTAGTCCAATCCCCCTGCTGGAGCAGGAACGCCTAAGTGAGGTTGCACAGGAACATGTCCAGGTGGGTCTTGAATGTCTCCAGAGAAGGAGACTCCACAACCCCCCTGGGCAGCCTGTTCCAGTGCTCTGTCACCCTTACTGAGAAGAAGTTTCTTCTCAAATTTAAGTGGAACCTCTTGTGTTCCAGCTTGATCCCATTGCCCCTTGTCCTATCATTGTTTGCCAACGAGAAGAGCCTGGCTCCATCCTCATGGCACTCACCTTTTATATATTTATAAACATTAATAAGGTCACCCCTCAGTCTCCTCTTCTCCAAACTAAAGAGACCCAGCTCCCTCAGCCTTTCCTCATAAGGGAGGTGCTCCACTCCCTTAATCATCTTGGTTGCCCTACGCTGGACCCTCTCCAGCAGTTCCTTGTCCTTCTTGAACTGAGGGGCCCAGAACTGGACACAATATTCCAGATGGGGTCTCACCAGGGCAGAGTAGAGGGGAAGGAGGACCTCTCTTGATCTACTAACCACCCCCCTTCTAATACATCCCAGGATGCCATTGGCCTTCCTGGCCACAAGGGCACAGTGCTGGCTCATGGTCATCCTGTTGTCCACCAGGATCCCCAGGTCCCTTTCCCCTACACTGCTCTCTAATATGTAATTTCCCAACCGATACTGGAACCTGGGGTTGTTCCTGCCCAGATGCAGGACTCTACACTTTTCCTTGTTAAATTTCATTAGGTTATTCCCCGTCCAATTCTCCAGCCTGTCTAGGTCTCGCTGGATGGCAGCACAGCCTTCTGGCGTGTCAGCCACTCCTCCCAGCTTAGTGTCATCAGCAAACTTGCTGATAGTACACTCTATTCCCTCGTCTAAGTCGTTAATGAATATATTGAATAATACTGGCCCCAGTACTGACCCCTGAGGTACTCCACTAGATACTGGTCTCCAACTAGACTCCGCACCATTGACTACCACTCTCTGGCTTCTCTCCTTAAGCCAGTTTGTAACCCACCTCACTACTCTATTGTCTAGACCACACCTCTGCAACTTAGCAACTAGGATGCTGTGGGAGACTGTGTCAAAGGCTTTACTGAAGTCAAGGTAGACCACATCCACGGCTCTGCCATCATCCATCCACCCTGTAACATTCTCATAAAAGGCTATGAGGTTGGTCAAGCATGACCTACCCTTGGTAAAGCCATGCTGACTGCCCCTAATAACCTTCTTATCCTTGATATGCCTTGAGATAGCACCAAGGATAAGTTGTTCCATTACTTTCCCAGGGACAGAGGTGAGGCTGACCGGTCTATAGTTACCCGGGTCCTCCTTCTTGCCCTTTTTGAAGATTGGAGTGACATTTGCTTTCCTCCAATCCTCGGGCACCTCTCCCGTTTCCCAAGACTTGGCAAAGATGATGGCCTTCACCCCGGAATGATAAAACAGGCTGTGAGACTATCCACCACCTCCCAGACCAGGAGCCTGCGAGAAGAGTTTCCCGGTGAACACCCCAAGCTGGATCAAGCTGCTGTATCAGGGCAGAAGAGAAAAGATTTATCTCTACCTGCTGCTCTGAGGATTCACTTGTTTGCACCCTTCTTCCCTTCTTGGAAGAAAGGCTGTAGAAAAATTCATTTCCCCTTCTTTATCTTGTCCTTTTTACTCTGGAACTAGGTTAAGAATCTGGGTCTGGCTGGTGCAAGATGAGGCCTCCCAGTCCCCCACAAGCACCAATTATTCAGAAGCGAGAAAAATCCTAGTCATCATCTGCTGCCAGAAGAGGTGATTGCTGAATGAGCTGTATTCACCATTGGTACTTTGGTCACAGAACAGGTTTCATTCTGCATTCTTCTTTTCAATTTATTAATTTCCTTCCTTTTTTTTTTTTTTCCCACCCATAACAAAAAAATAAGGATGTTTAAGGATGTTTACTTTTCTTTTTTTTTTTTTTTTTCCACTGGCTTGTGAGTACTTGTGAGAAATGAAGCCCATAAACTGCCCTCCTCAGAAAAGGCAAAATCCATGCTGACTTGAGTTCTGGTTCATCATTCTCCAATGTTTCATTCCTCTGTTTTAATACAGCAATGTAATTTTCTTGATTTTTTTAAAAAAACTCTTTGGGAAAATTAGCTGGCAATCAGCTGAGTGGGAGAAGTTACAGAAGGTCGGAGGGCTCAGCAGTGAAGGGAGTAATGCAGAGTGGTTGGGGAGTGATGTGCAGAGTGTAATGGCAGTGGCCACAGGAGAGGCAGGAAGCTGCGGGAGGAAAGCTGAAGAGTTAGTTGCAGGGTTAGCAGAAGAGGATGGATTTGAACAGTCATAGAGTTGCAATGAGTGCTCAAATACTGGGATGGGTCCTAGTGAAAGGTCTTAAGACAGAGAGTACATTCAATTTGTATACACAGCTGTTCCTAAGATGCCTCTGAAAAGAGGCAAGAGCAGGGTCAAAAGGTTGATGCGGCTTTTCATAGAGTATAACTGTTTATTTTAGGCCCAGTTTCCAGAAGTGATTTAACACTCCATTTAAGTGCTAGTTTTTAAACTGTAAATGGAGACACACCATTCTCCAGGAAAAGAAAAATATCAACAAGCAAGGAACTCTAGCACAAGTGCTGATTAGCAAGAACCAGCAGGAAGTCAAGAACAGAGTCCACTTAAAAGTTACCTATGAAGACAGTAATGAGAGAGTTGTACATGTTCACAACGAAAACAGAAAGAGAGATGAAGAATGAGGGCTAGTCCAAGAGGTATTCTTGGAGAAATTTGGAATACTCTTTAAATGAATGAGGTATTATTGTTTGTGAGTTCAGAGAGCACAACTGCAACTGTAATAATAATTGTCATATTAAAAGTATAGTTCCTTTCTTCCAAGTTTTTTTTCTTCCCAATGTCCATATTGTATGTTATCCTGATACACTAGTAGAAACAGGGCATAAAGAGGCCAAGTGATTAACCTGGCATTATGTATGCTACGGATGGACCCAGACTTTGATCCCTGTACACAGGACTCCCAGTGTCCTCCTCTGTCTGTTTAGCTGTACTGCCACAGCATGGTGAGAGGCACTGTCTCACAAGCCACTGGGCTCAGGCCACTAGAAAAAATTGTGTGAATTTTGAGTTTCTTCCATCTAGAAGAAAAGAGATCCAGCAAGGTTTTACTTCTGCTAGGTAAGGATTTCTTAAAAGCATCTGCCCTGGATCCAGGGAGCACTGAAGCAGTAGGTGGTATTTTTCTCAGAAGGGGCTGAAAGTGCTGCACAAGTTTCAGTGGCTCCAGCTGAAGCGCAGTGATACAAAAACCATGTGGCACTTCCAGCTACTTGATGACAGATATTCTCTTGTGTTCGGCCATACACTTACAATACATTTATTCTTAGGATTATGTCATTGAGCAAGAGCTGCATTCAGGCATTAGATCATGCACCTGGTCCTTCCTCAAATTCTGTTTTAACCATTTGCTGAAAGCACCAGTTGAAAGGATGATTTGACTAAGTGACTAATTTGACTGAATGCCTATAACACTTACAAACTATTTTTAGGCCATTTAAAGAGTTTTGTCTGATAGATTTGGGCAAAAGCTTCATAAATTGTGGGTCGGCACAAAGCAGCAATTCACACATATGCCTCTGTATAAAAAAAAAAAAAAGAAAAAAAAAAAAAATCACAGTATTAATGGAGACATTTGCTCCTGTACCAATTCAAACTAGTACTATATCCTTTCTTTGCTCTCATGGATAAAATAGGCAATATCTTCAAAATTAAATATATTTAAAAGAATAGGTAAGAACAGGAGGTTTTCAAAGGCACAAACAGGAGTTAGGTGCTTAAGTGGCCTTTATTGGGAATTTAATAGTTGCATTCTCTGCTTTTTAACCACCATGTAAGTAAAATGCACAGGTACCTGGAGAAAAAAGTTTGAGTGGTTCTAAGTAACAGCAGTTCCTATGTACTCACTCATTGCTGCTTTCCTTCACTCAAAATAAATTTTGCCCCATTTTGACTCCAGGTAATCATATTCTGCTCTGCAAGGGGATAGGAAATGCTATTGGTTCAACATCTGCACTGATTTACATAGATGTTAATATCCAATGCCCATTTTCCATTGACTCGCTTTGGTTTATGTAACTGCGGGAGATACAGAGTAACAAAGAACCAGGCGCTTGGTTTAAAAACAGGCTCTCCATTTCTGGCAGTGTGCAGGATAGCAAGAAAGCCTTTAATTTGAGCCTTTGAGTGTATCCATGCAACATAAAGTACAAGCGTGAGAGGAACGTGCTGGTAGTTCTGCATTATCCCTAACAGCACCAAGAAGCAACAAGAAGGAAAATCTAAGTGCACGCTCATTTTATTAGAGAACCTTCTCATTACAGCCAAGTGAGGGTGGATAAGTCCATCCAGTGTGCCATTTCTGGATGGCCAGTTTCCACAGCAAGTGAGAAACTTTGCTGCTTATATTGTGTATTATTTATACCACAGCTGTGCACAAAGAAATTCAGCATGGTTTTACGTGCTTGTATATGTAAGTAATACCAAGCGATATAAGTGCAGAAATTATTTGTATCACAGAAATATCAGAGAGTAAAATTCAAAAAGTGTCTATGGTTAGGGGCTAGATGTGGAACAAGTTACACGTAGATGTAGGCAATATGGATTGTGAAGTGACTGCAGAAAATTTCTACAAATGTATTAATATAATCTGTAGAAGTAAACTGCCCTGCCCAAACTGTGCAGAGAAGAACAAACATGTATTTAGCTGAGAGTTACATTTATTCTTTTTAAGGAGTCCTGTGTATTCAAAGGGTAGAGGATGTATCTTATATACCACAAAAGCAGCTGTGAGGCAACTGTAACTCTATGTTTTTGTTCCCCTGAATACGAACTACAGGGAGCCTTTATTTTTCTCTTATTTCTCATTTTCAGAAACTATCAGATTGAAAACAGTAGATTTTGTTCTTTGTGCAAAGGAAACAGAGTAAAATCCAGGGCAAAGCGGACAGCTTAAAGAA